>NC_051066.1:24576710-24896085 GCF_004664715.2 Peromyscus leucopus | reverse complement strand
CCCCCTAGATGTTCTTATATCTTAAATTAACCCATTTCTATAAATCTATACCTTGCCACATGGCTTGTGGCTTACTGGTACTTTACATCCTGCTCCCTGTGGTGGCGGCTGGCAGCATTTCTCTGCCTCAGCCTTCTACTTCCCAGAATTCTCCTCTCTCTTTGTCTCACCTACACTATCTTTCCTGCCTGGCTACTAGCCAATAATCATTTTATTTATCAATCAATCATAGCAACATATATTTACAACATATAGGACATCCCACAGCACTTCCCCTTTTCTGTTTTTTCAAAAATGAAGATCTTAACTTTAACATAGTAAAATTACATATAACAAAACATTTGTCAAGCAAGAATTATAGTTACAATATCTAGTCCATTTATAATATCTAGTCTATTTGTATTTGGCAGAATTAAAGATATATCCTATCTATCCTATATTTGTGAATCTAAGGTTTTATATTTATCTTTTATCATAACTAAGGAAAATAGTAACTATCTAGTCTTCAACTCTATCAAAGATCTCAGAAGGATATATTAGCTGAGCAATGGTAGAAGGGCACAAGCAACTTTCAGGAGTCTTGTGAGAGTAGACAGAGACAGCTGGCAGCCTAGATAGTCATCCAAAGTTCCTTGGTAAAGTTGGGGCACCTGTCTTCAACCCATAGGCTTAGAGTCTCTCAGTCACTTCTCTCTGTGTCCTGTAGAATGTCTGGCAGTTTCTTCTGTGAAGCAGGAACCTCAAGGACCATTTTGCCAAGCAAAGTTCAGTGGTCACCTTCCTATGGGTTCTGCATGTCCAGCTGATACATTTTTTTTCAAGCAGCCCAGGCAAGAATGGTTTCTTGCCCAAATGGCTATTTTTCCAAGAAGAAGATAAACTTCATATAGAGTGTCTTCGATGCCGATCCTCTTCTCTGATGTAAATCGGTGCTTCCAGGAGCAGATATATCTCACTGTCTAGAAAGTCTAAATTTTTAAAACATTTTAAATGCCATATTTTGTAGGTCTTTGAAGTGTTTGAAGATTACCTACCTAATTGAATTATGTCTATGTATACCTAGAAAACTTAACATGACTATAAGTTTGACTATTATAGAAGACTAATTATTAATCTGTATTTTTAATTATCCATTACAATTTAAATGAGTTACATAAACATAATACCTCAAACAAGAGTAGAAATATATATATATATATATATATATATATATATATAGTATAACAAAATTAAGTTTAAACTTGTAGAAATAAACTAAAATCTATACCAATGTAAAAAATTTTAAACAAGCTGTTGTTCTCTAAAAGTAGGTTCATTAATCTACCCTTTCATCCTACCACATCTACACTATCCCCTTTTTTTCTTTAGAAAGAGATTGCATTTGTAATCAACCTGCTTTAAATAAAAATATTGCTTTTTGTCTGTCCCACACCAGAGGGCTCTTCTGATACGGGACAGAAGAATCTCTTAACCTTTCTTTTTTAGCAATGTGCTTGGGTTTAGAGAAGGAGTGAGCCAATTCCTTCTCCAATGCCATCTTGGTATATTTGGGAAGTTGGGTGTAGCTTCTCTTACTACTTCCTGCTGGAGGAGGGTGCTGTATTCTTATGAAGACATAAAGAAAATTTTAGGATTATGGGGTAGTCCATGAGGCTGTATTATTTGAGCCAGTTGTCTTGAAACCATTTTGGATGTTGGATCTTCTGGGCTATGGTGTCAGGGGGTCTTGGCTGGTCAAGCCTGATGTATCTTAATCTGAAACAAATCTATAGCCTCTTGCTTTCTGTGGATACAAAAGCAGAGCTTCCTTTCCAAAGCAACATATCTTTAGATCCAAATTTTGAAGTCAAGGTACCTTTAAAATATACATATTGGTTTTAGTCATCTGTCTTTAAAATCAAATGTCTCTCTGCAGTTAAAAAGCCCAGAGACAACACAATATAATTACAGCACAGGACATCCCACAGTACCACTTAAATTAATGGGATAAGCCAAAGGAATTTGTTTCTCACATATAGCATGGAAACCATTTTATTGGGGAGTAGGAACACATTTGTCTAGGCAGGAGGCTTTTCTAGGAAATCTTATTTAATTGCCTAATGTTTCAGTTTCTAAATCTGCCAATGGAGAAACAAAAATGAAGATAAAAGTAGTAGGTCACTGAATATGAGTAAAAAAATACAGTGTTTTACAAACTATGTAGCAAGCTTCACTTTAGGGCCATGTCTAACTTAAATGCACACATCAGTAGCAATAATCAGTGTAGATGATCCTGATGTATCATTGAATATAAGTGTGCATGAGTCTAAATGGTTATGTCTTTATTTCCCAAATACCTCCTTTCAGTTCTAAGGCTCAGGGCAATCACTTATGCAAAAACTTTTGTCAGATGGCCCCCAAACTGTCAATCACAACAAACCAGGCAGAGTGCTCAGGGTGCTATTACCCTACACTTGTGCTGTAAGTTGCTTTGTAGGTAACTATGTTCCTGGTCATGGGGTCACAGGTCAATGGGTGAACTTTCGATATGGCTATCTGTGTCTCTGAGTCTACTAGTCAAATACTATTTAACTTGTCCTGTAGCATGAATCTTAAAAGGTCTTGGGGTGAATACTGGAAGATCAGAGAAGCAAAACAAGCCACAGCCATTTCAACTTTCCAGTTCCTCAGCTGATCCTATTTACTCAGACTGGAAGCCTCTGAGTCCTCATCCAAATGGATCTCAGCTGAACTGCTGCTAAAAGCCTAAAAGCTTAACCAGGCTCTAGTTCCTGCTTCTCATACCTTATATACCTTTCTGCTTCCTGCCATCTCTTCCTGGGATTAAAGGCATGTGTCACAATGCCTTGCTGTTTCCAGTGTGGCTTTGAACTCACAGAGATCCAGATGGATCTCTGCCTTTGGAATGCTAGGATTAAAGGTGTGTGTGCCACCATTTTCTGGCCTCTATATCTAGTGGCTGTTCTGTTCTATGACCCAAGATAAGTTTATTAGGGTGCACAATGTATTGGGGAACACAATATCACCACATTCTCCCCAAACCAAGAGCTACAGTCCTGTGAAACTTCTCAAACCCTCTGTTGCTTTTTTCTGAGAATTTGCTTTTCTCATGTGTCTGAAAAAAATAAGCTTTTCTCAGTGGTTCTTATTCATCTCATTCAAAGTTCTTAGATAAATAAGTATTTACAAGAAGTAATTTCATTTCACATATCCTAACTTATTTTAATTGTTCAGAACACTTGCCTATTACCAAGTTTATAAATTTTAGCATTATCATCACAGACAGCTATTTGAATTGTATTTCACCAATAAGACTGTTTTTGAGTTCATAACAATCTCTGTTTGCTGCTTTGTTTGTTTGTGTCATTTGCCAAATTGTGAAAAGCAGTTGTTTTTGGTGATGGCAGATGCCAATGCTGCCTAGTCTAATATGCGATAGAGCTATGATATTGGGATTGATTGAACATTAAGTACATCAGCTTGCCTTGAAGACTTGCTGCTAGACAGTCATGTGGAGTCTAGCAAAACATATTTAAAATATGATCCGTTGTATTTACAGCAATGTTTGCCTGTTTTGACAAGTCAAATGAAACAATATGATTGTCTTTTCAAGTTGCAAATGTTTTAATTTCACATTTCTGAAAGCTTGTGGACAAAATAGAAAATGCAATGGTAAAAATAACACCAAAATATGAGAAAGTGGCGGGTTTCTTTTTGATATAACTGAGGTGGTTTTTCTCTTTACACCATTCTTTTTTTTTTTTTTTTTTTTTTTTTTTTTTTTTTTTTTTGGTTTTTCGAGACAGGGTTTCTCTGTGTAGCTTTGCGCCTTTTCCTGGAACTCACTTGGTAGTCCAGGCTGGCCTCGAACTCACAGAGATCCGCCTGGCTCTGCCTCCCGAGTGCTGGGATTAAAGGCGTGCGCCACCACCGCCCGGCCTCTTTACACCATTCTTATAACTTGTGAACATTGTAAGAGCATCCAAGAATCAGTGAGTTTGTTGATGTGTGATCTTGTCTCCTAGAAATGTCAAAAGCCACACCTATGAAGTCTCACCCACATGACTGCCTAAACATGAACTGAACAAAGATGACAAGGATAGACACTGCCATGTCGATGGAGAAAGCCCACAAGTCCTCAACCCAACACAAGGAACTACAAGCATAAAGGAATTCGGAGAGTGGGAGAAATAGTCTCCTCTCTGGAAGGGCATATTAATTGGCTGCACAGAAACAAATTGTCAGCCTGGAAGCCATACATAAAAATGACATACAGACTGAGCATTGGATTTATGAGTTTAGGGATATGTACATGTATGACACACATTATATGTATAATATGAATATAATAACAAATAATGAAAAAAAAGGCCACGAACTTGAAAGTGATCTAAGAAGTGTCTATGGGAGTGTTTGGAGAAGAAATAGTAGGAAAGAAAGGAAGTAATTATATAATAATCTCAAAAAATGAAGAAAATTTTTAATGGAAAAGAGAAATTGAGAGGAAAAAGACTAGTCAGACAACAGGGATGCTAGAAAGAAAGAGTAAGATATGAAAACCAGAAAAATTGAGTTAACCAACAGTGGCCTAATTAAACGAGTCTCCTTGGTAGGGAAATATTTATTCTTTGTATCATAAACTTGTGACTGGAGATGTCATAGACCTTAGAGGAAACTCTACAAGTATCATTTTCCTAAGTAAAGACAGCTTCAAAGTGTATTCTAAGATAGGAGTAGTTCTTGCTCTTTGTCAAAGAAATATCCTATGCAGGATATGAAGGCTATTAAAAGATCCCCAATTGGTCAAAATGTAGAGACTCCATGACTGTGGGGTTCTCATTCCAAGTTGGTATATATACAAACCCTATACCTAAAACTCAGGGACAATGGCAGATGTAGGGTCAGAAATATTGTAAGAGCCAGAACCAAGGTGTATCCTGGGATATAATGGTTTTTTTTTTTTGACATAACAGGGATATTGCACCCATGAGATCCCAAAAATATGGTTGCCCAAACAAGACCTGTATAATGACCACACCAGGAGATAAGCCAATGTAGATCAGGGGATTTTCACAAGGCCCTACAATAGTATGAAGAGCTACAGGTAGTTAACAGTTTCTGAGAATGGTAGATTATATTTCCTCTAAGGGTAGGCCCTTTTACAGGGTATTAAGTTCCAAGTGGTTAGTTCTAAGAATCTATACATAGTTTCAATACTAAATGGAGTTGGTAGATATATATGTATATATGTGTGTATATATTTGTGTGTATGTAATAGATAGATAGATAGATAGATACACATACACTTATACACATACACACACACATATATATGTGTATATATATATATATATATGAGATGCACATACACACAGAGAAATAGAGTCAAGAAGAGAGAGATGAAGAGATACAGAGAAATAATTATAAAAAGGTGATGAGTTAGAAAGGGAGTGGGTGCATGGTAAGAGTTGGAATGAGTAGAGGGAGGGGTAGAAATGATGCAAATACAGTATATTTATATTAAATTCAGATCATGAACATGACCCTGATTTTAGTAGCCATTTCACAAATAACTCAAATCAAGGGCAGTTGCCTTCAGGACACAATCCAGTTTTGAAACTTTTTAAAAGTATTGAAACTTATGATTAATTAAATAATGGTCTTAAAATAAATTGGGAATATATATGTATATTCTCACCAGATGAGTAGCAATAATGTTTGAATTTTTTTCTAAAAATGAAGTCTCAAGAAAAGTTCTGTGTAAATTATAGCTCACAATATGCCTGCTTCACTTCAGATATGAAGTCAACATTCAAGAATTCAAAATATATTCTAATTTCTCAGAGATTTTTATAATCAAAAGACTTTTTTATTATTCTGAAATTAATATTTTCACGAGATCCCAATAATAGTTTTAAACATATGTGCGTTTTCTATTTCCTAAGTAATTCTTCCATTCAATGACAGCTAAGGAACCTGTCACTCACTGCCCTATGAAAACATGTAGTTAATATTCCTCCCATTAAGGCAATTGTCTTTTGGCAATAGTGAAAATACATAAGATCTTTGTCTGCTTTTTAGGAAGCAAAGGGCAGTTGAACAAACTCGAAGAAAAGTGATCTAGCTGTCAAAAGTGAATCTGTTTCAAATTTAAGATTTATTGAACCAATAACTTTTCTGTAGGAGTGCATGGCATTTTGGGGGAGGAGAAGTTTTAGGATTTTGAGGAATAGCTGAGGAGGAAGTACTGAAATGGCAGGCAGATGCCACACTCCGAACTTCAAATTTTCTAGCTTTCTCTTGTTGTCTTGCTTGTCACACTGCTAGTGCATGGCATGAAGAAGTCCTTTGCACTGTGGGACTGGACATGTACTTTCAACCTGGGAAGAAGGGAAGGGATATTGGTCTCTTAAGAATTTATCCAGACAAAGTACAAAGAAAAATCTGGGGCAAATTTTGATGGTTTTACATCACTTCAACTTCAACTTCTTAGCTGCACTGAAATGGATCCACCAAGTCAGTCGTGCTTCATATATGAAAGAGCTAACCCAACATATTTTTGTAAATTGAGGGACTGTGGAGATTTGGTGAATAATCATTCACAGAATTCCTGAAGTTTTAATCAAAGAATTCTGTACAACAACTTGAAGAAATCGCCAGTTTTTTTTTTTTCAAGGATGATTTGGAAATTGATGCTTCCCCACAGAGTAACTTCACTGGTGTTTATTTTAGACCTAGCCACAACAGATATACCATCTGTAAAATGACTCATTCATTTTAAAGAAGAACATGTGTGTACACATGTACATATAGATACATGATACCAGGCACACATGCAGAATTTCATGCTGGAAGATGAATCAGTTTAATTTTCATTTCCTGAAAAATATGAATAGTTTATTTATGCAAGTGAAAATTCGGCAGTAAAATAAATTTGATGTTACTGTCCATCAGTTTGTGAAGCAGACTAAATTTAGACCACGTAGAATAATCAATCCATATATAACTCTAAACTAAGTAACTGTAAAATAAATGAAAAAATTATCACATTCCTTTTAATACATTATTAGTGATGGATCTATGATAAACTAAGTATGGAATTTAATCATAAGTGCAACCAAAATAATCTGAATGAAATAACTACACACATCATTTTCATAATATGTTAAAATCTGTTTTATCTCTCTTGTGTTTCCTAGTTTCTCACTTTTGCATGCTAGTTTCAAAAAATGAGTTCAAATTACCAAAGAATCAGCAGAAGAATTGTATATAATATTTTTGAGTTATTTAAAATAGTCCATAAATATATATACATCCAAGCAACATTAAATGAATCCAGCAAGTTATATTTATATATCCATATGATTATGTATGTAAGAATAATTATTATGAAGTCATTTAATTTGAGAGTGAGTGAGAGGCAGAGAGGTATAGGAAAGGGAGGAGCTTAGGGTAGAAATGATGTAAATATAGTACTCATGGCATTCTTAAAATATGTATAATACATGTAAAAATATTTTATTTTGTGAATAAAGATTTGATGCAATTTTATTTCCTCCACATTTGCTCATCATTGACTAGGTCTCTCTATACAGTTGTAATGTTTGTTTCTGAAATGCCTGTCTACTTAGCACAAATAATACCTGTGTTCACCAAAAAAATAAATGTAAGCAAATAAGTAAATCAGTAACTAGGCATTAAGTTATGTCTCATTTAATAAATATAATATTCTAACATGGTAATCCAGATGAATAATATTTTCTTAGAGTTAGTAATTGTCAAACCTTGGCAAAAGCACAAGCATACAACTATTCTTGGACTATTCAGTATTCTCTGCTTTTTTACTATAAAAGGATCACAAGTATATAACTTAACAGCGGGTAAAAATTCACATTTATAAATGCAGCCTGGAAATCAAACTCTAATTCTGACACATCATCAGGAGCCTTGCCTTATCATGCACTACATACAAAGTACCATAAACTGGATTTCCTTTTACTACACTGGAAAGTATCACATTAGCTTAGAATCAAGGTTTTCTATAAAGTCAGTGTTATTTGGGTAGTGACCAATGTGTGTATCTCATTTGAAATGATAATTTAATAATAGCTGAAATTTTTTGTATGAATTGTGCATTCTCAGATTCCTATGGAGAAATAATTTCTTAATATAGACACAAATGCCAAATAGTAAATAAGAAACAGACTCAATATTTTCCTGGCAAACAGGTCTACAAAACTAAGAACTGTTTGTTCTATGACTTTTAGACTAGACCCATGGAAAGTTGTGCTGGTACAATGAATTTGTGGGAACAAGAGCAATGTACATATATTTAGCTATATTGAAATATATAGCAAGATTATTATGCATATCACATGTATAGAACCATAGTTTGTTGTATGCATTAATCATGGCCATTTGTGGGTATTTTTTATTTCTATTACTTAGGCTTGGAGAAATTTTTATAAAACAGATTCATAACAAACATGTGAAAGCAAAATAAAAAGCACATTCCCCATAAAGTGTTTGCACAGCAGAGAAATGTACAATTTTGGCATCCAGTCAGTTTCATGTGGTATATAAAAAAATTTTTCATATATTTAAATCTGCTGTATTTTACATCCTTTTATGTAAAACCTTAAGTGGAATTGATCGTTGATCCCAGCTGACTTAGCCATGTGATGCTTCTTAGGTTGGGGCGTCTCACTCTGTTCTGTTTCCTATCAGTGCTCCTCAACTCTGGGCATGTGGGGCCAATTTGTTCCCTCTGCAGAAAAAGGAGGGGGGGTAGTATTTAATTTAAGTCTTGACATAAGGTTTAATTGCTAAAAAGGAGAATTATGTCATTGTAAATCCTGCAGGAGACACTCAGGTTGGGAGAGTTTTCAGCCCTGTGTGCTTTTGCATCATTTGAGGTATTTGTATAGAGTAACTATGACTTTCCAAAACTCACTCACTTAATTGAATGGATGCTTAACTGAAAATATAATGCTATTATTTATTCTTTCCTACTATTTTTTTGAAACATGAGAGATTACATGAAGTTGTCATACGAAATACGGGTAGAGTAGATACAAAAATTAGATAATTTTTCTGAGCATGAAATTCATAAAATGGCAAAGCTTTACTTATATCTTTATATCTCAATAAAAAGGAGAGAAGAAATTCAATTAGTTTTAGTAGGATGGACAGAGGACAAACCATAGGAAATTACTAACAATAGGAATGAATAATTTACCTTGATGATTTGTATGGAAAGTTAGATAATCTTTGATATATATATATATATATATATATATATATATATATATATATACACACACACAATTATAAAGTTAGGCTCATATTTACCTGGACTTCATAAGCAGTGGAGGGAGAGGCAAATTCTTACTTTCCTGCTTCATTGCATTCATAGCATACAGAAATTAATAATGATTGAGACAATATGTAGAAAGCAAGAAGGGAATGTATGCTGAAATCCACATGGACTTTATATCACTGTTTTACTATATCTTTACATCTTTTTCAGTTACAAATACACACACATATAAACACTTTTTTTCTACTCATAGAAATGGAATACTTGTACATGAAGTGCCTTTGTTGCTCACATGCTTGATGGTATAGAACAACACAGAATGGCTTCAAGATCATCTTCTTTGGAGATATTCTTTTTGTATTTGCATCCCAGTCTAGACATTTGTAATTACTTGAGAATTTTTAACATAAATTATTTTTCAAGGCCATCACATCTTTGTTTTTATTTTTGTATTATTGTCGTGGCTTTGATCTTTGATCCTTCTTTAGTCTTCTTCTTCTTCTTCTTCTTCTTCTTCTTCTTCTTCTTCTTCTTCTTCTTCTTCTTCTTCTTCTCCTCCTCCCCCTCCTCGCCCTCCTCCTCCTCCTCCTCCTCCTCCTCCTCCTCCTCCTCCTCCTCCTCCTTCTTCTTCTTCTTCTTCTTTTCATGTTTTGAGACAGGGTTTCTCTGTGTAGATTGGGTACCTGTCCTGAAACTCACTCTGTAGACCAGGCTGGCGACGAACTCACAGAGATCCACCTGGCTCTGCCTCCCGAGTGCTGGGATTAAAGGCATGCCCCAAATGCCGCCCAGCCTTCTTTAAGTGTTCTTAATCTACAGGATGCAATCAAAGTATTCTGTTTATTGATTGGTACTTAACAAAGGACGTTAACCATGAATGGATTATCAACTTGAAGATCACTTGTTTTGCTCAGACATCTGAAACTTTGAGAAAACTTCATTAGATACTGGTCCTCAAAATATCACCATTATAGAACTAAAAATGAATATTTTCATGTTATGAAGTACAAAGTGTTGTCATTGCTCTTTTTATGGGCTACAGTCTTGGATATGGTGGGGAAATGCTGTGAGAGAAACCCAAAGAGGAAAAGCACTGGAAATACCTTGTGACATGAAGGATCAATTCACACTAGTGGCATAGCCGAAGTGAAGAAAGAAGAGATAAGAGCCGGGTTTCCAGAAGAAACAAAACTTGCCCTGCAACTTTCATTGCAGACCTGCATAATCATCGCCAGTAACAAAAATGCCATGTGCTCAATGTTATACAGTCTTAAAATTTTCTGAGCCTTAGAAATTAGATCAATATTTTAAAATTTAGTTTCAGGCAAGTTATTAGGACAAGGTCAGGATGCAGCCAGACTATTTGCCAAAATATCACAGGACTGTCTTCTCTCTAGTTGCTATTGAAATCTTTGCTTATCATTGAAACTTCTTGAGCTGACCTTCTATAGTCAGCATTTTTCTCAGTACTATTGTCTTCCAAGTTCCTACTAAGATGGCCATTAAGGCCTGCTTACAACAATCAACTGTTTTTCTAGTCCCAATTTTCAAACTCTTCCTCATTCCTCCTAAAATCAAAACCAATTTCTTCACAGAAAGCCCCACTCTTAGTACCCACTTCTATATTAGTTACTTTTCTGTTGCTGTGCTAAGACATCCTGACCAAAGATGACTTAAGGAAAGAGAGTTTATTTACATTTGTAGGTCCAGATGGGTAAGAGTCCATCATGGTAGGAGGTACAACAATCATATCTTTAATCACAAGAATAAAACAAGGAAAGAAAATTGAAAGTAAGTCAAGGCTATATATTCTCAAAACCCACTCCCATTGGCACACTTCTTCCAGAAAGGCTGCAGCTTCTAAACCCCCAGAAATTGCAGCACCAACTAGGGACCAAATGTTGGAATGTTGAGTGTACAGGGGGCATTCCTTATTCAAACCACCATAGATTATTTTACCATGTGTGTGTAACACTGGGACACTAACATAGTAACAATAGTCAACAGTTGTTGGTGCTAGATATAATTTTGTTTTTAAGTAGCTATGGTTTAGGTAAACATCCCCTAAGTTCCAGTTCTTAAATGTTTAACCCACAGACTAGAGTAGTGGAACTTTATAAAATAGCACCTAAGTGGAAGTCATCAGATGCTCTCTGTAATATTGAGGTCATACCCAGTTCTCATTTTACCTTCCTCCATCATATTATGTGTCACTATAGGCCTCAAAGTAATGGGTCAACTCACTGTGGACTGCAGTCTCCAATCTTGAGCCAAAATAAGCATTTCATCACTATAATTTGATTATCACACGTATTCTGCCACAACAAGGTAAATCTGACATATAAAAGATTACTGAAAGACAATGCTTGTTCAGTACATTTGTGGACAGAAATAAAGACACAATTTGTTTAGAGTTTCTCCACACGTTTTACGACTTCAACAAAAAGGTATCAGGACCAAAGCAAAGCAAATTCATTAGTCACTATCACTGAAAATAAAGAAACAAAAAAGAGAAACAGCACCTACTAAATCAGAATCTTACACAAATTTGGAATACATAGGTTAGTCAAAGAGTGTTGAGAATATTGGATCTTGTACATGTTAAAATATCACATGACCCATAGAGTGTGTATTATATGCCAAGTACAGATTTGGAATTGTTTATGAATTTTTTAAAAAATTCTCTCAGCACCAGTAGATTATATGAATTATTATGTTTTCTTTTTTATATATCAAAAAACTGAGATACACGAATAACTATTTCTTGTACAAATAGTAATAATTACTCAGAGATATGCCTGGGTAATCTACCTCTTCAGATTTCCCCAGTAATTATGCTTTTACATTCGTACAACAAAGCTTGGGATAGTGATGATTACTCAGTCAAACAATGTGATTTGCAGCACATTCGCTTTGTTACAGCCTTAATAGTGAGAACAAAAGTGCAGATTTCCAGGGACACAGAAGACTTTTTTTCCATTGACTCTTACCAGGCAATTCCTCAACTTGACTCTCGTAGACTTCAGTTATTTACCTTTAGTTGTTTTGCTAGAAAGCTACAGATCATTGTGCCATGTAAGACTCTGATTTCAATTTAAGCAGCTTGTATTAGTGTCTTAATTTGCTATATATATTCTGTTTTATAATGCAATTGACCAAGGAAGGTTGTGGTGTTTTGTCTCATTTGTTAGCCAGAATAAATAAACAGCCCTTCCTTTTCCAGACTCTTTGCCAACATTAAATTAATTTAAAGTGTGTTTCATTTTCTTCTGTTCTCTGAATCTCATGTCTTGCTGTTAATAATAATAATTACTCTTTCTTAGCTCTCTGATCAGCTAGTAAATTTCATCAGTTGATCAAACGAGGCAAATGGGATGAAACGGAAATCCTAGATACATTTATATTGCTTAAAGTCCTACTATAAAGCAGAGTTCTTTCAACTCTGTTACTTTATACAGTGTGTGAAATTATGAGCTCCATATACCAAGGCTGTAGAATACATCACAGAAAAAATGAAAAACTACAAACTAAAAAACATTGTCTTGTTTGCTGCCATGGACTTTCAGTATATCAGCAGGGTTTTAAACATTTAAAACATTATAGTGCAAAGGAGCATTGTATAAAATACTAGTTTGCATTATTAAAGGTTCTAGAAACCTTCAGTGCTAATTATGAAATAAAAGAAATGTATGGAAAACAACAAAGTAACTGTAACAGCCATTATTCTTCACTGTGACAAAATACCTATCACAGACAACTTAAAAAAGGAGGGGTTTATGCTGGCTCACAGTCTGAGAATCTGTCCATAATATCAGGGAAGTTGTGGTGGTAAGAGCATTGAGTCACTATTTATAATGTATCAACAGTCAAGGAGTGTAGCTGGAAGTTTTCTCAGGTCCCATCCGGCCCCACTCTCTCAGACACTTATAAAATAATCATTCAGAGGCTTAATCTTAATTGTCAACTGTATGACCTATGGCAGGCCTCTTGCTACCTAGGTCTTATAGTTTAACTCAGCCCATAACTATTAATCGATGTATCACCACATGTCCCATGGCTTTACCTGCATCCCATTACATGTTGTTGGCATCTGTCCACTCTGCCTTTTCTTCTCTCACTGTCTTTCTTAGATTTTCCTGCCTGGCTCCATCCTGCCTTGCCATAGGCCGATGCAGCTTTATTTATCAACCAATAAGATCAACACATATTCACAGCGTACAGAAAGACATACCACAGCAAAGTTGTATAGAGAGTTATGTAATGATGCTAAGACTGCTACGTGACTTTTATTTAGCAGGGGCCCTGTCCAAGGGATGGTGCCACCCACATTCAGGGTGGATCTTCCTTCTTCAGTTAATCATCTATGGAAATACCTTCACAAACGTGGCCATGTTTATGTTTTCTATATGGCTCTAAATCTAGCCAAGTTGACAATGAAAACTAACCACTGCAATTGTACACATTGTCAACACTTGGTGAACCTGTGGATGAATCTGGGAAGACACTTTCCCTGGTGATTATTTTCAAGCAAAAATCACTCCCTTTGCAATTTCAAGGTAAGGTTTCTCATTTTTCCACCATCTCAGTTTTCACAAGTTGGACACTTCAGTGGACAGACTCTTTCTCTCCAGTACTTGTGCCACTGTCTCGTATAACACTGGTTTTTCTTGATAATGGTAGTAATATCACACCTGCTTTCTCAGTTTGTTTGTCACTTTAAACTTGTCCATGTTCTTTTCTTGTCCTAATTTCAGGTTTTTATATACTTCTGTTCCACATTTTCTTATGCTCATTGTGGATCTGGATAAGAGCTCTGAGTAGCAAACATGACCCAACCTAAATATTATCCTGTCTTGAAATGTCCTACATAAACACATGACTTCTTTATTTCTGACTTCAATCTCACTCACTTTTCTTCTTATAACATGGTAAGACTGTAGACATATTCTCTGCCATAATGTAATATAAATGGCCCAGTTAACAATAGAATTCTTGCTCCTTTCTAAAATGTCATGAATGGAACTGAATTCTGGTCTTCCCAACTCCACAAGAATGGCCTTTAGGATCTGCTTATAGAATTCCATGGCTTTACTGTTGAGCTTCTGTAAAACGCTTCCATTTTTCTCCCACAGCCAGTCAACAAACCACATGGTCATTTATTTCAGCAATATACCTACTCAGCCACAATTTTCTGTGTTAGTTTTCATTTCTGCACCAAAACATTAGACAAGAGCAAGTTGAAGTGGGAATTGTTTATTTGGATTTGAAATAGGAGGGTACAATTCATGATGACAGGATCGGATGCAGGCAAGATTATGAGGCAACACAGAGAGATGAATGAAAGCATCCAGCTTCGTTCCTTCTTTATATACAGTTCAGAAACACAAGGGACAGAGTGATCTTAGGTGTATTTATGGTGTCTCTTTCCTTTTTGGTTAACCCTCATTGGAAACACTTTCATAGACATGACCAGGAGCATGTTTTCTGGTGATTCTGAACTTAGTTAAATTGACCATGAAAGTCTCTCATAGGTAGTGGTACAATCTGGATATTAGACCATTGTGTGATATACTTTTCTTCTGATATTGTCTAAAACTGAAATTCACTTTTTACATAGACATGACGATACATAAGCCAATTTGCTATTCATGATCCACACAGGCACGTGGATTTGTCATTAAGTGTTTTGCCCTTGCTGCAAAAGTGGTGTTTCTAAAACTGCCCATTTCTCTTTTGGCGATAGTCTTATTTACAAGTTGCAACTTATTTTTGTTACCTTTGTGTTTTTCCTAAATGTCTATGTGAGTCATCAGTATCCAGCTTGGCTTAAACCCTGACAATGTTGTAAATTGTCAGGATATATAAACATCTATCCACTCCAGATGGGACACCAAATGCAGAAGAGAGAAATGTCTTCACCCAAGTCCAGGTTGTAAACCAACAAGTTTACTAGGGTTACCTGCAGGAACAGGGATAATTCAAAGACAGCTATAAAATGGGTGACAATTGATAAAAGCTGCTTCTTGTCCATCTTTTAGAAAGTGGCACCAAAGAGTCTCCTAACTACCAGTGTTTTTTTTTTTTTTTAAAAAAAAAATTCTTTCCTAGTAAATTATGGAAATAGCCTCAAGAGTTGTGTAACTTTCTGATATTTCTGGGCCTAGGAATTTTTGTTACATTCTCGAATCTTCTGATCCTTCCTCCTTTTAGGAGGAAATGTTTTCATTTAGAGGAAAAAAGTCTACACAACAGTCATTCCCTTCCTTTATCTCTTGCATTCTTTCTACCTTTTTTTGTGATGTTTGTGAACCTTGGATGGGAATGATACTTTTTTCATCAATGACCTAGCATTGGGCCGCTACATCACAGCAACACTCACTTACTCTCGGGCTTGTGACTGGTTGTGAATCTCTGAGTTTTCCTCCATGCCCAAGGCTGATAGCAGCAGTATTCTGGGAAAAATAATTAAGATACAATTTTATAGGCATATTGTACTTGGTTAAGAAAATGTGTTAGTTACTTTTTCTATTGCTTTGGTAAAACATCATGACTAAAGAAAACTTGAGAGAGTGGGGCGCAGATTATTTGGACTTCAATTTTCCAGGGGTATCAGTCCAATGTGGTGGGGAAACATGGCAGGAAGCACAGAAGCCTGGGTGATTACATCTTGAACCATGTGCATGAAGCAGGAAGAGTGAACTGCAAGTATTTTGTACTGGGGATCTCATTCAACATTGCTTTGGCTGGTGGGAGTGTCTTTTTTCACATGTGCAGGGTGACCATTCAGATTATGTAACTGCTCTTTTTAGAGTTATAACAGATCTTTTTAAAAATAAAAATTAAAATACTGAAAGATAAGTTTTACATAATAAATAGTTTTTGAATAGGGTGGGTAGGATCTCCGAGCTCCTACTCCCATCTACTCCAAGGACATGTCAGTTGGTCACTCTGCAAATAGAAGAGGGGAACAGTGCCAACTGCGAGAACATTCATAAATGAAATAAGAAAACTTTAGCATAAAAAGTTCTTATCATTTCAATCAGTCATGGGGTCAAAAATTGTGACCTCACCCTGGGGAACGGCCTTGGGGCTGCCATGTGTCAGCACCAACAAATCAGCAGTTTAGCTGGTCTGTTTTGTGCAGCTTTGCCTGGCTTGTAGCCACTGGGGACCAGACTGCAACGTCACCTGCCCTGTCAAGCTCCTGTCTCAGAGATCTAACAAGCTCTCATGAGCTCTCTGACGAGGCTGGATCTGTCTCTCCATTGGCCCTCTTCATCTGTTGAAAAGAGCCAGGGTGTGTTAACCATGTCCACCACCATGGGAGACATGTACACTGCAAGCCCCGGAGAGATCATTTTGCACTCCTGGAACAAACAAACTTACTTGGCTGCATTTTTTACTTCCTCTTTTCATATTGTTTGTGAACTTCTGATCAGGTTTTGACAACTTCTAAACACAGAAGCACTGAACTTGGCTATCCTTGTGTTTTTGCTTTTGTTTGTTTGTGTTTCTCTTTTTCTTCTAGGGAATCGCATTTCACACAAATCATGTGGCAGTTGTTTTTAGTAACTAAGACACATCACATTGTCTGCTCTTTCTTTTTCTCATCAAATTTTTACTGCCTTACTTCTTTATGAAACTGATTTTTATGTCAGTCTAATTCATTGATATAGGAAAAAAAAAGACCTTTGCTTAGTTTGTAAATATTCAGTTCCATCACAGAGTAATTATTAAAGTTGCTGAAGCATAATTAAGGTCCCCAAATGATTAACATTTGCTGTGGATATCACTCTATGTAAATAAAACACTGATGGCCAATGACCAGGCAGGAGGTAGGTGGGACAAGGAGAGAGGAGAATTCTGGGAAGCGGAAGGCTGAGGGAGAGAGACTGCAGCCACCGCCAGGAGAAGAGCATGTAGAGACGCCGGTAAGCCACCAGCCACGTGGCAAGCTATAGATTTATAAAAATGGGTTAATTTAAGATAAAAGAACAGTTAGCAAGAAACCTGCCACGGCCATACAGTTTATAAGTGATATAAGCGTCTGAGTGATTATTTTATAAGTGGATTGTGGGACTGCGGGGCTTGGGGAATCTGGAGAGAAGCCCTCCAGCAACAAACATTTTTCTTAATACTCTTGTGATAGGACTGTACATTTTCACAAAGAAATCTCTCTCACATCACGTTATCTCAATATGCCTGCCCTTTCCTTACTTTCTTTCCATCTCCGATCTTCATGGAGAATTCAGTTGCCTAAAACAGAATATTCCTAATGACTCCTATGGGTCACTCCATCGATTTCTGATATCCCTCATTGCCCCAGGTTGTGAAATGTGTTTACTCCAGAATGGCTTAATAGCTATATTACCTACTTTTCCAATTCACAGCAGTCAAACAAACTCCATTTCCTCCATGTCTCATAGAAACCTTAATCTAGCTATGAAGGTATCTTAGATAGGGTTTCTATTGCTGTGACAGTATACCATGACCAAAAAGCAAGTTTCACATGGAAGGAAGGGGCTTATTTGGCTTGTATTTCAGCATTGCTGTTCATCACTGAAGGAAGTCAGAACAGGAATTCAAACTGGGCATGATCCCGAAGGCAGAAGTTGATGCAGAGGTCATGGAGGGAAGCTGCTTACTGCTTGCTCCCCATGGCTTGCTCAGCCCATGTCACTGGGATTGGGTTTTGAGGCTTGACAAGCCCTTGTCATCCCAGTCTTATTTTAGTGGGCACTCTCTCTGCTTTGTGATTATTGTCCCAACATGTAACCTCTAAGCTACTGCTCCATGCTTCTTTTCATGGTGCTCATGGACTCACCCTCAGGAACTGAAAACAAGCCTCCAAATAAATATTTTCTTTGAGAATTTTCCTTGATCATGGTGTCCCTCCACAGCAATAGAAAAGTAACTAAGATAGCTGACTTAAACTAAAATAGAAAGAAAGAAATCTTAACCACAAAAACTAACTACAGATATGCAAATCGCAAAGTAGAAAGAAAAAACAGCATGAAAGACCAAAATAACATGTCTCCTCAAAAAAACAAACAAAAATCCCTGCAAATCCCATATAATAATAGTACCTATTAAAAATAACCTGTGAGAAATCTCAGACAGATATTTAAAAGACTATAACTATAGTCTAACTAAAAGAAGACAAAAGACAAAGAAAGGAATGAAATAAGAAATAAGAAAATAAAAAACAACATGAAAATATTTTTTGAAATTTTAAAAAAAGCTCAACTAAAACAATGCTGGAAATGAAAAAAAAAAAAAAAAAAAACAGTTAAAGACCACAGTGGAGCCTCTGGTGATAGAATAGACCATGTTTTAAGCAGAGAGTCAGGGAAGAAGATAATATGGAGAAACTGGATCACTCAATTAAAAATCATATATATGCACATATAAATGGAACATGGGAGGGTTTTGACACACAGTGAAAAGCTATAACCTCCAAATTTTGAGCATAGAAAGAAAATAATATCTTAATGAAGGTATAGAATATGTCTTTAGTAAAATTATAGAAGAGATTTCCCCAAATTAGATAGAGATATTCATCCAAATAACAGCAGTCTATAAAACACCTAGTAGACAAGACAGAAAGAGAAACTCTCCATAAAAGATTATAGTTAAACATTAAAAGTACAGGAAAAGCAAATGGTATTGAAAGCTATAAGGGGGAAAGGATGAGTCCTCTATAAAAAGAGGTCTATTAGAATAAAACCAGATTATTCTACAGAAAACTTTCAAGCAAGACAGGCATTGAAACATGAATCTTAAAAGGTCTTATAATAGGGCTGGAGAGATGCATCCGAATTTAAGAGCACTGACTGCTCTTCCAGAGGTCCTGAGTTCAATTTCCATCAACCACATGGTTCACAACCATCTATAATGAGATCTGGTGCCCTCTTCTTGTGTGCAGACATACATACAAACAGAACACTGTGTACATAATAAATAAATAAATCTTTTCTTTTTAAAAAAATAAAAAAAAGGTCTTATAATAAAATACCCAGAGCCAGATGTTGGAATGGAAGCTGAAAGATCAGAGAAGCAGAACAGTCAATCACAAGTTCTTAGCTCTATGAAATCCTCAGTCTAAAGAGAGAAAATGCCTGTGTATGCCTGTCTATCACTCTCTGTGCAAGCTTGTATGCTTAATTGTGCCTGGAACCTGCAGGCAGCTGCCTTCTAGATGATGTAGGTATCAGCCTTTTCTCTAAGTGAATAAACTATGTCTTATCAGGAAAAATTAAAACAAACATCCCAAAATGTGTATTTATCAACCTAGATAATATGAAAGAAATGGATGAGTTTCCAGACATATGGTCTAATAAAGCTAAGTCAAAATGAAGTAAACAATTTAAATAGACTGTATTATTCAAAGATATAGAAAATGTAATTCAAGACAGAATATGTATCTCCACATAGCTAAAGCAAGATACAAGTGTACATCTTTCTAAATGTAGAAAAACTCCAAACTTTTACAGCAATGCCAGGGACAAGAAAGGATGTCTACTGAACTCCCTTCTGTTCAATGTATTCCTTGAAGTCTTAGCTAGAGCACAAGGATACATGAATGAAATAAAAGGGCTGTAAATAGGAAAGGAATTCAAAATGATGTCATTTGCAGATGATATGATTGTATACAAAAATGATCCCAGAGCCTACACCAGAAAACTCCACCAGTTACAAACACATTCAGCAAAACGGCAGAAGACGAAGTTAATACTCAAAAATTAGTAGCCTTCCTATATACAAATTACTAACCTATAGAGAATGAAATCATGTAAATACTGACATTTGCAATTGCTTCAAAAATACCTTTGAACAAACTTTACCAAGGAACTGAAATACATGTAAGATGAGAACTTTAAGACTTGAAGAACTTGAAGAAGATACCAGAGGATAGAAAGACCTTCCATGCTCATGGATTGGTATGATTAATATTGTAAAAATGGCAATCCTACTAAAAACATTTATAGATTCAATGTAACTCTCACCAAAATTCAAGCACAGTTCTTCACAGATATTGAAAAACTAGTCTTAAATTTCATAAGGAAGCATAAATAATCAAAGATAAGCAGAGAAACCAGCAAACAAATACAATGAAGGTATGACTATCCCAGAGTTCAGGTCATACTACAGAATTATAGTAATAAAAACAGCATGGTGCTGGCATGAAAACAGAGCCACTGGTGATGGGATAGAATTGAGGATTCGTGCCTAAACTCACATTCTTATAGCCAACAAGATTTTTACAAAGAAGTTAGAAATAAATACTAAATAGATACTTCAACAATTTGTGCTGGTCAAACTAGATAGCTACATGTAGAAGAATGGAAAATTCATCATTTCTCCCATTCTGAATAAAACTTGGCTCCAAATGTATCAAGGACCTCAACTTAATGTCTGAAACTATTAACTTGAAAGAGAAGGAAGTAGGGAATGCTTAGATGATTGGCAGGAAGATCATTCTGAGTAGGATTCTGACAGCACAGGCATTTAGACCATGAACTAAAACTGACAGTTTGTAGCCACAGTTTCTGTATGGCAAAGGAAATCATCAGTTGAGTGAAATAAACAGTTTACAGAATGGGAAAAAGTCTTTATCAGCTACACATCTGATAGATGGTTACCATCTAGAAGGAAATAAAGTATATAAACCTCAAGAAAACAATGAACACGATTTATAATGGGGAAAGGAATTAAATAGGCATTTCTCAAATACATACATAAGAAATATATATAATTGAGAAACTTTAAAAAAAATGTTCAAAATTTTTTAGTCATCAAGGAAATGCAAATTAAAACTACTTTTAAATGTCACCTTATTTAAGTGAGAATGGCTGTGATTAAAATATATGACAACAAATGCTGGTGTGAATGAGCGGAAGAGAACATTTATTCACTGCCGGTGGAATTGAAAATTTCACTATGAAAATCAGTGTAGAGGTTCCTGAAAAAACAGAAAATAGATCTACCACATGATTCTGGACAGATAAATAACTTTTGGTCATATACCCAAAGAACTAAAGATCTTTTCTCATCCATCTTTATTTCTGCTTTATCTATAATAACCAGGAAATTGAAACAATATCTATGTCCATAGCATGATGAATATATAATGAAAGTGTGGTACATTTACACATGTAATATTATAAGTTATTAAGAAAAAAATGAAACTCATGGGTAAATAGGTACAGTCAGAAACAATCATTCTGAGTGAGGTAAACCAGACATAGGAAGATAAAGGTGTCACGTTCTCATTTGCAGATGTTATCTTTGGATTTTCAGATACATATGTCTAGTCTGATATAACCATACATGACAACAAATTAGTAATAGTCCATGATGGTTGGCTATAAGGAAAGGGGAGCTAGGAAGTATGAGTGAAAGCTTAAAGGGGACTAATACAGCAGGAAGGGTTAAGGTGTGGTGATAGTGGGAGCAGGGTGGAGGATAAAATTTGAACAGTGATAAAAATCTCTAAAGACCTTTCAAAAGCATACATGGAGACATATCGACTAGTTTAGAAGCAATATATCTATCTATATCTATCATTTCTATCTATCTATCTATCTATCTATCTATCTATCTATCTATCTATCTATCTATCTATCATCTATCTATCTCTTGTCCTGGCTAGTTTTATGTCAACTTAACACAAGGTAGGTAAAGGAGGAAAACTTAATTGAAAAAATGCTTCCATAAGATGCAGAGGGAGCCGGGCGGTGGTGGCGCACGCCTTTAATCCCAGCACTCGGGAGGCAGAGCCAGGTGGATCTCTGTGAGTTCGAGGCCAGCCTGGGCTACCAAGTGAGTTCCAGGAAAGGCGCAAAGCTACACAGAGAAACCCTGTCTCAAAAAAAAAAAAAAAAAAAAAAAAAAAAAAAAAAAAAAAAAAGATGCAGAGGGAAGTCATTTTCTTAATTAGTGATTGATGGGAGGACCCTGCGAGGGTGATTGGTGCTATCCCTGGGCTGTTTGCCCTGGGGTCTATAAGGAAACAGGCTGAGCAAAGCCATGAAATCAACCCAGTAAGCAACAACCATCTATGGCTTCTGAACTAGCTCTACTCTCCAGTTTCCTGCCCTGTGTGAGTTTCTGCCCTCACTGCTTTTGATGATGAACAGTTATATGGAACTGTGAGTGAAATAAACCCTTTTCTTCCCAAGTTGCTTTTGGTCATCTTGTTTTATTGCAGCAATAGAAATCATAACACACACACACACACACACACATACACACACACACACACACACACACACACACACACACACACACAGATGAACTTCTAAAGTCTTATTAAATAAGAAACACAAAGCCAAATACAGAGGTGCAAGGCATAGAGATCAGAATGATAGTGATAACCACCAACTAACCTTAGCTTACCCCACTGCCGTAGCTTCCCAAGAGAACCAGCTTCTTCCTCTCTAACCTGCACCTTAATTGCCTTGTTGTTCTTCTCATTGGCTCTTAGCCCAGCCACCTCACTTCCTCATCACTGCCTGTCTGTACAGACCTTCAACTCTCTATGGTTGGTACTGGGATAAAAGGCATGGGTTACCACGCTTGGCTGTGTCCTTGAACACACAAGGCTCTGCCTGCCATGTGATTGGATTAAGTGCCTGTGCTACCACCACCTGACTTTTGTTTATGGTTGGCTGTGACCTCTGATTTCCAGGAAAACTTTATTTATTAACATACAAATAAAATATCATCATCATACACATACACACACACACACACACACCCTCCCTATAATATTCATCAATGCCGTTATTGGACATCACAGTCTAACAAATAAAAAGCCTGTGCTAAGAACTTGTTTTCTTTTGTGCAGTTCCTGACTAGTGAAGTCCCACAAATTTCCAATGTTACAGGCTATTCATAACCCTCCAGAACTAGATAATAAGATCTTACCACACTTACTCACACATTTGAGTTAGAGAACATTAAGATATCAAGCTGTTAAGGATCAGGTATCTTCATTCTTTCTGGCTAGCTTTCATCATGCTGGAAGGTGATATGTATGCTCCTGGAAGAGAGAAGTTATCATCAGTCTTATACTGTTATGAAGCATTTGAGCTATTATAATGACTAATCTAGCAAGGAAATTTCATTTGTAAAACAATAGAATGAATGCTGGCAGATAACCAATCACTTTCTGATGGAAATGGATACCTGGCAACAATGCCAGAGCAACAATCTGCAGCTAGGCAGGTCATAAGCCCTAGGGGATAACATACTTATTATTTGAATCTTAGATGGTCTTATAATAATAATAATAATAATAATAATAATAATAATAATAATAAAAACCCTGAGTCAGATACTGGGGTGAAAGCTGAAAGATCAGAGAAGCAGAGCAAGCCACAGCCAGCCTATTAGCTCACCAACTCCATAAATCCTCTGAGTCTTCACCCAAACAGTCTCAGCTGAACTGCTTTAGTTCCTGCTTCCTCACACCTTATATACATTTCTCTGCTCTACCTTCAATTCCTAGGATTAAAGACATGTGCCACCACTGCTTGGCTCTGTTTCCAGTGTGGCCCTGAACTCACAGAGATCCAGATGGATCTCTGCTTCTGGAGTGATAGGATTAAGGATGTCTGCCACCACTGTCTGGCCTCTATGTCTAATCTAGTGGCTGGCTCTGTCCTCTGATCCCCAGACAAGTTTATTAAGCTACACAATATTTCCCCTTTTTTTGTCTAAAATAATCAATGAAGGCTATAACTAATATAAGAAAAACTATATACAATGAGTATATGAATATACACAGTCAATAATTACATAAACAATGTTAAATCCACTAACTTTTGACAGATTCAGAGAAAAAACTTCATTATTTATCCTATTTTGGTGAGTCCAAAATGTTGGACCTAATTCATTTATATCCTAACTTGTATTATCAACTGAATATCTTTTGACGTCTTTCTTTTTTTTCTCATTTTTCTTTATTAAGAAATTTTCTACTTATGCTACATACCACCCACAGATCCCACCTCCTCCCTCCTCCCATCTCCCGGCCCTCCCTCTCAAGCACCCCATATCCCCACATGTCCCAAATCAAGGTCTCCTATGGTCAGTCATCAGAGCCCGGCATACTGAGCCTAGGCAGGTCCAAGCCCCTTCTCACTGTACCAAGGCTGCACAAGGCACCACACCACAAGCACTGGATTCCCAAAAGCCTGCCCATGCACCAGGGACAGATCCTGATCCCCCTGCCTGGGTGCTCCCCAAACAGTTTGAGCCAAATAACTGTCTTCCACATCCAGAGGGCCTAGTCCAGTCCCATGGGGGCTTCACAGTCACTAGTCTACAGTTCATGGGCCTCCAATAGTGTGGCCGGTCATCTCTGCACTTCTTCCCATCATGATCTTGATGTTCCCACCTGTAGAATCCCTCCTTTCTCTCATCAATTGGATTCCCAGAGCTCAGCCTGGCTCCTGGCCGTGTATCTCTGCATCTGCCTCCATCAGTCACTGGACAAAGGCTCTATGATGATAGTTAGGGTATTCGCTAGACCGGTCACCAGATTAGACCAGTCCAGGCACCCTCTGGACCACTGCCAGCAGTCCAAGATGGTATCATCCTTGTGGGTTCCTGAGAGCCTCCCCAGCACCCTGACTCTTCCTTTTCCAATGATGTCCTCATCTATCATGGTATCTCCCTCCCTGCTCTCCCACTCTGTTCCTGTTCCAGCTCTACCCTCCCGTTTCCCTATGTTCTCACTCCCTACTCCTTGCCCTCTGCCACACCCACACCTAGTCCGCTCATGTAGATCTCATCCATTTCTCCTTCTCTGGGTCACCCATGTGTCCCTCCAAGGGTCTTTCCCTATTAGCTAGCCTCTCTGGAGCTGTGGGTTGCCATCTGGCCATCCCTTCCCTCACATCCCTTCCACACACACTTATGAGTAAGTACATATGATGTTTGTCCTTCTGAGTCTGGGTTACCTCACTCAGGATGATATTTTCTAGTTCCATCCATTTGACTGTGAATTTCTTGATATCATCGCTTTTTTACTGCTGAGTATTATTCCATCGTGTATATGTGCCACATTAATAGCAAGAACCTGGAAACAACCTAGAAGCCCTTCAACTGAAGAATGGATAAAGAAGATGTCTTTTAAACTTTTATATTGTGCACCTTTTTAGTGAGTTTCTTTTAATTTGTTAACAAGAAAAACTATAACTAAATAGTCTTCAACTCCCTCAGAGACCCAGTAAGGTAAGCAAGCAGGAAGTACAAGCAAGCAACTTCCAAAAAATGTGAGAAATGACAGAAACAGCTGGCTGCCTGGACAGTCATCCAAGATTTCTCTGCAAGGTTGGAACATCCATCTTTGGCCTACAGGCCTAGCATATCTGACACACTCATCTGTAAAGCATGATTTTCTAAAGGGCCTTCCTAGCTTGTCTTGGCAAGGTTTGGCAGTCCTTTCTTGTGTGTCCTACTTAGCTATTTTGGGCAGCATAATGTCATCAGTTGAGGCAAGGGCACTTTCTTGCCCAGTGGCTAACTTATGCCACAAAGAAAGTAAAATCCATATTGAGTTTCTTCAATGACCATCTGTAGTGGGTAGCCATTCCAGATTTGATCTGGAAGTTCCAACCCCCATTGAGGCTTTGGTAACTGTTACACCTACAAGGCAGGGCCAAGAGAGGACCCTGAAGACCTGAGATCCAGATGTGCCACCTCTCTTGGTTCCTGGATCCTGGACGCTGGAGGTAGACCGAGTAGAGTTCTCCAGAACACACCGCTGGTCTGGGCTACGTCTTTCCCAGACCCTGCAACCTAACTATCCCTTCATTTGTAAGTTATGCCACTAAATAAACCTCCCTTTTAACTATGTGGAGTGGCGTTAATAATTTCACCAATAACCATTATCTTCTCTGAGATAGATTGGTGCTGCCAGGAGCAAACATGTCTCATTGTCATAAGAAAATAATTTATGTTATTAAAATATCTTAAATGCCATATTTTTGTAGATCCCTGAAGTGTTTGAATATGATCTGTCTATCTAAAAATATATCTCTGTTTGATCTTAAAAACATACCTAGACTGACTACATGTTTGATTGCAATTGGTGACCAAATACTAACTTGCATTTCTTTATATCTTAATTAGTTGGTAATAATAACTTTCAGGACTAGCAATTTACACTACATTGTTAAATGAAGTGTATAGCTACAATACCTTGAATAAGATTAGAAATATATATACAGTATTTTCTAATAAAATTAATCTCAAATTTTATCAATATTCAAAATTTGTACAGATTGTACAAAAATCCAATCCAAAGTAAAATACTTAATACTAGCAGTTGCTTTCTAAAAGCAGATTCAGTAATCTAGCTTTTTCTCTTATTATATCCATATTTTCTCTTTTCTTTCTGCAGTAGATTCAATAATCTACCTTTTATCTTATCATAACTATAGCCTGTTTCTTTCTTTCTTTTTTTTAAAGAAGAACTCAAAATCTAATTTCTTTTGTTTAACTTTTTCTCTGACCATTAACAATTAACAACTTGTAACCAACAATCCTAAACAATGACAATTATCCATAACCCATTGAACGACCAAAACCACCCATCCCACCTCTTGGGTATAGCAGGAAGTTTTCGTGTGTCTCACCTGATCCTACAGCTGCTCAGCCCCAAATAAACACACAGAGGCCTATATTATTTACAAAGGAACTGCAGACTCCTCACTAGCTAGTTCTTACATCTTGAATTAACCCATTTCTATAAATCTATACGTTGTCACATGGCTTGTAGCTTACCGGTACTTTACATCTTGCTTCTTCTGGCAGTGGCTAGCAGCATCTCCTCAGCTCTGCCCTTCTCCTCCCTCTTTCTCTAGTTGGAATGTTCTGCCTAACTCTATTATGCCTCACCATTGGCTTTATTTATCAACTAATTGAACAGCACATATTCACAGCATATGGAATGATATCCCACAGCACTTTCCCTTTTCTTTCTAATCAAAAAAGAAAGTTTTAACTTTAACATAGTATAATTACATATAACAAAACAGTTATCAGTCAAGAATTACAGTTGTAATATCTAATCTATTTGTATTTGGCAAAATTAAAGAAAATAAATAATCTATCCTATATTTGTGAGTCTAAAGTTTCATATCTAATTTATCTTTTATCATAACCAAGAAAATTATAATTATAAATATCTAGTTTTCAACTGCATCAAAGACCTCAAAAGGATTAATATTACCTAAGTAAACAGGAAATGCATTGTAAGCAACTTCCAAAATTCTGGAAATGACACAGACAGTAGCCTGTCTGGACAGCCATCCAAAGTTCTGCATTAGAACTTGGGGTATCAGTCTTCAGTTTGTGTTCCAAAGCTGATCTTTGGGTGGTATTTGTTCTTAGTGGTATTATTCTGATGTAATCATCATTGTGGGGCCCCATCATCTCTGTGGAGACATGAAAGTTTGCATTGGGTCAGATGATTCCTTTTCTTGGTAATATTTTTCTGGGTGGTTCTCTCTTCTTCTTTGGATGCTTATTTGTTCAAATGTCTTAAATTCTTCAAGATGGTTGTTTTAATTTTCCTGAAAGACAAAAACTAAATCTTTCCTCAACCCTAACTTTGGGGGAGTTCTAAATCTAATCTTTATCAATTTTGATCTATGGTTTCTCATGATTTTTTTGTTCTCCCTTATATAGCTGTTCTATCATCCAGAGCAGTATTTTTTTCTTTTTTAGAATAGACATTAGGTTCTTTAATTGCTCTAGGAAGGAGTTTCTTCCACAATGACAGGAAAGGACTGAAGGGATTTGACATGGGTGTCTGTGAGTGGTCTCTCTAGGAGTTTCCTGATGGCAAAGGCAAGAAATTACCTTGTCTGCCTTTGTTGAGCTACATTCCTTAGTCCATTGTCTTCCTTTGCCACACCTTCTGCATAATCCAGAAGGGAGGGGCACTCTGTCGGGATTATTCCTTGAAAAAAAAAAAAAACATTTCTAGGAACACCCTGTTTATAGTCCCTTTTTAGGTGACCTTGTCACATTTGAAACATCTCACATTACTATTTTTCTTCAAACCTCTGGAAATCACCTCCCCTATCCAAGCATCATCATGGTCATGAGATTCAATATTAACTGTATCTCAGATCCTTTCCTGCAAAGGTGCTGCTGATCTTGCCTTTAGTGGCCTAATTATCTTTCTGCATTTCGCATTAGCATTTTGTTTGTTTGTTTGTTTTTGTTTTTCGAGACAGGGTTTCTCTGTGTAGCTTTGCCCCTTTCCTGGAACTCGCTTTGAAGACCAAGCTGGCCTTGAACTCACTGAGATCCGCCTGCCTCTGCCTCCCAAGTGCTGGGATTAAAGGCATGAGCCACCACCGCCCAGCATGCATTAGCATTTTTAAAAGCCAGAGATTCAATTATTATCTGTCTAGCTTCTGAGTTTGGTATCATTCTATTTACTGTCAAAGACAGCCTTTGTAAAAAAAATCAGTGAAGGATTCTTTTGGCCTCTGTATATCTTTTGTAAATGACTCAATTTTCTTTCCTACTTCTTCAATTCTGTCCTAAGCATTCATGGCTGCCATTCAGAATAAAGTTAGGGTGTGGTCATCATGTAGAGATTTCTACATTAGCATAATCTCCCTCTCCAAAAAGTTAGTTTTGGGAGAGTTCCATACCTCTAGTCCTACTTCATTGTTCAATGGTCTTAGCCTCATCCTTCTACCATGTCCTACCTCCCTTGTAATTAGGGACCAGCCTCTAAGACAGCTGTAACCAAGTCTCTCTAATTTTGAGGTATAATTCTACTACAAGTTAACCATGAGATTAACATCTGCTTCCCAAGTGGGGAATGCATACCATATGACACTATAGCTTCTTTGAATCTCCTCAGATCTAACATTTGCACAGGAGTTCAGTCAGCTCTTACACAGTCTTGAGCATTTGGCAATTCCTATGAAGTTACTAGATAGATTAAAGTTGGCTATTTGAAGGCCTTGGCCTGTTTCTCTTCAACTATATAATGTAATGCTGAGAGTGTTTCACCTTTAAATTCCACTGTCTCTGTCTGAATATCTCTATGATCTGTTTTAACAAGTTTTTCTAAAACTTTTATCCTGGCACTCATATGAATCCACATTTTTAATGGTAAAACAAAAATGATCAAACAAATAATATTTATAATTGACATTACATCTATCCTATCAACATTAATTGTTCTCATTAAGGTGTTCCATTTTCAGACTACCTAATGTGTTATCAAGTAGAGACCAAACACCCTCCATTGTAAAAATGTTTCCCACTTTTTAATGTGGAAAAAAAAAAACTCTTTTAACTAATTTCTCTCTTTAAGAAATCCCAATTGTCTCAACAAATCTGCTGACAATAACCATTCAGATCTGAGGCTGACTGATTCTGTGTAGAAGAGCAGAAGCCAGAGCAGGTTTCAAGGCAACTACCTACTGTGGTAGTAGCCCAAGATGGTGATCCAGGAAGAACCCACAACCCACCAGGAGAGAAGAAGCCAAAGGGTCAGCTGTCTGCATGAGAGAACATGAGAAAGTGGCTGACTCCTATGGTTTTTTGACCCCCCCCCCAAAAAAAAAAGAAAACTATGGAGTTATAGCAGGTAGACTACAACAAAAACTTAGCCAGCAGGTTAGGAACTCTGGCCCACATGTGGTGGACACTCAAGCTGAGTGAAGCTTGGGCCTGAGTCGGAGCCTGCATGGACACAGGCAAGTGTAGCAGGAATCTTAAAAGTTCTTATTAATAAAATCAAACTCGAGGCCAGTTATTGGGGTCAATGCTGGTAGATCAGAGAGACAGAACAAGCCATAGCTATCTCACGTTGCCGGATAGTCAGCTGGTCTTGTCTCCTCAGACTGGAGGCCTCTGAGTCCTCATCCGGAATGGGTCTCAGCTGAATTACTGCTCAAAAGCCTGAATGCTCAACCAGCCAAAATCTTCTAGTTTCTGGTCCTCACGACTTATATATCTTTTTGCTTTCTACCACCACTCCCTGGGATTAAAGCCTGGCTTTCTGGGATTAAAGGCGTGTCACCATGCTTGGCTATTTCCAATGTGGCCTTGAACTCACAAAGATCCAGAGGGATTTCTATCTCTGGAATGCTAGGATTAAAGGTGTGAGTGCCACCATTTTCTAGCCTTTGTATCTAGTGGCTGTCTGTTCTCTGACCCCAGATAAATTTATTAGAGTACACAATATTTTGGGGAACACAATACTACCACATTTCCTCTCTTTTTGTCTAAAATTAAAAAAGCTTATAACTAATACAAGAAAAACTATCCAATAAGTATATACAATATATACAGCCAAAATTACATTAATGATGTCTAGTCCATTAACATTTGACAGATTCAATTAAAAACTCCATTATATATATTAACAATGTCCAGTCCAGTAACATCTGATAAACTCAGACCAAAAAATTTTCATTACTTATCTTATTTAAAACAAGTAGTTCCTTTTTAAAAGTAGATTCCATAATCTCCCTTTTTATCTTATATCCATATTTTCTCTTTTTTCTTTTCATAATAGATTCAGTAGTCTACCTTTTGTCATTTTTATATCTGGCAGCTGCTTTTTTGTGAATTTGTGCCCCACAAGTTGGGTGCCAGATGTTGTTCTAATCTTAGATGGTCTTTTAAAAAAAAAAAAAAAAAAAAAAAAAAAAAAAACAACCCTGGGCCAGATATTGGAGTGAAAGTTAAAAGATCAGAGAATCAGAGCAAACCACAGTCAACCTATTACATACTACTATTATACCATGAAGTGGAAATGATATTGAATTTAATCCTACTAACTTCTTGCTGTATCCACATATTAATGCATCTTTCAACCCTCATCACAGACGCTTCTGTTTTCAGTAAATGTTGATTAACACTATGGTCACAGCTGACCATGGTGCAGAGAATAACAGCCTAAAGAATGCTCAGGGTTAAATGGAATAATTTATACTGTATCCCTTCTCTCCAGGCTCATAGATTATTGTGGTAGAAGGGTCAGGAAGAATGCAAGAATCATAGGCAGTGAATGAATGCAAGGACCTCTGTCTTCCAGCCACATCAGTGCAGGTGTACGTATAAACTCATAGCATTGATAACATAACACATCATAAAAGCATGCACAAGTCTCATGGAAAATCAAGCCAAACCAAATAATAGCATTTTCTTAATTCTCTCAGGGTTTCCTAAAGATTCCACTGCCCCCAGACAAGAGGAGACAGTCTAGAGAACATGACAACCACATTACCAAGAAGTATGGTGGGCAGTTGGGTAGTTTTTTGTTTTTTGTTTTTTGTGTTTTTTTGGTCATTCTGTATGCTATTGATGGTTGTCATCATTTAGGGGCCTTGGTTACAAATTGTTACTTGCCATGGTCAGTAAAAGCTGAACAAAGGAGATTAAATTCATGGATCTCTTTCTGAAGGGAAAATATGGGGCATATAGTATAGAAATGATGGGATGAAAGATAGATTATTGATCTACACTTGAAAAAACACTAGACTCAAATATTTTACATTGGTATGGAATTTTGCATATTGATACAAATTTAAGATTATTTTATTATACTGCATATATGTTTCTATGCTTATTTAAGGTATCATACCTATGCAACTTATTTTAAAATGTAATTTAAAATTCTAGTCCATGAAATCCATTTAGGATAATAAAGGAATACAGGTTATTAGCTAGTCATCTAAAACAATCAAACTTATAGTCATGTTATGCATCTTTTCAAGGTCAAATAGAGATATATTTTAGGTAGGTAAATGGTCTCCAAACACTTTAGAGATCTACAATATTGCATTTAAGATGTTTTAATAGCACAAGGCTTTTCATGACAGTGAGACATGTCTGCTCTTGGTAGCACCAATTTATTTCAAAAGAGGATAATGGGCATCAAAGATCCTCCATATGGAGTTTACTTTTATTGTGGCAAAGTTAGCCACTGGTCAAGAAACTATTCTTGCCTCAACTGCTGATGGTATACTGTCCAAATTAGACAAGCAGGACACACACACACACACACACACACACACACACACACACACACACACACAAGACAACTGGTAAACCTTGCCAAGACAAGGTAGGACAGTCCTTCAAAAATTTTCTGCTTCATAAAAAGTCTGTCAGATATTCTAGGCCAGTAGGTCAAAGATAGATGCCCAAAAGTTACAGAGGAACCTTAGGGTAAATGTTCAGTCAACCAGATATACCTGTCGTTTCTTAGTTTTGGAAGGTGCTTGCTTTATACTTTCTGTCTAATCATGTAGTATTATAGCCTCCTCAGGTCTCTGATGGGATTAATTGGATAGCTATAGTTACAGTTTTCATTAGTTTTGATAGAAAGTAAATCAGGTATAAAATTTGTACTCACCAAAATAGAACAGATAATTGAGTATATTCATTGAATTTACCAATACTAATGGACTGGATGTTGTAAATGTAATTCTTACCTGATAATTGTTCTTAATGTATATAGTTTCACTATGTTAGACTTAAATCTTTTCCCTTTTATTTAGACAAAAAGAGTGAATGTTGTTGGATATTTGCACACTGTGTGAAGATACATTGCTGTGCCTGGTTTAATAAAGAGCTGAATGGCCAGTAGCTAGGCAGGAGGTATAGGTAGGATTTCTGGGGAGAACGAGGAAGAGGAGAAGAATCTAGGTTCTCAGGAGATGCCAGGAGACATAGAGAGGAAACAGGAGGTGCAAGATGGAAGATGTGTAATGCCACATGATAGAATGTAGATTAATATAAACATGTTAATTTGAGTTGTAAGAGCTAGTTAGAACCATGCCTAAGCTATAGGCCAAGCTTTCACAATCAATAAGAAGTCTCCACGTCATAATTTGGGAGCTGGCTGGCAGGACAGAGAGAGACTCATTACAATCCCTTCTCTCCCATAACTCTCTCTCCTTTCCTTTTTCCATCTCCCTTTGTAGCTTGAGTTTTTCTGCCTTGCCCACAGTCAGGACAAATCTTTGTCACCCGCCAGTCCCACAGCCACTCAGACCCAACCAAGTAAACACAGAGACTTATATTGCTTACAAACTGTATGGCCGTGGCAGGCTTCTTGCTAACTGTTCTTATAGCTTAAATTAACCATTTCCATAAATCTATACCTTGCCACATGGCTGGTGGCTTACCGGCGTCTTCACATGCTGCTGGTCATGGCGGCGGCTGCAGTGTCTCTCCTCAGCCTTCTGCTTCCCAGAATTCTCCTCTCTCCTTGTCCCGCCTATTTCCTGCCTGGCCACTGGCCAATCAGTGTTTTATTTATTGACCAATCAGAGCAACAGATTTGACATACAGACCGTCCCACAGCATCCCTTCCTTCATATAATTTTATTATCTGGGCCAAATCTATTCCAGTATCTAATGGGAAGAGTGACTCTAATAATCTGCACCAGTCACTATATAGGAACTTCTACCTTACCTGTGATTTACATGTGCATCTACATACAAATATTATAAAGCCTCTTTGAAATACTTGCTATCATGCTTATCAGCACCTACTCTCTCACATTATCTGTTTTTATTCATTTTATATGGATGTGTGTGGTTGTTTCTTATCATGTAGCTATTAGAGGGTAAAGGAGCCCTCATTCTCACCATTCATCTTGAGTTCACGTAAAAGAAGAGAAATTAAAATGCTCAGAATTCTAACAGCCCATCTTTAAATAATTATATATTAATGACATACTCTTAGTATTAGCAGCAATAAAACAACTGCATGCCTTTCCTTCAAGAATTATAATCAGATATTGTAAAGATTCTCTAACAAAGTGAAAAACTAAAAGAAGACTCCCAAATAGAAATTCACTTTTAAGATTTTCATTTAATTTCAAGCCTGGACTTGCCCTTAGCAACTGGTGAATAGAAATATGGGAAACGCACAGGCTAAGCCATTTCCCAGAGACAGAATCCCAGGGCTATAAAAACAAAGTCAGCTGGAGAAAAGGAGTCTGTGCATGCCTGTATGTCTCTGCATCTTTTGAAAATAACTATGCTGCCTATGTCTCATCCCACAGCTTTATTTGGAAAATGGGCTTTGGAAATGAGCTTTTATTTATTTATTTTTTTAGGATGCTTTTTATCTGACTAATCAGTATGTAGCTTGTTACTTATCACTTCTATCATCTTGGGATTTTTCTTTCCTCTAGGATTTAAAATGTGATGGCTTATTCCTAAAGGGATATGAAAAGTCTATCTTGATGAGCTAGTTCTGTGCCCCTGAATGAAAAGGACCATTAACTCTTAACTTCACACTCACTGGTGTGCAGGTATTAATTGTTCCTTTATAGGAAGCATGGTTGGAAACAATTCAAACCTACTGATCTCATTTTTCATGGTGCTTGCATGCATTTGATAGTTTATTACAATCATAAATGTATTACCAGTTGTATGACACATTATGTTCTATTAGTTTATAATTAGCTATAAATTCATCCTTATTTTGGTAGTGATAGCATGATAAATAAATTACTGCCTAAGGCCATGGTCAATAATAAATCTGTATATTTTATTCCAAAGACCTTAAACATATGCCAAATTTTATGAAAATTTCCTAATCTTTGCTAGTTTAATGTACAGCAGAGGTATCCATCTCCATTCTTGAAGGAAGCTCTGAATGGACTGCAATAATATAACGCCTTTGTAAGGTGGCTTTAAATAGTGGCTATTAAAAATCTCAGAAGAAATAAACCTTCTTTTTATAAAGGCTTATTTTTCTCTGTGAACATCACATTTGTAAACAATTTGTATTATGCAGAGAATCTGCAATTTTAGAATTTAATCTGTGGAACTAGAAAGAGATGAAATCCAAAACATATATTCTTTGGATATAGTCTAAACAGGACAGAAAATGTGTAACTATAAACTATGTGTGTGTGTGTGTGTGTGTGTGTGTGTGTGTGTGTGTATGATGCACACACACACACATATGTATACATACACACACACATATATATGTTAGATATATGCTCACTAATCTGTTTTAAAAAAAATAAGATTTCACCAGTTTTAACAACTCCATTTCATTTCTTAGGACCTATGTCAGAAGTCAAAGGTCATGAACTTCAGCTATTAATCTTTCCTCTGGAAAAACAATACAAAATGTTTTGCTTGGAGAGGAACTTGAAGCTGTTGATTCTGCAGCTCTAAGCTTTAGAACCAAACTCTCATCAATTTCAGTGACAGATCTTTCTGCTTTGTTTACCACTAAATAACCATCAAACGTGTCCTGATGCAACCTAGACCAGCTCTGTGGTCATCGGAAGGGCTGTAGACTAAATTGAATTTTGGGTCTAAGTCTCATAAAACTTATTAAAATGTTTATTTTTTAATGTTGTGTGCAGCTGTTTGGGAACAAAAATAAGCCTTTCTTTACATAATAATGAGAGCAACTCACTGTGTCTTCCTCTTTATTGTTTATTTAGAATATCAGAAAATCTGTTGTTGCAAGATTTTTGGAGATAACTTTAAAGAAGAAAAACTGCAAGTGATATCATTGTAGTGAATGTTTCTGAAATTCAAAGTCCAATTTAAAAATTAGATGGGAGTTTTATGCGTTTATCATATTAGAATAATTAGTTTTTACCACGGATTAGAATGTAAACTTTCAGAAGTGTACTCATGCTGCCTTTGGCAACACACACGTTATTGTGAAAGCACAGTAGTGGTCTTTCCCGGATAATTATGAGTAAACGATCATTTTATGATGAAATCATCTTCAGCTTGTGACTCTCAACTCATTTTTCCATCTGGTGTTTGTCATGGAAAGATGTCTAGTCATCAGAATTAAGCAGCTTGAAAAATAGCCATCAGCCTTGTTTGTGCTTACAAAGAGCCCTCCAATACATACATATGTATTCCCTCATCCTCCCTCATTCTTTCATTCATTCGATGTCTCTCCCTTCATTTCTCTTTTCCCATCTTTAACTTTCCTTCTTTTTTTTTTCCCAGAGCTGAGGACCGAACCCAGGGCCTTGTGCTTGCTAGGCAAGCACTCTACCACTGAGCTAAATCCCCAACCCCTAACTTTCCTTCTTTAAAGAGAAAAAGAGTGAAGTTGGGCAGTGGTGGCACAAGCCTTTAATCCCAACACTTGGGAGGCAGAGGCTGCAGGATCTTTGTGAGTTCCAGGCCAGCCTGGTCTACAGAGTGAGTTCCAGGACAGCCAGAGTTACACAGAGAAACCCTGTCTCTAACTATCCCCTGAAGAAACCCTAAAAAAATAAAATAAAAAAAAATAAAAATAAAAAAATAAACAAGGAAAAAGTGTTCTTGGTTTTTATTTTTCATTTTCTTTAAAGTGTTTTAAGTGTTACAGTGCTAATATTACTTTTTATCAATACTTTGTATTTCATAGAAGATAAGTGTCAGCTAGTCTAAACATGTTTGTTTGTTGTTCAATGTCCAGATTTGCAAACAAACAGGATGGTTAAACAATAGGCCTTCCTTTTTCAGTGCCAATTCTGTGTTGTCTTTTGACAGTAAGTTTTCAAGGAACTTTCACTCATGTCATCCTTACCATCTTTGAATAAAACTCCTTTATCTGTATGACTAAACAAAAATACCTACTTATGTCATATTCAAGAGAATTTTTCATAAATCCTTTACATGTTTGAATGATCTTTAAACAGTTCAAATATTCACTAGTATAATTTCCAGAATCTTCATTGAAAATGATTAAAGTAACTATTAAAGCATGCTCTGACAGAATGTTTGCCTGGTGATGTTCTCAACTTCTTGGTGTAGCTATGAGCTCTTTGAGCCTTGGCTCCTCATTGATTTGCTTGCTTCTTGGTACAGCCCAGCAGGTTGGGACTCTCTGCTTCTATAAGTCTTGGCTAGTTTTCCCCAGTAGGAGGCATTTCCAGGAGGTTGGAGAGCAGCAAAGAGAACCTGGAATGATCTTGTTTTTTAGCCCATTAGTACTATCTCCACCTGAAGTACTGGTTTTTGTTTGTTTATTTTGTTTTTGTTTATTTCTTTTGCGTGTGTATATGTATGTGTGTGTGTTCCCACTGAGCAAGAATGTGACCACGGGATCTTGTTACCTCCCTGCTCCTCTGTTTCAAGTGCAGCGATGTAGACACACTAATGTTGACTATCCCTGGGTTGTAAAAAGAAGTCCATGCAATCTCTTGTAAAGTTGGTATAACCAATTACTTGTCTTGATCTTCCTTTTATTGATTTACTTAAAAATTGATTTTGTCTTTATTTTGGATGCATCCTGACATAAACAGGATATAGATATTATTTCTAGATGATGTCAACGATATACAGAATAAAATGATTCTACAGATTCTTAACTGTATCTTGAATGCTGAAATTTCTCTGGCTTTCATTCTTGAACATCAGGCTGTAAGTAGGCTAAAAAAATAAGTATGCATCTTTTGGGGAGTAGTTTGACTTGTTGGTGAAGGTTACAGATATGACTAGAAAGTGAAATCATTAAAAATAGTTTTAAAACAACCTACTCATTGACAGAATTTTAGGTTATTTTATAACTTGAATATCATGACTAATGGCTTGATAAATATGGAATGCATGTATCTCTGGTGTATGCTGACTTGATTCTTCTGTATATAGTCGTAGAGGCTGCATAAATGAATTATATTGAAATTTTACTTTCAGTTTTAATTTATTCAAGAACCTCTGTAGTGGCAGTAATTATTCAGTTTCCCAGGAGTAGTGTACAAGTATTTTTTCCTTATATCTTTACAATATTTGTTATTTGTTTAGATCTACACTGGGAATACTATTCAATAATAAAGAAAAAAATCAAGCTATTTACAATAAAATGGATGGAACTAATTTCATTGTGTTAATCAAAATAAACCAGATATTGAATGCTAATATGTTATGTAGTCTCTCATCAATTGAAATGACATAGAAGTAGAGATAAGAATATTTGGGACAACAATCTGAAGGAGTGGAGCATATAAGAAAGGGGTAGGAGTATTGGGAGGGTAAATGCAATCAGACCTATGGAAGAAAAGCCATTACTGTGCATAATTAATAGACACTAATGAAATATAAGCACAGTAAATTTCAATTAAACACAACTCTATCAAATTAGATTTTTGACTCTTTAGTTTTGAATGATATGTGACAGATATGAAAATACATCCCCAAACTGTGAAAGAAACATACAAATGTAGTGAAGAGAGCAATATATATTCACTGAAGTTGTCTAAAACAGACCCATGGGATAAATATAACCTTATCCTTAAAGTAATGTCATCCTTAAAGATTTGGAAAGCATTAATTTTTCTGAAAATGCCTACTATAATCAGTATCTTGTCAGATTTTATGTCTTTTAGAATGCTCTCAGAGATAATATTGATGACAAACTGTATATCACTTCCTGTGACATAACAAAAAAGAAACAATTTGTTTACTAGTTGAATATGGTCATGAATATGTAAGAAGAAAAAAACAGTTCAGGTGAAAATTTCCTGTTTGACGCCAGCTTTTCATTGAAAGGTAACTTTTAAACATCACTGTGTTTCAGTAAACTGCTTCCACTTTCCGATTTATTTGGGTCTATTGTAAATTCATTCAGCAAATATTTATTGAATGCGTATAGTGTCCATTTTAGACTCCAAAGATTTTACAATGATACAAGAATGCTTCTTCTACAGACTTACAATACAAAAAAACAACAGTACAAAAAAAGCAAGGTGAATATTGTAAAACAACTGATGCATTTGATATGCAAATATGATGGATAAAATCAACAAAGGTGAGAAAGCAAATTGGAAAAGCTAAAAATTAGTTTGCAATCCTACATTAGTCAAAGTGTCCTCTATAAGAGTCAATGGAAAGCCGGGCAGTGGTGGCATATGCCTTTAATCCCAGCACTCGGAAGGCAGAGCCAGGTGAATCTCTGTGAGTTTGAGGCCAGGCTGGGCTACCAAGTGAGTTCCAGGAAAGGCACAAAGCTACACAGGGAAACCCTGTCTGGAAAAACCAAAAGAAAAAAAAAGAGGCAATGGAAACAGCAGAGACAAGCCATCCATGTGTTCTGAGGGAGGAGCATCTAGGTAGAAAAAATAGCCAGTGCCTAAGTGAGGTGATGACTTGGACTTCAGCCCTACTGCAGCAGAGATGAGTTTGTTATGGTCAGATTTTGTATTTCTTTGGTTGTTAAAAAATGTTATATTGTTAAAACCATAGGGAGTTGTGACAGTCCCAAAGGACAAGTTGTTTCTCATGTGTTTGACTGCTTTAAATTAATATATTTATAGATTTTTTTGCAATTGTTTCTATTTTTGAGGAATTATATTCAAGACCATTACATACTTTTTTAACTGTTATAATTTGAATACCCAGTTCGGGGGGAGGTACCTCTAGAAGAATTACATGTTAATATCTATTGATATCAGTTACAAAACAAGAGAACAAGAGTATGCATACATATAGGAAGATACATTCCTTAGCTTGGCTGTCAAATAAATTGTTAACTTTAGAAGGCAAGTAGAGAAATAGGCTCAGGTTTACAAAGACACAACTTTAGGAATATCGCTTTTACTTTACGTGGGGTATTCTCTGCAGTGGGCACATCAGGCAGCCACGGAGTTTCCAGGTAGCACCTATCTATGCTAAACCAAGAAGTAAAGATAGGAGGAATTAGACTACACCCCAAACTTCAAGAGGGATTTCCTTCAAGTGGCAGTGAAAGTGCCGATGTGGAAAATGTTGCAAACCAAAGCTTCAGAAAACAAATCCTCCATATTTTCCAAGAAAATACTATGAAAATTGGCAATGCAAAAACAGGCACACCCCAGATTTCTAAACTAATATATATGAGGTGTTAATTACCATGGATTAACATCCACACCAGCCATGGGCATAAAGAGTGATTCCAAAGCAAGTGGCTTCCAAATACCTTACCCAACCAGGAAGCAGATCGATTATCACTAAGCACATGAATTTAAATGCAGCAACTCGATACACTTAAGGAAGGAAATGCTTCCAAAGAACTTCAGAAATATTCAGGTTTCATTTAGTTTTGTTTCTGAGATGTAGCAAGTGCTTATAAAAGGAACTACTTTTGGTTCTGTGTCTGTATGAAAGTGTAGTTAGTAAAGTTGAAAGAAGTATTTTTGTTATCAGCTCCTGCTTTGCTCTGCTCTTCCTCTAGAGAGTCTAGAAATTCTGTATCTGGTGTCTTTGTTCATGGAAAGTCCCTGGAGAAATTGGGCAATGATCCACAACTGTAATAACTGCTTGGGATTTTGGAATGGAGGCAAGATCTGCTTCTGTTATCCTCACAAATATAATATATAATTTATATAAAATAAATACAATGTCTGTTCCCATTAGTATTTGGGAAAAATTCAGGAATCACTTTCAGAGTCTTGCTAGGTTGGAGCTCCAAGAAGATAGGAATGAAACAGCAACCCAAGCCAACAGTAATGGAAGAGTACTGATCTATTGGGCATTTGTTTCACACGTAGAAGGTGACAGTGTCACAGTGAGATAGAATCCAATTTAAACAAGAAAAATATGTCTTACATGTCTCTCACCTTGAAAGCTGGAGCCAAAGTGAAATGAATTCAGAGAACAACTACAAAAAGATTAGGAGATTAAGTCTGTGATGTATGTAGGGAGATTAAAATTGCACAAAGTAATACATGTTTTGGCAAGAAGAACAAAGTAAAAAATCCACAAATTCACAAAAGATAGAAATGCTTCAGGAGAGGAATATTCATAGGTGAGATGTAAATGGAGAGCAAAAGGAGGTAGAAGAAAGTCTTTTTTGGAACATGAAAAATATGAGGAGTTCCTGTGTACTGTTAGATCTGTCTAGGTCCCTAGGATAATCTGAGTGTCCTCATTCTCAGAACCCTGAGCATCCTGCATCAACCATGGGGAGCTTAGAAAGGGCAAGTCTTAGAATGATACTGAAGAATCACTGGTCCCTGGAGACAGGAAGAAAGGCAGAACTGGTGAAAGATCCTTCTGGTTATGCTCTGGCTTGAGGAACAAGAGGCTAGGAAAAGAAGTTGTGAATTGGTTAAAAATTAAAACTAAGAAAAAAATGAGTGCGTGAATGAAAGAAACTCACTTTCTAGCTGAAGTGAAATTTAGAATTAAAATAAAAAAAAACTTAGGAATAACAAACGAGGAAGTCTCCTATTGGACTTTAGAAACTGATATAACATTAGAATAAATCTTGAGGATTCATGCCCCCAAGTAACATCATTTATGGACATAGGCAATTATGCATCAGCTTTACAGCCCATTCTCCCTAAGTCAAGTTTGGAGGAGAGTTGTAGCACTTAGTACTTTTGAACACTTTAGAATGTTTTATTTAAGCCCCATACATCTAAACATAGTGTATAATCAAGTCTGTAAAAGCCTACAATGGTGTTGCATCAGTCTTTGCCAATATGAACTAAGTAATATTAATTTGGAGAGATGGAGAAATAAGCGTTTTAATTCTTATGCCACTCTTCCCTGGCCCTTGATCCTTTCATCATATAGAGGTCACCATATGTATTAGCTTCTGTGTCTGCCATTTTTCTGGTAAGAATATGGAAAGAATCTCCACAAATAGTAAGAGAAGGGGAGGGGCTACAGAGGATCAGAGCTGGATTTTATCTGTCTGTCCTCCTTCCTCCTTATGTTTGCTGAGAACCAACTGGAAGCCTCTGTACCTCATGCACAAAGGTCAAGTGAACAGGCTCCTACTTAGCCAGTGCTCAGATGCCCAAGGAAACACTCAGCTCCCATCATCCTGAGACAGAGCACATCTGCTCTGTGAATGCAGCTTTCCCTGACCTGGGGCATGGGAACCTCAGAACATTTCCTAACCCAGGTCTCATTAGCTTGCTACAATTAGATTACTGAAGAATGCAGCTGACAAAAGGCACATATTATTTATAATTTCCATTAGAAGTAAAGACTTCTCCAGACTGAAATTTCATAAGGCCATTTCATGTCATTTGTCACACAATTAATCTCTCCAGGAGGGTAGGAGCATGGTATAAAGAAATTATTGGAAATATTTGTATGCTAAGTGCTTAGTATTTTTAACTTTTTTTTCTCTTAGACAGACATTCTTATAACCCTGCATTGAATAGGGCTAGCATTGGCATGTGAGTATGAATGGGTGTACATTTGTGTATATTTTGGTTAAGACTGTCATTTCAGCAAATAGGTATAATTTTTAAAAGTTGGAAATTCCTATTTTTAATTTTAGAGTAATAACTATAATGAGTTCAGGATAAGTGAGAGATATACTATAATTTACAATGTTTAGCTTATAAATAGTTATTCACAGCATTATAAGGGAAGTAGATTGGATCGTAAGGTAATTTGTGTGATGCCAAAGGTCTTTCGATTGTGTAGAGAAGTTGCCAGTTTTCTCTCTGTCAAGAGTTTATATTTAGTCTTCACAGAAACTTCAAAATGTCTTATGATTTTATTGCCACCCATGGATGTTCAGAAAGTTGCATCAGAAGAATGATGCTAGGACTCAAAAAAGATGTAAGTTAGATAAATAAATTAGTGATGATTATATGACATAGACTGTACTTTACTGTTTGAAATTTTATAAATACAACCACACACAGACATGTACACAAACATGTGGTGAACTAAACTGCTATATTATGCAATGTGACTCTAATGGCTGGTTGTGTTGGCACATAGCTTATCCAGAACTCAGGAGACAAGGTCAAGATCCCTATGACTGTGAAGACAGCTGGGTCTATGAAGTGAACATAGTGAATTCCATGTCAGTCAGAGCTACATAGTGAGACCAAGTTAGAAAGAGGGGAGAGAGGAAAGGAAGGAAAGAAAAGGAGGAGAAGAAAGAGAGGAAGGGAGGAACTAACAAATGATGGAATGAAGAGGAATAAGTTTTTATGTATAATAGGAAAAATTTAACTAATGGTTGTAAATATAAACAGCCTTTGAGAGGAACGGAATACATGAAAGTAGCTTCCACTCACACATTGAATTCTTTCTGTCTCATCCTCCACTGGCAGATTGAGAGGATTAGCCATTAAGTGTTCTTAGAGGAGTAAGGAAGTCAAAGAAAGCTAAAAGGAATGGCTAAAAAAAACCTTCCCCCATGCTAAGCCTGCATGTCATTCTCCAGGAATAAATCCTAGCAAGAGCAGACAAAGACAGATAAGTCATGAACTCAAGCAATACAGAAATGGAAGAGTCACCACACAGCATTGTGATTCTCCTGAATGGAGACCAACTCATGCCTTTGTAGGTATAATGCCATGATGACTGAGAGGAAATTGCCTTTGTTATAGATATATATTACAGCTCTCATTTTAAATGGTTGTGAGTATTCTATATTATGGGTAAAGGTATATCAATGTAGCCATTACTTACGTGTTCAAGATCACTTAATAAATATTAAATATTGCCAATATGACAGACATTTTGATCAGTGTAAATAGTGAAGCATAAATGAACATAAATGCCGAGTTAATGGATGTATTTAGTATCCAAACCAAAGTCATTTAATATTTTTAAGATGAAGAAGTGCTTCCAAAAGGACACAGCATTTAAGAAAAGATAATGTTTTCAATATGCACACACATGATCACAAAAGTCATTCTATTAGGTGACAGATATGCAATATAGTTTGATTATAATAAGAAATTCACAATATGTGCTTACAAGAGTAAAATACATTATATAATTTTTAAATGACTCTGTGTGTGGTGTGTGTGTGTGTGTGTGTGTGTCTGTGTGTGTGTACACATGTGTACAGGTGTGAGCACATGTGATTGGAGTTCAGAGAACAAGCACAGATGGCATTCATTAGCTATAATTTACTGTTTATGATATTAAAAATAATTATTTAGTTAATTAGACTACAAAAATATCATGTGACAGTGAGATGGCTCAGTGGATAAACAGAAACATGATAGAAGGAAAGAACCCTGTCCTAAAACGTGTCCTCTAATCACCCCCTACAACATCCTGTGCCACTACCATCCAAAATAAAATGTGAGTAAAGATTTTTTGTTTTGCTTTCTTTTTAAGGAAAGAAGAATATCTGAGAAAGCTAGAGCAAGGACATTAAAACATGGAAAAATACCCCCAGAAACCTGTTCCCAGCTAGGGCACATTAAATTCTAGTTCCTTGACATTTTCCATCACACACAAGATGAACTATCTCCCAGAAAGCCTACCTCAGTTCAGTTCGCATCCCCACATCTGATCAGGATGGGTCTTCTGCCTCACACCACGGATGCTATGGTCAACACAGAATGAACACGGTTAAGGTGAAATCCTTCCTGCAGGACACTCATCATCTAGTTGAAACAAGAAGTAGTGATCAGAGCACAACAATGAAAGGCACAAGTGTCCCAGAGACACAAAAAGTCATGAGATATCTCAGTAGGGAAAGAAACTATGAAGGTGCCTAGAGCATAGAAAATATTCACTCATTTATTAAAAGGGTGGGAGAGAAGAAACAAGCATTACCTATGCACTTTTGCCTTAACTTGGTGTGTGTCAAATTGTGCACATGTACACACAAGTGCACCCCCCTATGAGTTTGCTCAGAGGCCAGATGTAGGTATTTGGTGCATTCTTCTATCTCCTTTCTTCTTGTTCTTTGAGATGGGATTTTTCATGGAATCTGGGGCTAAGAGGGAGGCTAGAAAGCCACAGTCATCCTCCTGCCACTAATCCTAATAGAGTGTGGTTTACAGGCATGTGTGTGTGTGTGTGTGTGTGTGTGTGTGTGTGTGTGTGTGTGTGACAATGCTTATCATTTTATATGGCATCTGAGGAATTAAACTTAGTTCCGTACACTTGTGCACCAAACACTCTTACCTCCTTAGCCATTTTCCCAATTTCTGAGATTACTTTGCATTTCAATAAACCTTTTCCAATGTATTTACTGGAGTCAATTAGTTTAATTATCCTTTTCAAGCATAAGGGCTATCATGCCTGGCAATTGGGAACTGTAATAATCTTTCATCAGCTAGTCCCACTCAATTTCAGTGTCAATAAGTATGACGGAAAGTTAGGTATCAACTTATTTGTTGAACTGTTTCATATAAATTATGGAATTTCACTCATCTATTTTCATAATCTAAACAAAACATGAGTTCAAAATAGTTGTGCTTGAAAACTAATGCTTGAATGCTGGATGGCATTTAACTTTTGAGGTGAATAGAAGGCTATATGCATACTACAGAAGGACTCGTGTGTTCAAATAATCCCACACATGAGGTTCAATGCATGACTTTTGACCAGGAGGAAAGGAAACATTTCAGCCACCTGTATTATATTCTTCTTACCTTTCTTCTTGCCTCATAGACATGCATAGCTGTCCTGAAGACACAGTAGGAAGCTTTCAAAATGCACAGGGACAAGTCTTTGTCTTCATAAATCTGTATTGTTTATTTCACTTCATTCAACAAAGAGTTCACAGTATGAAAAAGTAAAAATTGCCGGGCGGTGGTGGTGCACGCCTTTAATCCCAGCACTCGGGAGGCAGAGCCAGGCAGATCTCTGTGAGTTCGAGGCCAGCCTGGGCTACCAAGTGAGTCCCAGGAAAGGCGCAAAGCTACACAGAGAAACCCTGTCTCGAAAAACCAAAAAAAAAAAAAAAAAAAAAAAAAAAAAGAAAAGAAAAAGTAAAAATTAAGTAGAGATTAAACACTAGGTACAAGAATACCTACAGTTTACAAGACCATGTTGAGAACACCTTCTAGTCTTTCTATTCTCTTTTAACAGCAAACAGAAATGTTATAATTCTTATACAGTAGCTTGGATTCCATAACCTCCTCTCTTCTTTCTAAAGGTAACTTTGATTTGAGGAGTATTATTGTATTGAAATATTAGTGAGTATAGATGCTCTTATTCCTGGATTTCTACAAGATTAATCCTTACTACAGTTGCAATATATTAAATTATAAAAATCATGATGACCACAATTTACTTATTTTATATCACTATCTCTCACTTTCATGTCAATACTGAGTCATAAAAAATATTATATATTCAGTACAGATCATGGGAAACTGAGGCTCTGAAAGTTTTGTGTTGATAAGTTGGGAATAACTGAATTGAGCAGTCAGGATTATAGACAAAATCATCTTTAGTCCGAATAAAAATGGTTTGTAATCTGCAACTTTATTTTCCCTTAAAATAGAGCTAAAATAATTAAAATAATCTTCAGTAACAGCATTTCTAGTCTTTTCAAATTCCCACTGGTAAGCAATTGGTAAAATAATACAAATTACATGGGCAAGCAAAGAGGATTGTTTTCATGTGTTGATTTTGAGGGAGTAAATGCAATGTTCACCTCTGTGTGTTCTGTTTAACAGCTTTGCCTGCTGCCTGCCCGGACTATGATGTCCGGTTTTATCTGAGGCCCAGAGTGATGGAGTGAGTACATCTTGGACTGAAATCTTGGACCCAAAGAAGTTGTTCTGCCTTCCACTTGGCTCTTTCAGGTACTTTGTTAAACCGTACCTAAACAACTGAATACTAAGTTTTAATGAAAGAAACTTCAATTCTCTGATTTTTTTTTAAACATAGAAATTTCTGGATCTGCTTTTAGAAAGTAGGTTTAAGAAATGACTGAGACTACAATATTACTCAATAGTACATACAGTTCTTGGCTATTATGCACAGTGTCCTAGGTTTAATCCTGAACAGTTCAACAAACAGACAAACACTTACCCTAATGTAAGTCAACATAAGAAAAACAGAACAAGTGTTTATAAAATTTTTTTTCTCAACAAAATGTAATTTTCTCAACATCTAGATCAATCATTTTTAATTTCTGTAGTTAAGGTATAATTTTGGCCAGGCAGTGGTGGCGCATGCCTTTAATCCCAGCACTCGGGAGACAGAGGCAGGCGGATCTCTGTGAGTTCGAGGCCAGCCTGGTCTCCAAAGTAAGTTCCAGGAAAGGCGCAAAGCTACACAGAGAAACCCTGTCTTGAAAAAAACAAACAAACAAAAGTATAATTTGGAAATTGGAAGATAAGAACATAAAATTTATACATAGTGTGTGTGTGTGTGTGTGTGTGTGTTTGTGCGTGCGCACATGCACGCACGCCAGCATGTGTGTTTGTATTTCCAGCATTCAGTTCTTAACTAGGAATTCTAATAAGAAGTTCATCTTTTATCAAATGTTTTGAATTCATCATTTCTTTAAGAGGAGATTGATCGTGTACACATTTACAGTGAATTGCAGATACACTTAAGTTTGAATAGAGGCAATAGCTGAGTTTCAAAGCTAAATCTGTCAAGTTGTCAAAATTATTGTAGGTTGGTTAAAATTACAAATGATTGAAAAATTATCTTTATTTATTTATGTGTATGTTCGTGTACGGGAGGGGGGTGTTCTTTTGAGTGTGTTTACATGACTTGTGTGAAACTTGTGCTGTGATATATATAGAGAGGTCATAATAGTACTCTCTGGAATCATTTCACTTCTTCCACCCCTGTGTGATTCATTCTGATTCCCAGTCTTTACCCACTGAGCCACCTTGTAAGGCCCAGAAGAAAAGATTTAGAATAAGGTTTTAGTTGTTACTTAGATTATAAAATGCAAAAGTGAATATGTCTTTGAAGCTCTGTCTTTAAACATAGTAAAATTAGAAATACTAGAAATACACTGTGGATTAACTTCTTAACAATTTTTACTGTGATCTCACCAAGAGAATGAAAGAACTGATTTGGTAGCTAGCATGGCAATTGAGCCAAATACTTTGGAGGCTGGTATTACTAAAAGTGGAAAATATGAAAGGCTAGAAAAAAAATAGACTCAGGCAGGACTTAAGTTACTTAAATTGATAGTGAGGTGTAATTTCTATTGGTTAGTTTAGACAAGTTGGATTTTAATCATTTAAATGACAACACAAATTATAAATAATAAAAGGAGGGTTTGTCAACATGAATCTTCACTCTAAATTAGTATGTATAAAGGGGCAAATTAATACTGAAACTCACTTTCTGAGGTGTCATGGACTCTGAAATTTACCTGTTTTATTTTTAACATGTTTAATCTGTGCCAATTAATACTTTGTATATTAGGTAAACACAGTTTCCCCAACTAAAGAATTATTAAAAAATTGACTAATTCTTTGACTATTTAAGCAAATATGAATTGAGTAGTAGTCTATTTTCATCTTGTTACCTATTTGATTATTTATTTATTTGATTAAAAGTACTGATGTTTTTCTTGAAGAATACAGTTTCTGGACTCAGTATTGCAAGCACTTAAGATATTGATAATAAACATATTAAATCAAATATTATAGTGACCAAATAAACTTGTTTTAAGAGACACAGCAACCGATACATTAAAAATGGATCTGTAAATCCAAATAATACAGGAATTATTGGAATGTGTTCATCAAACATAGTCTCTAGACTTGCAGAAATCCCATCCATGAAGATTTTCTTTCAATGTAACTAGGACTGTAAAGTTTACACTTTGTTTCCTTTATTGGCTCTTATTTCCTACATGTGAAACTGATCCTGACATTATTTTCAATAATCAGCCTCTAATTTATGGTTTACAACATACTAGAACAGAATAAGTAGATATTAAGAAACAGTCATGCCGGGTGGTGGTGGCACACACCTTTAATCCCAGCCCTTGGGAGGCAGAACCAGGCTAATTTCTGTGAGTTCAAGGCCAGCCTGGGCTACAGAGTGAGTTCTGGGAAAGGTGCAAAGCTACACAGAGAAAAAAATAAAATAAAATAAAATAAGAAACAGTCACAATGACTGACTTGCTAGATGAGTTTTGACTCTCAGCATCAGAAAAGGAGATATATTTTAGGGGTTCATGGAGAGGATTTTATAGAGGTGGAAGAGTGTTTCTAAAACTTTGTGATGATTCATCAATAAAAGATAACAACCAGGTGGTGGAGGCACACACCTTTAATCCCAGCATTCGGGAGGCAGAACCAGGCAGACCACTGTGAGTTCCAGGCCAGCCTTGTCCACAGAGTGAGATCCATGAGGACAGGCACCAAAACTTGGCACAGAGAAACCCTGTCTTGAAAAACAAAAAACAAAACAAAACAAAACAACAACAAAAACCCTAAAATTACTTAACAATTACTTTTTAAGTTTTAAACCAAAACTTCTTTGGAAGGATGTTTATGTGCCTATTGTGTCCTACTTTTAATGAAAGAAATAGCAGTATTTTTTTTTTTTTTTTTTTTTTTTTTTTTTTTTTTTTTTGGTTTTTGGAGACAGGCTTTCTCTGTGTAGCTTTGCGCCTTTCCTGGAACTCGCTTTGGAGACCAGGCTGGCCTCGAACTCACAGAGATCTACCTGGCTCTGCCTCCCAAGTGCTGGGATTAAAGGCGTGCGCCACCACCAGCCGGCTAAGTCTTGTTTTAATAATAATGCTAAAATTAACTTTTGTAGAACTGAGAAGTGGTTGAAATGAAAAGTCATTTTGAAGTCAGGTATTCTGAGTCATACACAGTACCAGATGCCTGGATTTCTGAACAGGGAGCTTGGCCATTAAAGACTGCTTTATCTTCCTGTGATGTGGAGATTGTGAAAACACAGTAAGTAGAAACAAATAAAAAAAGGTTCAGAAAAAGACAATTTTGTCAATGCAAGTACATAATAAACAGTGAATGGATAAGAAAGTTAACTTCTATTTTGGTAAGCACAAATTAAAATAGAAATGCAGGAACTGTATGTATTTTCTCTGAAGACAGAAATGAAAGCAGCAACACAGTGAGTTGAGCAGCACTAAGAGACAGTGGGAAATGCATCTTGGTTCTTGTAAAGTCCTTCCTGGGTGCGCTTCCTCCACACAACTGTCCCTCTACTCTCTCTGTCCTTACTCACTGCCTTCTAACAACAAGCTGTGCTCACTGACATTAAAACTACTAACTCCAAATGGATGAGTCATTATTCTTTACAAACCTCATCCTATACAGACAATAAAATGAGAACAGCCAAACTATGATCTCATTTTATCTCATTAAAAGGTATAATGAAAAGAAAGAAAGAAAGAAAGAAAGAAAGGAAGGAAGGAAGGAGGGAAGGGGGAGGGAGGGAAGGAAAGAAAGAAAGAAAGAAAGGAAGGAAGGAAGGAAGGAAGGAAGGAAGGAAGGAAGGAAGAAAGGAAGGAAGGAAGGAAGAAAGAAAGAACAGACTAGGAAAAGAGGGACATGTAACACATCTTCATTTGTACTTGGCTAAAAATTTTCCTGGTGGATGCATTTATTGTCCTTATATTTACCTGCCTTCTAGGTTTCAGAATAGTATTTATGAGCATTATTCTGTTTGTAAATAATGGAGTTAAGTGTAAGATTATATTTATGGTATATATGGATGAACGGCTGATACATTTTGCTGAAATACTGACTTTCTTTGTGTGTGTCTTTTCCTATTCAAATGTCTTTGTGTGCTCCTCAGTTACAAAGACTTTTCCTTGAATCAATGAAATTAAGAGCTTGGTCATTCACTTAGCAGGGTTTTTATCTCCTACATTTAGTTTCCCTTAGACTTTTACTTTCAAAATCATCTCTTTGCAGATCCCATTTAAGCCAATGCTATGCAATAATAATATGAATATGAATAATAGATTATAATAATTTGGCAAAAGCATAAAAATCTAAAATAACCACCAACCCTTTATTTGAAAAGAGAAATGCCATTCTTGGGGTCTCACATTCTTTTCCATGTGGAGATTGGATGACCAGAGAAAGTGCAACTTGTCTCCCCAGTGGTGTAGGGAGAGCCCACAGTACACAGGAACTCAGTTCTCTCCCATGAAGGCAAACTGTAAAGCACAAATTCATGTCATCCATTGTTGTTTGTGCATGTCTATACCCTGACTGGATGGGAGCCTGCTAGATTGTAGGGATTGCTCTGACCTTGATGTCAACATGTTTTGATGGAGAGCTTTAACTCTGTATTTGCTAAAAAGTACAGGGCATAAGAAGGAAACCTCCCCCAGACCTTGGGATACTTAAGAGTCTAAAACATTCTGCCATATTTAAAAAGATCCACGATTTAGATGCTTCCCAAGATAAAACAGTAAGAATGTGTCTACTAACACATTTGCTAATGAAGGTAATTTAGCTTCTCTTTGGAAACACTGTGCAATTTCCAGATCATGGGAATATTACTATTCTAACTTGTATGTCTTAATAGGATAATGGCTAATGATCAGATCTTAAAATGTATCACATTGTTACATTTCTAATGTGATCTGATGATCCTGAAACATCTAGTGGTTTAAATCTTCAAATTTGTTAATTATATGGATATGCACAAATAAATCCTGTTGGTGATTGGTGTCTGAATAAATCAAGTAATTGCCATCTTTAACAGTAGCAACAGTTTGATCATTTCACACCATAATAAGGCTGAAGATTTAAAACTAAGTATCATAAAATGCAGAATAAAATTATAAGATACTTATAACACAAAATGCATGGAGAACAAACTCAGATTTCCTGATGGATACATTATATTAATGTAATGGATACCTCAGTGTAGTTAAATTGTATTAAACGGTTATTAATGCTTGAATAAACTTCAAGGAAGTGAGTACTGCTTGAAATGGGATAATATTTTGTTCTGCTAAATTATATGTTAATTGGTATTTCCTCTCTTGTAAAAGGACCTAAAGGGTTTAATAAAGTATGTGGTAGAAACATTATTTTTCCTTCTTGAGATATTAAGACAAGAGTGTAACTGGAAACGATTCAAAGTCTTCCCAGAAAAATTCTTCTGCATTTGTGATGACAAGGGTTTCAGAGACTCCCAAAAGTAAACAATTAAAGCTTCTAGTCCTCTGAATAATGACAGAGTGCATCAGTAGAAAAATGTTACAATGTGCAGTTGCAGTTGAAATTTATTTTTTTTATTTCATGTTTCACAGTTACAGAGAGGTTGTGAGTGAGTAAGAACTAAGGAAGGGAAAAAAGAGGGATGGCAGGAAGGAGGAAGAGGAGAATGAGAAACATACACAAACAGAGAGAGAGACAGAGACAGAGAGAGAGACAGAGAGAGACAGAGAGAGGCAGAGACAGAGAGACAGAGAGAGACAAACAGAGGATGGAGGGAGAGAGAGAGGCAAGCAGACAGGTAGACAGACAGACAGACACAAATAGACAGACATTACCTTGCGGGTAATTTTTTCTTGATCAGATTATGAAACACCACGGTAGCCTTGAGTTTTACCTGAAGAATATGGCTTCTTTTATGGGTCAAGAAAAATACCTGTAATCCAGGTTTTGAGGCTGCTTGGTTAGAGACTTGTGTGTTCTACTTTTATAGAACATAGCTAACTGTCATAATTTAGGCTTTTATGTTTAAAAGGAAAATGTGTCTATAAGTTGTTTAGTTTTCATTACTCCACCTAAGTGAACGTACTACTTGAGAATGTGAAATAAATTAAATCTGAGAATGAAAAGTAAATAGCATATGTAGATTTATAGCCCATAGTTTATTGGATTCTATTTAAACATTAGTACAAGCTTCAATCCTCAGCTTTTTGTCTTGTGGGAGGCACATCTCAATTTCTTTCGAGTTAGGAGTCATACAATGGTACTCAAGTGCCATGCAAAGAAAGTACAGGCTACTCAGTCTCAAATAATAGACAGGACAGCCCAGACACAGGGGCCACATAACCAAGATGAAGTATTTGTGGTACTGTGAAAGCTAAACCCTTGAGGTTGGCAACAGGAAGTGACCTTCCAACTCCATGGAGACACTGCTTTTGAAACATACTTATCAACAGGAAACTTAAGAAAAGAGAAACTACAGAAAATAAGAATGAGTCATTAATCAAGGCACCAAAGCGGGGAATGGTAAGTTCATACAAGTATAAACAAGGACCTTGGAAGGTCAATGTTAATTCCTAGCCATTTAAGTCTATCACAGAGGGCTATGTTACACTCAGAGATTGCAGAGAAAACTAGATACTTTTGTTCCTTTATTCATTTAATCATATGTACAGTACACACAGATTAACTTCAAAGATTAGAATATCAGCTAAACATCTACAACCAAGATGCACAAATGTAATGCCATATTCTTAGCCCACATGAGATACCCACGCAGTTCTAGATTTTAGCTTTACCAAGAGATTCTGTCATTTTTGAACATCTCTTTCCAGACATTCTGCTCTTTTTAGATTACTGAGTTTGTCATTTTTAAATGCTCCACTTCCTAGGATGTGGCAGTCTTACTTTTCTAGTGATTTAAACCTGGAAAATAGTTAGCTTCCCAATAATCCACCATGCTCTACAGTTTACACTTGTTGTCGATAATGCTGTGTGAGGACAATTCAAGGTTACACCTTACTTTATTATTTCCACACTGGAGAAAACATTAACAATTGTTATTTTGGTGTTTAAACATGCTTCCTCATAATGTAGCACATGGGAAATATCTTCCCTTCTCAGAACACTGCCCATAGTGAGCAGACCAATAAAAGTTCTAATTCTAGACCAGCACTTTGCTTTATCTACAGCATTACAGTATAAAAAAGTGAAATATTTTATCTTCTAGAAAAATGAAGAACAAACATATAAAGAGTGCTTTTTAGATCTGAAAATCACCAACAATGAGTGATATTAGCCCCAAGAAAAGCACTGCTGACAGGCAGACCCGGACACATTTAAACCTCAGCTCCACACTATAGTAGTTTTGTGCTCTCAAGTGGATTTATGTCACTAATTTTTCCTTTCTTCCTTTGTAAAATGACTCAACATTAACCTAGAAAATCTGTCATGAAGCCTTCAAGACATGAGAGTAACTGCTAAATGAAGTCCTTGTTTTACAGGAGTGTATCAAAGATGTTCATGTCGGTTATTGATACCATCCAGGTGGGGTCCTCAAGGATCTCTATCAATATCCTGATAATCCTGTTTCACTAACTGTAAAATCTAAATTGCTTCATCCAAGTACATCTTTAATTATAAACACAAGTTACACCTCTCTTCTAAATCCCTTAGTATTTAGTTAATTATTCTTTTATTCAATATTTTGCTGTTTTCTTTCACTCCCCATGAAAAGAAAGAAAAATCCTGACTCTACCTCATCAAGGAATGATCCTGGTTCCTTTGTACAACCCTAGCCACATATGCACTTTACCTCTCTTGTTTGATTTAATTCAGAAGTGATCTGCTGCTTACCATCCTACCACAAAGGAGTTGTTTACTTTGCACGTTTTTACTCTACCCAAAAGGTGAGAGGCAATGATGTAAGAATCAGTGGAATATTCACTGCCACATATGTTCAGATTGATATGCTTATAGTCTGTCTCCTTCCATTTTTAATCTCATCTCAAAGATATGGCAAATCTAAGAGATGCAGATATTTTAGCTTGAGGATTAATGTCTGAACCATCAAATCTTTACTTTCACTTTCCAAGAATAATTTGAGACTATGATTGTTCGGAAAGAGTGAAACAGACTGGGAACTATGTGCAATGGGCAACAGTAAGTGTAAGGTATTATAGTCTGTGTCTTTGTTACAAGCTAATCTTGAAATAGTACACTCTTTTGTGATAACTGAGTTTATCAAACCTATCAAAAGTAATAAAAGCACATGGATAAGTACTACTGTTAAATTCATCCTTTATGGCCATGTAAGCATGATCACATCACCAAAGTAATAATAACACCCAGAAACTTTACAGCTACTTATTAAATAATAAAACTGCATAGATTAATTTTAAAATTATAGATATAAGATTCCCTTTCTGATGGTGAGCTATGTAAGATGAGTGAAATTTTTAGTGTGGGAAGAAGGCTTTATGAACATCTAAATGGTAGAGAAGAACTGAACGCAGCTACACCTGGACACTAGTTTTTGTGGTTAATGAAAATAGATCCTTTGAGTCACCACTCTCATAGCAGAGAGAAACTCTTGGCCACATACACTGCAGAAAGAGATTGTGAGAAACTCTGGAATTTTAGTGATAGACACTGTCATAACATCACTCAGCCATTTATTATTTCTAACTGTTAAGCTCAGAGGGCATCAATTCATAGCCTTTTCATAGCGGTCAGGTTTATTGCTTCTGCTAGAGTCAGAAGGGGCAAAGCAATCTTTCTAATGTGTTCAATGGCTTTAGAGTGAATTCTAGCTAAGTGGCATAAAATCTAACACAAGTTTCAACCAGCCGATGGGCAAAAGTTCTTAGGACAGGCTGCTTTATAACATGGTGGTGGGCCTGTAAATATCAAAAAGGACTGTCTCCTGATGTCATAATGGGAAAGAGAAGATAAATATTAGGTCAGTAAGGAGGTTAATGTAAGTACATACAGGCAATGGAGTGTAGTGGTAACAGATGTCTGGCATGCTATTGTATCAAGGGAAATTTGTAACTATAAAATGGCAATTATTATTAACCTAATAATGGTACCATTGACAATTCGAATCATATGGTATATACTCAGAATTATGAAAGAACATGGGCTCTCCATTGTATATTTGGCTTTAAACACACTGTTTGTTGTTTAAAAGAAAGTCTTGTTGAAGCTATTACATTGGTATTACTTTCTCAAAATACAAATGGACCATTTTCTCTGAGTGATTGGGGTCAGTGAATCATAATTCATTCAGACAAAGGAGCAGGCAATACAAAGTCTATTCGACCATCAGAATGCTTTTGCAACTTCCATCCCCTCAGTAACTTTTGGTTGCATATATCTACTAGTTCTGATCACATTATTTAAACCATTGTATATAGTATAAATGAAGATTAAATTGGCTTTTATGTATTTATAAATTGGTACTAATATGTGAGTTACCAAAATAGCCTTAAAATATTATCACATGGATTTTTCTGTCTTCTATATAGCTCCTGAATAAGATGGAGCAGTATGGGAAGGAAATAGAAATACATATTATGCACATCACACTCTAGACCTGCCTGGACTGAATCTGGATATAGAAATTAAACAATATATGAAAATTTGCACCAATCTTTGTTCATACCTCTACATTACAATATAGTCGTGAAGAATTAACAGTCTGCTATGAATGTAGACCAGAAGCACCTACAGTGTTTTGGAGTAGGCTGGGTGATGTTGAGGACTGAGAGTGAACTTGACATTAAGGATTGCTAGATCCATAGTAAAAGCAAGATGTGAACAACATGGGGAAAGCATGCAAGGTGTACACTCTGACATATGACCACATTAACAAATGTTCAGACACCAAACTAGAATGTTTAATACTCTGAAGTCCAATGTGAGCCTTTTGTGGCTGTGGAAAGTTGAAGAAAAATAACCTATCAAATCATAAGTAATTATGAATTAGGTTATGATGAAGCAAGCCAGGATTTACCCCTTTTTTCTCTAGACAAATATGTTTGCATAAATTTATATGTAAAGGTATCATTCTTACTATTCGAAAGGTACTGACACTATAAATAAAATCAATAATGAAAATCACTTTCTTTCTTCATGTAAACTCTGAATGATGAAATAGAAGTCTGAAAGGTGCTGAGACAAAAGGCTTTAGTGTATGTTTGTAAGCAGTGAGGGCTAATGAAGAATCTGGTCTGTGTTTACTCTAGGATTCTGCTGCCTCACTCCAGCAATTCTCTGTATTCGGGTAGCACTAGTACTTTGTCTACTACCACTAAAATAGTTATGCTTTAAGGTACTATTGGAAATTTTGGTTTTATATGATTCATTTTAGAGAAATTCTTCAGCCTCAGTTTCTTCCTCCATTTATCTCTAAGTCTTTTTAAAGTCTAAGTTTTAGTAATAACTTATGATCTTCTCATCAGTAAAGAAGTACAAGCCTTTTGTTTTAAAGGTTGGGATTCATATTGTGCTCCAAAAGCCCTGCTCCTGCTGACCTAATCAGTCAGAATAAAGTTTTGTGCTTTTACCCCAGCACTGCAAGCTCTTCAAGAGTTTCCTCAAGTCTCCTTGCTTCCCAGCCCTTATACTACACTTGTGTGGGAATTTGAAAAATCCCTGCTTGGAAACTCTTTAATGTTCTAAATATAGATTTCTACACATTGCTTATAATTAATTTTCAAAGATAACATTAGTCATACTGGAGGTCCAGCTTCTAATCCTCCTCTGCTTTCATCTACAGACATGGACAATTCATCCATGGTAAAATTTAATTTTAGCTATAATTACAAAAGTTTGAAATTAAATCTCACTAGTGCTATGCTCCCATTAATATGGACCAAAAAAAAGGGAGAGCAAGAGAGAGAGAAAAAAAGCCTGATGTGCTTAGGATTAATGTGGTGGACAAAAGTAAGATTTCATTTTTAACTTTTATAATTAATTAGGGAAAAAGTGTAATAAAGGATTTTGTTTCAGAGAAAGTTCTGAGTTTCAAGGAAGACATCCCAGCAATCCATCAAACTCTGATACACTAGAGGAATCCTGCATAAGATTGTTGTAAACTAGAGCCCAAGTTTTTCCCTAAACTAGACATAATAAATAATAGCTCTCAAACCTGAGGTAAAGTGAGACTGAGACTTACAGTGCATATCTTTCAACAGTTAAAGAAGAGCAGTCTTCTCCAGAGAATCCTGCCATTTCACACATTACATGATAATTACTTAAGCCAATTGTGTCGGCAATGATAGTAATAATAAGGGACACAGTGTGCCTACAGCTGTTCCATTCCCATGGGACATTCACTTCTGGCCATTGTTTATATTATCACAAGTATATAAACTTCAAGTTACTACGGTCTAGAAAATTAAAACAAATAGACAAGCATACTGAAACCCCTGATTCTCAGGCATGCTCAAGTGTACCCAAATCCTTGCTTCTGTAAGTTCATATTTTTTTCTTAAATATGACTGTGGTCTATGGAATGAAACATTCTTAAAGTTCTAAGTTAAATCTCAATTCATGCTTAAATAATAATAATTGAGAGATTTATATCATCATATAGTGTTGAGAGTATATGGATAAGAGGGACGATCACTAGCACGGTGTGGATTGTCTCAGTGGGAAATCATGAATCAAAGGAGATAAGGGGTTCTCAGTGGTCCAAGGCAGCAGGAACTACACAGGATTGATCAATGTAAAATCAATATAGTTTCTTTGGTTCAAGATGTACATGTGATTGGAGAATTCTGTGATTTGTATATGCCCATTACCTTTCACATGATGGTAGCTTATAAAGTTAAAGATAAAATGTGGTAAAAGGAGGTTTTGATATTTTGGAGAAATACTACCTGGTTTAAAAATCACATTATGGCTCAGAGGTTAAGAGCACTGTCTGCTCTTCCAGAGGTCCTGAGTTCAATTCCCAGCAACCACATGGTGGCTCACAACCATCTATAATGAGATCTGATGCCCTCTTCTGGCATATGGCAAACTTGCAGAAAGAATACTGTTTAGATAATAAATAAAATAAATCTTTTTAAAAAATCACATTATGGTAACAGCTAAATATTTAGACTCAGTTTGACCTGTCCATATGCCTCTTAATTTGTTGAAGAGGATAACAGTTTAAGAATTTCAAGACTGACTCTCCATTGGACCAATGATATTTGGCTGTTATATTGCTGGAAAAAGTCCAAATGAACACACTAAACAATTAAATGTAAAATTGTATTTATGGCTAATAAATGATTATTATCAATTAAATCAAGAGATAAATACATAAATGAAACATCAAGTCCTCTCTATTTTGTCAAATAACAGGAGACATGGATTAGTTCAATGTCCTTATAAATGATACATCAGAAATAAGAGTTAAGTTTGGTAAACAAATCAACTATAGAAGTACTGCTATTGCTCATATAATTACATTAATTAAAATCTAATTATTCAAATACACATTTTTTATCATTTTCCTTGGTAGCAGATCCCCAAAACATTATCTTTTAGTATAAATTACTAAGTGCTGAGTGGTTCAAGATGATCAAAAGCTGAGTTTTAGATTTATTCTTTTTGAAAGCATTGTCATATATTAAAAAATCCCAGTAAGAGAGAGGAGGGACTATATGAGCAAGAGATATTGAGACCATGATTAGAAAAAGCACAGGGACAAACAGCCAAACTAGTGGAAATGCATAAACTATGAACCAATGGCTGAGGAGCCCCCATGGAACTGGATCAGACCTTCTGGATAAGTGGAACAGTTGATTAGCTTGAACTGTTTGAGAGGCCCCCAGGCAGTGGAGCCAGGACCTGTCCTTGGTGCATGGGCTGGCTTTCTGGAGCCCGGAGCCTATGCTGGAACACTTTGCTCAGCCTTGGTGTAGGGAGGAGGCGACTGGGTCTGCCTAGGCTGAGTTACAATACGGGGCTGACTACCCAGGGGAGACCTTGGAGGAAGTGGGAATGGGGGGTGGATTGGGGGGGAGGGTTGGGGGGTGGGAGAAGGGAGGATGGGGGAATCTGTGGCTGATATGTGAAATTAAGTTAATTATAAAATAAAAATATTAAATAAAAAATCCCGGCAGTTACAGACATTCTCTTCCACATGTCAATGTCCTATTAATTGGTACATAGAAAGCTTGTTGAAAACAATTAAAGATGAAATGTAACCCAAAGGAGTGTGTCGGGGGAAGACATCACTCATAAAATCCAAATGATTTATTTGGTAGAAAACAGAAAACATCAAATCTTCCAATGAACATTTGTTTGATTTTGGTATAGTTCTCCAAAAATGTGATATTGATGTAGCTTTAAAAAAAAAATCTGTATTAGATTAGTGTGAAAATGAGACATGGTAAAGAATGCACAGCAGATACTCCTTAATGAGAATAGTTCTGGGGTGTGTTTTTTGGGTCTCTATGCCCCACCTGTCTAAAGTGCTGATGTGATTTGAACTCTTCTGCACATCAAAATGGAACACTTGTCTAAAGAATAAAAGCCAAGATGAAGATAAAATCAACAGGTTTAGATGAATGGTTGAAATATATCTTGCTGACACCAGCCAAACACATGGAGTAGTCACAGATTTTATCCTGAAGGATTGTGTACAATAACCTTTCTATCACAAAATGTATTTCTAGTCTTACTTCTGCTAAACCAAGTGGAGGAGGCAGTTTCTGCATAGATTGGTGGTTTTTAATCAGTCTATGTGTGAGACCAGGACAACTTTATTGCTATTTGCTTGTCAAATCACTTGCAATAAAAACGAAGTATACATGTTAATTCAATTATTCTGCAGAACTTTGAATTCCATATATTATGAGGTAAAATATTTCTAAAATGGAAAATATATTTCTTCAAAACTCAGAAAATGGCATTATAATTATTCACAAAACATGCATAGCACATTTCACAAAGGAACAGGGTTTATGTCCTTTCCTAGAGTTCTTGTGAAGCAGGATTAAAAGGGAGAAGGATATGTTTCATGTTACTTCAGTATCTCCCCAGAGAATTTCACTCTTACTTCAGCTTCTTGGATGAAGAACTAAGGTAATATCAGGTCCCGTGTACTCTTTCTAGGCTCTGTGAAGGACTTAAAATCACAAACTTTCTTGTTGATTTTACAGTTCCTCTTCGTGAAATGAAAATATTTTAACCCTCCATGTATTGTAGATTTTTGCTTTTCCCCTTTTAACTTTATTCCATTCAGCCATTATGTTTTAGAGCTATTATTCAACATTTTTAAGATGAGGTAAGAGGTTATTGTTGGTTAACTCTAAAATAAATGTAGTTGGTCAAATAAGAGTGTCTTCATCTGCTGTTTCCTCAAATATGCTAAGTGTAACAACTACAATAAAATCACGATCGATCTCTTCATATTATTCCACAGATCCCTAGAACTTTGTATATTTGATTTCCAATTGATTCATATGTTGATCATGCTGAATAGTCATCCTATCATATCCTCAAATTTATAGCCTTTGTCTCTGCATTCTGTATTCTATTAGTGAGCCTTGTGCTGTGGAATATTACTTTAACTATACAAAGATGTGCTGCTTTTGTTTATGCTACATTTGTTTAATTATATAAAGATGTGTTACTGTTTCACCTTGCCTGCCTAAAGCACCTGATTGGTCTAATAAAAAGCTATACAGCCAATAGTTAAGCAGTAAAGGGATAGGCAGGGCTGACAGGCAGAGATTATAAGTAGGAAGAATCTAGGCTTGATAGGAAAATCAGAGAGAAGAGAGAACAAGTAAGAAAGAGAAGGAGATGCCTTGGGCCAGAAGCCAGGCAGTCACAAGCCATCCAAACATGGAAGAAACAGGAAAGTAAGATATACAGAATGAAATAAAGGTAAAAAGCCCCTGAGGCAAAATGTAGATAAAGAGAAACAGATTAAAATGAGGCCTACGATAAAGCAGAGCATTCATAACTAATAACAACTCTCTGTGTCAAGATTTGGGAGATGGTTGGTTTTCAAAAAGAAAGCCTGCTCCAGCCTCAAAACATTTTAAATTAATTTCTTCATTTTATTTTATTGAGTACTAATACAATATGATAGTTTCATACATGTATGCTGTGTGGGGTTAGTAAAGAATCTCATTATAAAAATGTAATATGTATATTTCTTGTATGGACACAAAATACCTGAAAGCAGCTAGTTAAGGAAAGGGAGAGTTATTTTGACTCACATTTCAATTGCATAGTTCATCAGTCAGAAGTCAAGATGGCTGGCTACTACTGTTATATCCACATTTGCAGGTTCCCAGCTAATTTCTCCTTTGCATGCTATTTAAGAATTGCATGCTATTTAAGAACACAAAAAAGTAAAATTTGTTTCTCTGAGTAGTCACTGTTTTAAAAGGTTGAATAGTATTACAGTATGTACTTTTATTTCAGATATTGTAGTATTTGTTTGTTTTAAATTTTTCATTGTCTTCTACTATGGTGTCTTACTGTGCTTACAGGGTGTAGCTTCCATTAATCTAAGTATCATATTTACCTTATGAGATATTATTCAAATACCACATTAAACCTTGTCTGTTAAACTCAACATAGGAAAGTGTTTTTTATTGGTTTCCCCAAATGGCTCATCATGTATTTCTTATTACTGGCATTTTAAATGACTTTAAATTCTGTTTTTTTATGCTGAATATAATGTATAAATATTTCACTTTCTTTATTCACTTATATCTTGATAGTTTGTTTCTATTTCTTGCCTATTATACATGGTGCTGCAATGCAATGGAATTGTTTATGCACCCCAGCAATTCCGGGTTATGCAACCAGAGTAGTAAATCCAGGTAATAGGCTACCTCTTCGTTTTTGTTTTTCTTTTTTTATATTCTGCCAATATTATCTTAAACTCTTTACACTCAATTTGACTTAGTATGAAAATGTTTTCTGTCTGCCATAAACTAGCCAGCACTTGTTGTTTATAGCATTTTAATATTTTCTTTTATTGTTTGCTACTGAGTGTTGGAGTTGCCATATCCATTCTGGCTATTAATGCCTTGTCAGACTCAAACGTCACAAATATTTTCTGCAGTTCTGTAAAGGGTCTGTTTACAATGTTGATATTACTTTTTTTTTTCTTTCTGGTTTTTCAAGACAAGGTGTCTCTGTGTAGTTTTGGTGCCTGTCCTGGATCTCGCTCTGTAGACCAGGCTGACCTCGAACTCACAGAGATCCACCTGGCTCTGCCTCCCGAGTGCTGGGATTAAAGGCATGTGCCACCACCACCCAGCTCAATATTATTTTTTTAACTGTTCAGTTTGATACATTTTTGTCTTTTTTTTACCACTACTCCTGTCACTGTGTTTTCTTCTTCTTCTTCTTCTTCTTCTTCTTCTTCTTCTTCTTCTTCTTCTTCTTCTTCTTCTTCTAAATGCCTCCTCCTCCTCCTCCTCCTCTGCCTCTTCCTCCTTTTCTTCTTCTTGTGTATATAATTCAATGTCCCAAGGGTTTTTCTTTTAGGTTTATTAGAAGAAAAAGGGGGCTTCAAACTCCACTGCAGAGACTTAATTTTTTCCCTTTCCATTCGAGATTAATTCATAATGCAAATAAAAGGAGCTCTGTTTATGGAAAATGCAGCATTACTTAAATTCTAAAACTGTTTTCTGCATTCTTGAAAATTTCTTTTTCTTGAACGACTCAGTGTGTAAGCAGGGACTTGTGTAGATATCCATTTGCCAGCTCACTTTTCAAACCCTTGTTTTGTTTTTGTAGTAAACCTGGCGTGTGTGTGTGTGTGTGTGTGTGTGTGTGTGTGTGTGTGTGTTTGTGTGTGTGTGTAAGTGTGTGTATGTGTGTGTGGTGTGTGTGGTGTGTGTATGTGTGTGTAGTGTGTGTAGTGTGTGTGTATGTGTGTGTGTGGTGTGTGTATGTGTGTATGTGTGTATGGTGTGTGTATGTGTGTGTGTTTATGTGTGTGTGTTTAATTACAGTTCATACAGTTTAATTGCCATTCATACAGTTTCCCATTTTTCACCTTATTCCTCTGTGAGATTTCACCATACTCTGTTGGTTCTGTGTCTTAGTTAGGGTTTCTATTGCTGCAATGAAACACCGTGACCAAAAAAGCAAGTGGGGGAGAAAAGGGTTTAGTAAGCTTGCACTTCAGCATTGCTGCTCATCACTGACATAAGTCAGAACAGGAACTCAAACAGGATAGGAACCTGGGGGCAGGAACTGAGATAGAAGCCATAAAGGGGTGCTGCCTACTCGCTTGCTTCCCATAGCTTGTTCATCCCATCTTCTTATAGAACCCAGGACCAGCAGCCTAGGGATGGCACCAATAATAAAGTACCTTACAGTTGGATCTCATCAAGGCATCAGCTGAGATTCCTTCCTCTAATGACTCTACCCAGTGTCAAGTTGGCACACAAAACCAGTCACCACAACTGACCCTTTGTCAACTTGACACACAAACACATCACTATTAAGTCACACCCCTCGCATTCTTATTCATACCCTTGATATTACATTAAAATCATAAGTAATTTTAAAAGTTCTCCAGTCTTCACAAATTTGAAACTTAATTCTCTTTAAAATATTCAGTCTCTTCAAAAGATCAAGTCTTTCATCTGTGCATTCCTTTAAAAGTCAATATAAATATCTTCTTCAAAAGAGAAGAACCAGGGCACCATTATAATCTGAACCAAGCAAAACCAAACTCCAACGGGATAAAGAACTAAATGTTCTATTAATCAGGGGTTCACTCGAGATCTTCTGGACTCGTACAAAGGGCTGTGGCCACATCTCCAGCTCTGCCACCTGCACCACACAGTTTGTCTTCTAGCATCCTGCTTCCTCAACTCTACAGCTGCTGCTGTTCTTGGTGGTCATCCCATGGTACTGGTATCTCCAAACTCCTGGGATCTTCTGCAGCAACTGGACTGCACTTTTACCAATAGCCTCCCATAGGCTTTCCTCATGGTGCCAATCCTCAACTTCTTTGCATGACCCCTTCACTTCTGGGCTTTCAACTGCTATTGAGGCTGCACCTTTACTAATGACCTCTCTTGGCCTCTCAGTGCCAAGCCTCAGTTGCTCTCCTTCATGCATTCAAAACCAATACCACCTGGGAGATGCTTACACGTCACCAAGTCAACCTGCAGGAGGTACAGCCTTGGCTGCCTCTGGAATATGTCTTCTCAATGGTCTCAGGAAATACTTCCCAGAAGATCCACATCAACGATGCTGGTTTCTTCTTAATTGCTGTTAATTTCTTAGCTCCAGATAACAAGCATCAGTTGTCCCAGTAATGTAAAGTTTTCACTTTAGAAGTTCTGGTATCTTGATAATCACAGCTGATTCTTTAGCCCCAGTTAAACAGAACCACATAATTGTAAATTAAAATAGCAAGTGGCCTTGATAGATTCTTTAATTTTTCCCTCTATAATTTCACAAGCCAAGCCTCCTTTTTCTGCACTGCTCTCAACATTATTTCCAAGATCCCACAGAATATCCCATAGAGATTTTAACACTCAATGACTCTTCTAGTCCAAAGTTTCAAAGTCCTTCCACAGTACTTCCCAAAACATAGTCTGTTACAGCAATATCCCATGACACCAGTATCTCTTTGTCTTAGTTAGGGATTTTATTGCTTTGAAGAAACATCATGACTGGAAGCAACTCTTATAAAGGAAAACATTTAATTGAAAGTGGTTCACTTACAGTTTCAGAGATTCACAGTCCATTATCATCATGGTGGGGAGCATGGCAGCATGCAAGCCGATTAGATGTGGTGCTGGAACTGAGAGTCCTACAACTTGCAGGCAACAGGAAGTTGACTGAGACATTGGATGGTACCTGAGCATTGGGGAAAAAAAAATCAAAGCCTGCTGCCACAGTGACACATTTCCTCCAACAAGGCCATACTCACTCCAACAGAGTCATACCCCCTAATAGTGCCACTCACTGTGAGATTATGGGGGCCCAGTACATTTAAACTACCACTTTTTACTCCCTGGTACCAAAAAGCTTATAATAATATCATAATTAAAATGCATTTAATCCAATTTCAAAAGTCCCCACAGTCTATAACAGTCTCAACAATGCTTAAAAGTCCAAAGTCTCTTCTGATATTCATGCAATCTCTTAACTGTAACCACCTATAAAATAAAAATGAAAAACAGATCACGTACTTCCAACATATAATGGCACAAGATATACATTACAATTTTAAAATATAAGGAAGGGAGCATAGTGAGGAAATATCGGATCACAGCAAGACCAAAAACCAGCTGAACAAACTCCAAACTCTGCATCTTCATGTCTGATGTCAAATTGTTCTCCAGATCTCCAACTTCATTCAGCTTTGTTGACTGCAACACACTTCTTTCTCTTGGGCTGTTTTGCTTCCTGTTAGCAGCTCTCCTTTGCGGATATCACACAATTCTGGCATCTCTAACATCTTGGGTTCCCCAAGGCAATCCAAGCTTCAATTTCAAAGCTTCTTTCAATGACCTCTCTACTAGACCTCCATTCAGGGACACCCCTGACAACATGCCTGGCTTCACTGGCTTTCTTTAGGCATGGAGGAAAACTCCACAATCATTTTTTGTCTATCCTTAACTCTAAAGCCAGAACCATGTGGCCAAAGCTGCCAAGTTCTGTTGCTTACTGGGGCTGGAACATGGCCCACTTGTTCAAGTACTTCTTCACCAGCTGCCTGTCTCTCAGTGCCTAAGCTTGGCTGTCCTGATACTTGCTCTGTAGCCCAGGCAGCCTCAAACTCAGAGATCTGCATGCAACCCTTTGCCTTTCTAGTGCTGGTATTAAATGTGTGGCCCACCACACCAGGTTCTAAGCTTTTCTTTATTTTCTTTTCACAAGTTGGAAATTTAGCTGAGTGGTGTCTTGCCCTGAGGTCACCACTTCCTATATTCCATTTCTTAATCCACTTACTGGTGTGCTTTTTCTCCTCAAAATTTACATTTTGTAATTTACCCTTCTCAGCTTGCTCCTTTTCATTATAAATCTTCATTAGAATTACCACTAATATCCACATGACAGAGCCGAAACTAGGCTGTTTTAAGATTCCTCTGCCAATAGATTAATCCAAAACTCATCTCTTTAGCTTTAGGCAGACTTTGGACCAGGGCAAAAAGCAGCCACTTTCTTCATCAAAGTATTGCAAGACCAGTCTCTAGGCCACATATTAACATTCTTCTCCTCTGAAACCTCTTGATCCCCACAGTTCATCAAATCACAGTCAGCACCACTGTCTTCCATGCTCCTACTAATATGGCCCATTAAGCAGTGCTTAAAGCATTCTACTGCTTTCTTAACCCAAACTCTCAAAGTCCATATATTACTCTAAATAAAAACATGGTCAGGTCTGTCACAGCAATATCCCACACCTGCTACCTGTCTGTCTTAGAGTTTCGATTGCTGAGACAAAACACTATGACTAAATAGTAAGTTGGGCACGAAAATGTTTATTAGACTTACACTTCAGCATTGTTGTTCATCACTGAAGGAAGTCAGGGCAGGGACTCAAACTGGGCAGGATCCTAGAGGCAGGATCTAATGCAGAGATCATGGAGAGCAGCTGCCCACTGGCTTGCTTCCTATGGTTTCCTCAGCCCACTTTCTCATAGAACCCAGGACCAGCAGCCCAGGGATGGCACCACCCACCATAGGATGGACCCTCCCCCATTGATCACGAAATGAGAAAATGCTTTATAGCTGGAGCGCATGGAGGCATGTCCTCAGCTGAGGCTCCTTCCTCTGATGACACTGGCCTGTGTCAAGTTGACACACAAAAGCAGCTAGTGTAGTCTGAGCATGTTTACACGTTCCTCTACACACAGAAGGCAAGGTTGATGGTACAGGCTCTCAGGTTTTTATTCATTTCCTTATATCAGGGCTAGGCTTTCAGGACATTACACAGACAAATAAGATTTTCTTTCCTTCTATATGACTGGACCTTTTTCCAGGTGCCTCAACAAGAATCAAGGGTGATGTTTTTTTCTATTGTCTTATGTATTTTTATCACTGCTATTCTGCAATATTGCAATTCTGTGATGGGGTTTGGAGTTGAAAGAGGAAGAGGAGGCAGGGGAGATAGATGCAGGGAGGAAGGAGGGTTGTGACAGAGGGTAGCACAATATTCCATTACTCAGGCTCAGTTCTCTAACATTGGGGGTTCATAGAGATAAACATCTTTTTCATTAATGAAGTAGGATGGAAGATGAGCACTGTAGTTTTTTGCAAATTTTAATTTCTTTATTTTTTTGCCATTTGATTTTCATTTCAAATTATTCATATAATGAGTTTCTTTAATATATATTTTGTCATCTTTGCAGCAGTACGCAATGGCACTTTATTTCAACTGAAAGTCTCATCTCATTCTTTCTCTGAATTTGAAGACAACTCTCTCTCTCTCTCTCTCTCTCTCTCTCTCTCTCTCTCTGTCTCTCTCTCTCTCTGTCTCTCTCTCTCTCAAAGTCCTGCAAAGACATATTGCTGTTGATGCTGTTTCATAGGAAATATTCTAATCTATTTCTACTAAAAGTTGTTTTTCTCATTGTCCTTTGCCATAGATTGAAAATGGGTTTTGGGGAAATCAGTTCCTATTTAAGAATTATTATTATATTAATGGTGATAAACAGAAGTTGTGCTTTCTAAAGATCTTTATATTTTTTGGAATCTTGGGTTCCTCAAAATGCTTCATAGAAAAAAAAAACCTTAATGGCAAAATCATAATTTATTAAATTGTGATACTTGAGTACATTAAAAAATTCTTGAATGGTAATATTTTATCAGATTTCAAATTAGCTATTATCCTAAAGGTATAAACAGTAAAATAACTCTGAAGTGAGCATGCAATAATATTGCTGAAGGAAAGCACAAGGAAACATCTCTTCATGAAATTAAAAATAATATACTATCCAATTTAAAAAGACATTCAGTATACTTTTCAGAGCTGCAATTTACCCAAAGCTTTCTTTGAGCATTTTAAACAATATTTTTAGATAGTTTTATCAACACTTGTCTATAGGAATTCCAAACTGAATTCTTTCCCATTTAAAATTAAAATTAGTGATATTCTAAACACCCAAGACATTACAACATCAACCCTTGTGCCAGGGAGTAATTGAGGCTAAGATAAAAGTTACAGTCCACGAAAGGCGGAATATTGATCTGTTCATTCTGCCTCCATTATTGCTGATCTTTCAGGATTTAAATATCGATTGACCACTGCCATTCCAATAAGCAAGAGCAAAGTCTCATCCACCTTGCAATGTTAGGCAAAAGAGAAAGGGTTTTAACCTCAATAAGCCTCTGGCCTAGTTAGAAAATGCCACGCTCATTCTAAATCTTCAGCCTAGCTATGAAAAAATTAATAATTTATTAAAACGTATTTTATTACAGGGCTTTCCCTTCTGTCTCTCTGGCAAGGTGCCAGAGTACACCATGAAGTAACAGTTAGAAAATGACCTCTACTTTGTCAAATGAGTTGTTTCTTCAGTTTGGCTTCATATTAATCATTTACTTGGGGGAAAATATGCCAGAGACACTTCTCAGGATGGCTCTTCCTTCATGTTCAACATGGCTCTTTGCCAGGGTCTAATATGACATCAGAGTGATGTTAATGTGGTCGTGGCCGCCGTAGTAGAGTTATAATGCATAGCTCTAATGATATATTAAGCATTGACTTAGAACCTGAATATATAATTGTTCATGACAGAAGGAAACATGATTTAATATCTTCCCTGCCCAGCTCCTCACACTCTCCCATCCTCAAACTGCTGAAGATTACATGTTCTCACTGTGTACCCCTCATTAGAAACAATGTATCCAGAGTCCACACGTGAAAGGACCAACCAAACCCTATTTGTTTGAAATATTTTGCATTTAACAGAGGTTCAAGAAACTTTCATTTTTTTCTCATAAAATAGGCTTGAATTTTCTCTTCTTCACAATAAATGGCACAATGCTAAACATTAAATGCCCGATTGTTCATAGATCAAGAAAACATAAAGCATGTCCTGAAATGTCCCATATTGAAACACATTTGTTTTCAATCTGTCCAAAACCAGTACTCCTAAATGCTCAGCCAACCTTTCAGAGACAAAACATCTTTCAAATTTTAGCAACCCAGCGAAATCAACTTCTGCCACATTGCCTTATTGACACTTACTTTTTATAATAATCAGCAAAAAAGTATGATTTTGAAGAAAATCAGAAAGCAATAAGTTCATGCTGCCCTTGAGTTTTTTTATAGTAATCTTTTTCTCTTTCCTAGAAGACCTGAACTATCAGGGATGCAATGTTGATAAATGTTTTCATAAATTTATCCACCTGAGAAGACCCACTGATCTCCCTGTAATCTTCCTTTTTAGGTTTTGCACATTCGACATTATTTGGCTTTCTATATTTTAGGAAAGTTTACAAATCATGGTTAAATGAGAATTCCCTGTACTTACCTATTTCTCGTTTTAATGATACACTATTTGAAAACAATTGCTGCTAAAGATAATAATCTTAATCTATTTCTTCAAGATTTTTTTCTTTGTAATCATAAATATTTCAGAAGAATATTCTACTCCTGTTCTGAATATAAAGGTCACTGTGAGGTAGGATTTTTGGTTATTTTCATGTTTTATGATATATATATATATATATATATATATATATATATATATATATATATGAGTCATCTGCTCAGCTCTTAGGCAAGTTACAAGCTTCTCCTTTCACTTTGTTTGGGGATTGTTCTAAGATGCCTTGTTCTCATGTACTTCCCTTCAACAGTAGAAATTACAAATATGCCTCTCCTACCCCCCCAAAAAGAACTATAGCATAGATGTTTCCTTTAATACGGATCACTTATGCAGATCCTTCAAGCATGCTGTCTCAGGACAAGGCTCAGAATCCTGAAGAAATCTTGTGGAGGGCATGAGGCCTAGAAGATAAAAATGCATTTAAATAAGAGTTGAATTGACCAGGATGCTTTCGTGATAATGGTTGTAGTTGTGCTGACATGTTTAATTGTTCTCTGGGGATGTTTTTAATCTAAAAATGTGTTTTCCTGTTATGAAGAGCCAGATTTCTGTGTGAACTGCACAGAAATATGTTTGTGGTTTCATCATTGGCATGAGATTTAAGGAGGTAGAATTTGTGCTATGTATAGTTATTTCAAGGTAATTGACACACATGGCATAAAACAAAATAATCTGAACCCCCTAGAGTAAGGATATTCACAGTTTTCTGAAATTTATTGCATATTTTAGATAGCGATGACAAAAATTGCTTAAAATGTCCATTATTCACTATAATTCACTTATGTAATTTTCCAAAATGGATTTCTGGGTAACCATGTTACTTACAATGGATTCTTTTTAAAATTCCCAGTCCCTGGGCATTAATAGCAGACCTGTTGAACTGCATTACCCATAAAACTATTTTATTCTGTGTCTTTTATCCCATAAAACAATGCATTCATGCTGAAGAACACCTTCTCTATGGTATTATGCTTTTTGGCACAGATTGGTGTATAAGGCCATTCAAATATCTATGGTTATGTGACTTTGCAAACTCATAGTATTTGATATTCAGCTGAATATAGGCAAATTATAATAGCTTACTTTTCACTAAAGTACTATTTAAGACATGAATGAATATACAACCATGTAATTGGTAACTTAAATATTGCTGAGTAAGAAATAGTAATGCAGTGTTTCTGAAAAAGAGAGTAGAATCATTAACTTCAAATTCATTATCAGTATTGTGATTTTAGGCAAAATATCCTTTTCCAAGAATTCTATTTTTACTAGCAATATTGTGTGACAACAGCACCTATATCCTATGTCATTGTGAAATTATATATAATTAGAAATATTCATTAGTGATTGATACACATAAATTAATACTACTTGTTATTTAAAATGTTATGAGTATATATAAATGTATGCTTCCATTTATATGATCAGCACAGGGCCTGCATTATTAGAGGTATGTGCCTTCTGCCTCCTCTTTCATTCTGTGGTGCTGGATCAAGCCAAGGGCTCTTTTTATCTTCTTCACTTCATCTCAACTTTTTAAAAGTCATCTTAGCATTCCCTTGCACCTCCAAATTTTTATATAAATCAGAAGTTGGATCCAGAGCCTTTTCAGTGGTTCTCAATCTGTAGGTTGCAACTCTTTTGAATGGTCACATCAGATATTGACATTATGATTCATAGCAGTGGTAAAATTACATTTATGAAGAATCAACATATTGAACTGTATTAAAGGCTTGCAGCATTAGGAAGGTTGAGAGACCCAAACACCCATGTTTCAGTTCTATCCTCCACTTCGTCCACTACATCTTATCCGGTATCTGTCCAGGTGTTGTTCATGCATCCTTCTTTCAAGCTCTATACATGTTAGCTTAACTGAAGTAACCAATCAGGAAAATTCAGACCATCTCTGACCTAAGCTCCGGAAGCTTCTTCGGTCTACAGCAGCTTCCATGATCCATATGTGACTATTTAGAGTTTGGTATATTCATCACCTATCAATCAACCCTAGGTTCTTGTTTGAAGTGCATCACCTGGGAATCCATCTCTGGCACAATGATTCAAGATCTTCTTTTACTGTGGTTCCCAGGTGGGTCTGTAACACACTCCATTTTGTGAAGTGTCAACCTGAAACATTGCTGATCATCACTTTATCTCTGCTTTTAATCTCTTGAAGTCTTCCACAAAATGACTTTTCTACTCCTTCCTAGATATTATTGTTCAGTTGATTTAGATTTTATCCAAGGACTCTTATCTTCAAATTTCCTGATGAAGTAAATTTGTAGCTAAGAATGTGAAGCACCAGTTAAGGCTTAAATAGCTAGGACAGAGGTTGTATTCTAATATCTACAGTAAACAATCACATTTGATTAAATGAATTACATTGATATGATTTCTCTGAAATGTTTGATAAAAATAAAAATATACATTTAAACTTCAAAATAGGCAGAATTTTTCCTATCACCTCTGTCTCTCTATGGATTCTTATAGCAGAAAATAAATAAATAAAAATAAACAAACAAACAAACAATAAATAAATAAATGAGTATAGCAAACAAACAATAATGTGCTTGCTAAATTTTCAAATCTCTGGCTGCAGATTTATTACTATTTTTATATTTTTTGATAAGGAAGTAGAAATCTTTAAAATACTGAACAACATAGTCAATTTTGTTCCTTTAGCCAGCTGTACCATCAAAGCATAGACGTTAGTCAAATCCTATGCAATTTTCATTCTCCTAGAAACAGGTGGATAACAGGAAAAAAATCAATTACAAAAATATCGCTCTTAAGAGAAACATCATTGAACCATTATTCTGAAGTCAAGCATCTTTGAGTTTCACTCTGTTGTACCCCTCTACCTTTTCATGACAAGGTAGGAACTACTCAGTTCCTTTCCAGCAGCTCTCTAGGCAATGTAGTGGAATACAAGTGACATCATACCCCTTCTGCTGTCTCCATGTGTTCCCGGGCACTGTAGCCTTCCTTACTGGTCTTTACTCCATGATGCTGCTTATTCTTTATCTGGGCTTCCAGTGGCTTTCCACAGCTTCAATACCTGATGTGTTCCTTATTAGCCCTAAAGGTCCATGTTAAAGAATTCTATTTAAAGTCCATTAAACCAGGATCTGTAAACATTTTAAATGTGGAAACTGATTAACAATAAATCAGAAGAATTACATTTACTAAAACACTTCATACCTAATTTTCAACCTAGGATCTAAATAAATACTTTCTATCAAGACTTAGAATATATTTTTAAGTTTTTTTTGTTAAGGGATTTCTAAAAAATTAAATGTGCATCTAAGAATAGTAATCAAAGAGGCAAAGCTATCATAAAAATCTGCTTTCTGTGATATATTTCCTCCTACATGACTTTTTGGCACATCTGAGACACTATTCTCAATCACTGAAAGATCTAGCATTTATTATTTGTCTTTGTGAGACACAGGGCACCAGCGCATTCTTTGTAGAACTTAGGAACTGAGGAAAAATAAAAGCAAAGATATTTCAAGACAAGATTAAAAGGCACGATAGTGTGGACCTCTGCAGACCAACAGTGACCTATCATGTGCTTAATCCTTGTAGCCAGAGTTTTCCTGCCTTGCCCACAGTCAGGACAAATCTCTATCACCTGCCAGTCCCACAGCAGCTCAGACCTGACCCAGTAAACACAGAGACTTATATTGCTTAGAAATTGTAATGCCATGGCAGGCTTCTTGCTAACTGTTCTTATAGCTTAAATTAATCCATTTCCATAAATCTATACCTTGCCACGTGGCTTGTGGCTTATGGGTGTCTTCACATGCTTCTTGTCATGGCGGCGGCTGGCAGTGTCTCCCTCAGCCTTCCTGTTCTTTCTTTTCTCCTCTCTGTTAGTCCCGCCTATACTTCCTGCCTAGCCACTGGCCAATCAGTGTTTTATTTATTGACCAATCAGAGTAATTTGACATACAGACCATCCCACAACAAATCCTAGAAAAGAATTTAAATTAAAATTAATTTAATTTATTTTTTATAATTACTATTGATTGCACAGAATAAACAATTGCTTTAGTTTCTATTGAAGGAGACCCTTAACATTTGTTGCCCTACTTTTTCCTAGACAGACATATTGAATCTGCATCATAAGGACACAGCTACCACAATTTTAATCTGTTTATTATCTACATGAAATTTTGGTCTGGGAAGTGAATTCATATTTAGCATATACTGTAATATATCTAAAATAATTTAAAGAAAAGTAAATTTTCAAATCTACCATAAATAAAGATTATTTTCATCTCTTCAAAATAAATTTCAATACAGGATTACAACATAACATGCACAATTTTAATAAATCAGGTAGACACTACTCTGTCTCAATAATAGATATTCGTAAATAAGACCAATTATTATATATACAAACAGTTGTTAAAACTAATTGCATTTATGAGTGTGTAACATATATATTTCAAACATGAAAATATTTGCATAATTATTGAGTAAATCAGTTGCTCAACTTGGACATGAAGGTAGAGTCACTGAGTCAGAGACTACCTTATTTAATTCATATTCATTGACAAAATCACAACATATACCTCAATATTACACATACTATATGATTTCTGCTTAACAATAATAGAATATACACATATGACAGATTAAAGTACAAGTAATCATCAAGACATCTTGTAAACTGTACAATTGGGGCATTATAATGAATGTTCAAAAGCCACAGTATTGGTCACTATGTTAGTAAAAAAATCTTTAAAACTTGATAAAATGTATATGTGGATCTACTCCTTTATATCCCACATTTTACTGAAGGAGTCTGTGAAAAATTAGCAAGGTCTCTAGCAGAATTTAAATTCCCACTGACCAATGGAATTCCATTAACACAAAAGCATGACATAGTTGAGATTTATACTGCCAGAAACTCTCTTTGATTTATAATCTGGTAATCCTTTTATCCTCCATTTATACGCAGTATAACTTGATGTAAGTGAAAGAATGTCTCTGCTAATAGAATTCACATATATTGGACCAAGACATTTTTAGATCATAAAGGCTGTGTGAAAAGGGGGAAAAAAGGGAAAAGGAGGGTCTGGCCATGAAGGATGATGGGGTCTGGCTTTAACATTGCCTCATAAAATGGAATACTGTTACAACCATTTGCTTTAAACAGTTTGACTCGTGTAACATTCTCTGTAGATGAGATTACTCCCTCATTTCAGGCCACATAAAGTATTTTACTAGTTCTCAAACCACAAGCCAAGTTTAGACACTTGTAATTTTGTAGCAGTTTCTGTTAAAACATTACATGAACTTGTTAAGCATGTGAGGTTAAAGTAAAAAGAAAAAAAAAAAAGGACCAGGGAAGAAAAACAATCATAACCATCATACTAAGCTTCAGAAAATTCTGTGATAGAGAAAGCTGAGTACACCAAAGACCTTTTGCCACCTTTATTGGGTCTGCAAACATGATATCTTTTAATCAGACAGTCAACAAAACAAGATCAAAGAGTAAAGTAAAAGTGTGCGTCTGTCTTCTGCCATCTACATGGCCTGCCTTCTCTCCTCCAGCCCTTGGTTGCCTACTTGTTGTACATGCAAGAAATTTGGTTCTGGAAACATTTTCCTCAATTGTTTATCCCTCTATAACAAACCCTGTTTTTGTCCTTTCCCACACAAATGTGGCTTTGGGAAAAAAATACTGCTTTATTTCCACTATTTTTCTAAGCATTTTGAAATTCTCCTACACTTCATGAATGTCTGCAGAGAGGGGGGTGGGATACACATAAAAGTCCATGCTGATTCTTGGTATATGAACTTAACACTCCATTAGAGCGTTAGAAGGCCTTGACTGTGTTGTGCTGTGGCATCAGGTGATTCCGGGATTTTTATATTTGTGCCTTTGTTTCCCATATTTTCTCTTAGACTGTACACTATCTTAGACTCTCACATAACTAAAATGTTAAATAATAAATGAATGTAAACCTTGCCTATAACACTTAGACAAAAGTTTTGTTTGTGTATAATAGGTTATAGGACCTTCTAAAAAATAGAGTGTACCCCAGAATTTAGCAATATTCTTTCATTTTTCAGGGACTGAAGATAATTATTGCACAATGTCTTTGCTGTGTTGGGGTTTATCGTTTCAAAATTTATACTACATGGCGTTCTTGATATTAAATAAGCTGGAACATAATATTTTATGATACGCTCAGCTACCCAATTAAAGTATTAAAACAAATTTCATAGTAAATCAAAGGAAAGGAAGTATAAATATCCCTTTGCAGTAGAGGGCAATTAAAATAGAGTTTCACAGCTGGTAACTTTTTAGAGATTAAGAAAGAACCCATTGAATAGGACATATATTTCATAAGGCTTCCAAGGTTTAAGGACCATCCCACAAGATGGAGTGGGGAGATTGTGAGATACAGAGGTAGTTACCCACTGTATGCCTACTGTACAACCAATAGAACAGTGTCATCTAGACACAGTAAGGTAGTTGCATATAAGTACATACAGTATTAGTGACAACGTACATACACCAGACCTACACATGCTGAAGGTAAAAAAATTAACAGCATGGAGGGGCCTAGTGTTCATGAAATCCTACCACTAACTAAAGAGATACTGGCAATTGAGAGCCACCAATAAAAGGGAAGTCAGCTTTTGTCAAGAATGGTGACCCTAGAAGATCAATCACATTTCAAATGGAAGATAGTATGGCATGAGTTTATGGGCAGCACAAATTCAACAAAAACGGGCTTTTAAAAAAATGGCATAATGTTTATTGGGTTGTAAAGGGCAAATTGGAAGGATTTGGGGGAGGTTGACATACTGTCACAATACATTATAAGAAATTCTCAATAAATAAATAAATATTTTAAAAAATACTACTATGCTAAATAGATTCAGAAATAGGATAATAAACATGGTTAAGTAATTCTACAATGCTAGCAGTTGGATATTGTCTTCATGATCATGATCAGAGAAAAAAATCAAGGCAGTAAAAAATGGAAAAGTCAGAGTGAAATTAGTAGAGGCGATATATAGCAATATTCAGTAAGATCTTGCACTAGTGGAAATAATGGCAATGTACTCTTTTTCTTGATGATAATGAATCAGCTTCAAAATGTCTCACCTTCCAAAGGCAGAATTCCATACCACAAACCCTCTGCCTTGCATTTTGAGCACATTGTTAAGCCTGGCATCATAAAAAGAGTACAACCAACTCTTTCTCTATTAAAATTCATATATTTATTATTAATTATTATTAAATTTCTTAATTTTAGAGTATTAGAGGGCACTGTGGAAATTTTGTTGACTCATTAGAAAGACCTAATGTGATTTTCTGCACAATGAGACACTGTATTAAAAGCCTGTATTTATTGTGTTAATTTTAAGTCCCCATTTAAACTGGTATGTTAGAAAAGAATGGGGAAAGGTAAATCTAAAAGTTAAACTGAGAGCCTTGGCTTTTTAGCTTTTCCAATTTGCTGAACATGCATAAGAACTTCTTGCTTTCGCATACATACTCTGCAGAACCATAGGACTCCTTGATTTTCCTAGTGCTTCTCTCAATTTTTTTATTCCTCCTCAACTTTACTCCTGAAATATTTTTTCCAACCCAACAACACATTTTAAGCTCTACCTGTCATTGTTTAAGTTCCAAATTTCATTCATTCGTTCACAATGATGACCAAAGACACATAATTAAATTTCCTTGTAAGGCAAGTAACATTTACTGAATTATCATACATTATAGCAATTCATGATTCAGTCAGAGTGAATCAAATAAAATATTCGTTACATTTCATATTTTTCCTTTGACTTGTGATCTGGTTGTACTGAAATAAAATTAGGATGTTGCTTGGAATTAATTTAAGCATTATGTTGCATTATACCAAGAGTACTCATCTGCCTAGTGCATAACAGTAATGCATTATGCCTGACTTTCTAGATAATGATTACCTCTTGATACAATAAAATAATACCGTAACTGCATTCAATTTTTCAGCAAAATATGCTTAATTCTGGTAATGATTTAAAAAAATCATGGCATTGCAGTGTTGTAAGATCTGCCGTTTTGAACAAGAAGAACTCAGCATTGTAGCTTTTTACATTATAGTGCGGAAAAAGTTCAGTTACTGATTATAACTATTATATCATCTCAAATTACAATAGGCAAAGCAGGGGACAGGGCATTAGCTTGACATTCCAGAATTAGTGTAATTCTTTTCTGGTACATTTTTCAAGAAGACTGCATATGTGTACATTCATGTATGTTTAATCAAAAATTCAGTGAAGAACGAAATGTGCTGTGTATACACAAAAATACAATACTGAAGAAGTTTCTAAATGATTCTTTTCGAAAACTAATTTTCTTAAATCTGGGGACGATTCTCTCTAGAGACCTGGGTAGGAGCCAGCACATCTGCAAATATAATTACAGATTAATTGTGAAAAGTTCTTTAATATAACTTGATAGAAGTTAGAAAATTCAAAAATTTCAATTTAATTATTATTATTAGTCAGAATCTTATAATTTACTGGAAAAGCTACTAAGCTTTTGGATTCTAGCTGTTAATCTGTAGAATAGATATTTTTATCAACATTATTGCATAGAGAAAGATATACAGAAAACAGCAACCACTAGCAGAAAATCCCTTATAATCACCTTCCACTCCTTTTGCCTTCCATACACATTTTCCTTATTTTAAAGGGATTTCATGTTCGTGCAGATAATAATTTTATTATATCTCTTTAAATAAGTGTATTAGCAAAACTGTCTGGAATTACCAATACATGTCTTCATTTCATAAAATATTTAAGTCTTATGATGACAAGTTTGCCTTATACATGTTCATGACATAAACATGATTTGTGTAATCATAACTCAGTTAATATAGCAGGAAAAATAAAGCATTTAGAAATAAATTAAGCATCAAAATTTTAAAATATTTGGAAAAAAAGAGAATAATAGTTTTTCCTTACAGTCAGTTTGAAAAAACATACTTATATAAGCTTTAAAATACACCAACAGTTCAAATGAATTGTTTTTTATAGCATTTTTGAAATTGGAATGATTTATTTAAGTTTCATTATTCAGTTTTTGTGGGATTTGATTGTGGAATCTAAGATCATTTTATATTAGAATTTACAGGGGGATTTCAAGTTTGTATTATATGGTTTTGTGTTCTTTTTCTGTTGCTTATTTCTTTGAAAGTAACTCAGTATTAGTTCTTTATCTCCCATAACAGTAAAAATGACTGTATAATAAGAATAGGAAGAACTATCACCTGCAGACTGGGAAGTTTTCTGCAACTTGTCGAAGGCAAACAATCTCAGTCCTTGAGAATCTACAGTTACCACTATTATTTAGCTTTTATTTTTGTTACATTTATTTGTGTGTGTGTGTGTGTGTGTGTGTGTGTGTGTGTGTGTATGTGTGTGTGTGTGTGTGTGTGTGTGTGTGTGTGTGTGTGTGTGTGTACATCACAGCTGTGCATGGCTCACATGTGACTATCAGAGGAAAACGTTCACATATTGGTTATCTATTTCCACCATGTCACGGAGCTTAGCTCCAAGGGCCTTCACAGGCTGAGCCATCTCAGTAGCTCCACACTTTAATTTTTAATCATGAAAATATTTGAAAGGAAAAGAAAGACTGTATGAAAGGGTAACCATTTTTATACTCATATATTTACCTTGTAAAATAATTGGATGTCAGACAAAGAATTGCTTGTCATATTTTGCTATTAAAATAATATATTTTATGCATAACATGACCTGCCTTCATAAGTTACTATAGCCTATTGTCTTCCTGCAAGATTTTCCAATGGGATTTTAATAAGACTCTTATGTTTGCTGTCTTACACAGTACAGACTGTTAAACCCAATTTGCAGGAAAAATATTCAGGTATAAAACTGGATAATCTGTATCTCTTTAGAATCAAAAGTCATTTTTACCAAAATATTTTAACACACAAAATTGCTTCTTGAGAGATGTTTGCCATGATAAAGTGACAGAAAACTACATTTTCATTATAATTATAACTGACTTGTGGTGCTAAGTTTTTATAATTTAAAGGTATTCTCAACTCTGACAGCCCTTCCGTGTTGAATTATGCATCTCATCCTCTTAAATAGTTCTGCTGGCACAAGACAGCTGAGATGAAGTTGTCTTTCTAAAATAATTGCTCCATGGAGCATCCATTATACCTTCAGAAAAAATGTATTACTTGACTTCTACAAATTATAGACTAGCCTATAATGGGTATTTTTGACAGCTATTAGTTAAAAAAAAATCTGAACAGTAAAATGAGTATTGATATCACAATGGTGAGTCGTGAATGCTAATACAGCTTGTTCTGTGCTCTCCTGTGAAAGCATGATGTCATTGTTACTTATAATAACACTGATGTAACTGCACTCATGTCAAATACAGTATTGGCAACATGTGTCATTTTGTCACCTATAAGATAAAAAGCAAAGCTAAATATTTACAGTAGATGCTGAAGATACTCAGTATAAAAGATGAAAAATTGGTTACATCTTGATTAATAGCTTTTTTTTGGTTATGACATTTTAAGTGTATTTTAGGAACCATTAGTTAGAAAAAAAATCAACGTAAGTTGCTACAAATTTTATGACACATAAAATTAAAGTTTGCCTCATATTCTCTAGAATCAAATATTATAGAACTGACCTAAATAGCGATTCTTTATAATGTATAGTCTTAATTTTGGCAACTCAAAATTAAAGTATTTAGTAGAGTCAAAAAGTCCAAAATACTTACCAAATTATTTACCCATTTACATAATTGAGTTGTTGTAGATGGAATAAACAAACAAGTGTCTGCCCCTTGCCTCAAAGAAAAACTGATCTGAAAAACAGAATTAATAAGTTCAGTTCAAAGGAATCAACAGTTCAGTGTCTTTATAATGAAATAAAGGAGAGTGTGTATTTTAAGTGGATAGACTATCAAATTATAGATAGTATATGCCTTCAAGCACTTGCATATATAATCTCTTTCAAAACCTTATGCCAATGTCAAATTTATAATGACTGAAATTCAGCATATATATATATATATATATATATATATATATATATATATATTGGATGTGTATTAATACACACAGATAGATTATGTATAGAGCTATATTATAAGTACATATATTATAAAAATTTGTCAACATGCAGTGAAACTGTTTAAATTTAAGATTTTTTTTTACTTTTCTATGTTTAAAATATATATGTTTACACTAGTGTTTTGTACTAGCAGTACAAAATATATTCATGTTTGAGTTTCCCACAACAAAAAATGTGCTGAAAATTTTACAGTGCTTTTCTTTATATTATTAACTGAAAGTCCCAGAAAAAAGAGCTTTTCATTCATTCTGTGAGGTTTGTAACTGACTAAAACTTGAATGACTGTGTGTCAGGTTAATGTTTCAGGTCCAGAGCCAAATTACCTTAGGCTCTCTTAGCCTATATAGTTAGCAATTTTTTTTTCACTTTATGTGACCTAACATCCCCGTGACTTTTAAATAAATATTTTTGGAAATAATGTACAGACCCATATCTTCCACCAGCCCAAATGCTAAGAATGTCATCAGATAATACCTGACACCTCTAGCAGATATTTTCTTGTTTTATTATAACCTACCACTCTGATATATTCTCCAATATTTTTTTGCATTTAAATTAACAGATACTTACATCATTTCCTCTCTTCCATTTTCTCCTACAATTCCCTCCCTCCAAATCCTTCCAAACTCCTCCAACTCTCTAATTGATCCGCAAGTTGCAGTAGTGGCACTGACATGTTTGTGGTAACCAAAAGTTCTCTAGTTGGACTTAAGACCCTCTCAACAGGGGTGGAACATGCTTGATACTAATAACCTATCCACCTTCCTGGGGCTGGTCAGGTCCTGGATCTGATAAGAGAATCCACTATTGCCCCTTTGTTAGACCAGCATAAATAATTTCTACCAACATTATAAATCTATACTCAGAGATCCATGGAGATACCAGCCCTCATCAATGAATCTTTTCTTTACAGCAAATGGAAACCATCACAGAAATCTACAACTGGACACATTGCAAAGATCAATGCATTGTAGGATACCCAGCCCCAATGTATACCTCAGGAAACATTGCATAAGTGGAGACAGAAAAATTGTAAGCGCCAAAATACCAGGAAGTATTGTATGAAACAAGTCTTTTATGCAATCAGCTATACAATGAAGACCTTAACAATGACAATACCATAGATATGCTAAATATGCTAAAATAAAAAAATTAGAAGTGGAAAAATCTCAGGGAATCACACCCCTGAACAAGGAACTCCAGGCAACCAAACACTGATGAGAATCAGAGAGTTAGCCTGTCCTAGCAATGAGCCCTCTAATTAGTCGTCCAATACAAAGTGTTTAGGTTCCAAACCATAGGCATATAGACAACAAAAAGTAATCAGTAGGTTGTGTTTATATATTTGTCCAGTGAATTTTTAAATGCCTTAATTTGTAAATTACTATGTTCTATCCCTACAAAAACCTAATGGACCTATTAGCAAACTAGAACATAGTATTCAATGCAAACTAAATCTGAATTTTTCAGCCATGGTCACTCATATTTGAAACAAACTACCTCTTATTCTGTTTGAGATAAGAGCTTTTTTGTTTGGACTTAACTATGTTTTGACATTTCCCATCACTCTCTAGTTCTCCACTCTAACCAATGTTTGCCAAGATCATCTGTTGTCTACTCTTAGGAACAACTGCCAAGCCTTTAATCTTCTACACTTTCTATTATGAACTCAAAGCAACAACCTACTTGTTATTTACATTCTTACACATGAGAAAAAGTGTTTCCCTAAACTTCCTTTGAAATTGTAATGCAATGTCCTTTTGGACAATATAATACAAGCAGAGGTCATCAGATTAGGAAGGCAGATTTTAATTAGGGCACATTTGAGGACATACATCCCTTATACCTTTTCCTTCTCTTATTCCTTCCTGGAATTTGCTCCAGATGTCCTGGAGCAAGGAGTTCAATGTCAGCAGCCTGTTCTGAAAACATCTAGTTCATACATTCAGTAGTCCCATAAAAATACTAAACTAGAAGCTATAATATATGCTCAGAGAACCTGGTGCAGACCCCTGAAGGCCCTGTGCATGGTGCTTCAGTCTTTGAGTTAATATGAGCTTTGCTCATGTTGGTTTAGAGAGCCTTGATTTCTTGGTGTCCTCCATCCCCTCCAGCTCTTACATTCTTTCCACACCCTCTTTTACAGGGTTCCCTGAGCTCTGAGGCAAGGGTTTTGATGGAAACTTCCCATTTAGGGCTGAATGTTACAAGGTCCCTCACTCTCTGTGTAATGTTAGGCTGTGGGTCTCTGAATTTGTTCCAATCTGCTGTGGGAGGAAGTTTCTCTGATGATAGTTGAAAAAGGCACTGATCTATTAGCGTAACTGAATATCATAAGGAGTCATTTTAAGGTCATTTTATTTTCTAGACCAGTATTACTTGCATTTGCCCTAGGTACCCAGGCTATCTTGTCTCAGATTTGGCATCACCCAATCAGTGTTAAGTATGGGTTCTATCTCATGAAATGAGCATCAAGTCAGAACAATTATTGTTGGAATAGTTTGAGGAATATTTGTGTTAACTGTTCTTTGAAAGTCTGGTAGAATTTTGTACTGAAGCCATCTTAAGGCTTTCTTTCTTTCTTTCTTTCTTCCTTTCTTCCTTTCTTTCTTTCTTTCTTTCTTTCTTTCTTTCTTTCTTTCTTTCTTTCTTTCTTTCTTTCTAGCTTGGGAGAATTTTCATTATTGCTTCTATTTCACTAGGAGTTACAAGTCTGTTCACATTCTTATTTGATCTTTATTTAACTTTGGTAAGTTGTATTTATTGAGAAAATTACCAATTTCTTTTAGATTTTCCAATTTGGTGGAGTACAGAATTTCAAAGCATTTTCCTATGATTCTCTGGATTTCTTCAGGGTCTGTTGTATGTTCCCCACCTCTTTTGTTCCTGAATTTGTTCACTTGAATATTGTCTCTCAGGGTTTTAGATAATTTGGGCAGAGGTTTGTTAATCTTATTAATTTCTCAAAGAATGGATTCTATGTTTCATTTATGCTTTGTATTGTTTTTTGTTTGTTTGCTCCTTTGTTTTTTGATGGCTTTCAGATGTGCTGTTAAGTTGCTAGTATGAGCTCTAAGTATTTTTTTGTGTAGGCACCTAGTGCTATGAATTTGCTTCTTAGAATCACCTTCATTGTATCCCATAAGTTTGGGTGTGTTGTGTAGTCATTTTCACTTAATTTTTTAAAGTCTTTCATTTCTTTATTAAAGCGTGTCTTTACCCTGTTTTGTTCTGGAGAGAGTTTATCAGGTATGGTGGTTTGAAGGAAAATACCCCCAAAAGGAGTGGCACTATTTGGAGGTGTGGCCTTATGGAGTAGGTGTGATCTTATTGGAAGAAATGTGTCATTGTGGAGGCAAGCTTTGAATCGCATATATGCTCAAGCTATACCCCGTGAGACAGTTGACTTTCTGCTGCCCTCGGATCAAGATGTAGGACTCTCCATTCCAGCACTATGTCTGCCTGCATGCTGCCATGTCCCATCGTGATGATGATGAACTGAACCTCTGTCTGTATGCCACCTAATTAGATATTTTGCCTGGTCATGGTATCTTTTTACAGCAATGGAAACCCTAATGAAGACAGCAGGAGATGTGGAAGGGCAGGGAGGGGAGGCTGCAACAGTTGTTTGGTTTCTGAGCCAGGGATGAGGCTGGGGAATTGGCTTGGGGTAACAGAAAGAGAGGCAAAAGTCTGGAGTTAGCCTACCCTCTTCCCTGGCGAGAGTGACTTGTGTGCTTACGGGGAGTGCCTGCTGGATTTCAGGCTAAATTAATATTTCTTAAGACTCTAAACTAGCATTCACAGATGGGAGAAAACAAGCAATGTTTATCATTTTGGGTCTAGGTTACCACACTCACAGAGTGATTTTTTTTTCCATCAATTTACCAGCAAATTTAATTTTCAAAACAACTGATTAATATTCCACTGTTTAAATTTGCCACATCTCATTATTGATTCATGAATTGATGGACACCTTGAAATACAATTTCTGCTTCCTGGATATTGTGAATAAAGCATCAATGAACATGAGTGAGCAAGTATATCTGTAGTAGGATATAAATAGGTTTGGGGATATGCCCAGGAATGGAAGAGGTAGATCATGTGATAGATCCATTTCAAGCCTTTGGGGGACTCTCCCACTGGTTTCCATAATGGCTGCACCAGTTTGCATTCCCACTAACATGAATAAGTTGAATAAGTGTTCTCCTTTTCTCACATCCATGCCAATAGTTGTCATCATTTATATTTTGATCTTGGCCATTCTGATTGGAATAATACAGAATATCAAAGGAGCTTTAATGTGCTTTAATCCCTGATGGCAAAGGATTTTGAATGTGTTTTTAAAAATATTTCTCAACCATTTGGATTCCATCTTTGAGAACTCTGTGTTTAGTTCAATGCCCTATTTTTGTAATTGTGATATTTTCTAGATGTTCAGTTTTTTTTATTTGTGTATTAGAAATATGAACTTTCTGTTAGACATGTTTTTTACCATTCTCTATGCTGCCTCTTCACATGAATGATGGATTGCATTGCTGTGTTCAAGCTTCTTTTGTTACATGGGATTCCGTTTGTTAATTGCTGGTCTTAATGCCAGGACAACTGCCATCCTGTTGAGAAAGTCCTTTGTTGTGCCAGTTAATTCATATTCCTTACTTTCTCCTGTGTTAGATTCAGGATATTGGGTCTTAGGGTCTTGATCCTCAAAACAGTTGAGTTTTATGCGGGGGAAAAAAATTTAAGGATCACCAGAAGGTGGTGATGTGTGTCTTTAATCCCAGCTCTTTAGAAATAGAAACAGGCAGATCTCTGTGAGTTCAAGGCCAGCCTAGTCTACAAAGTGAGTTCCAGGACAGCCAGAACTACCTAGAGATACCCTGTTTTGAAAAACAAATCAAAAGAACAAAAAAGAGTTAAGGATCTAGTTTCATTCTTCTACATATAGCTATACAGTTTGACCAGTTTATTGGTTTCTTTTATCTAAAGTATTCTGTTGTATTCTTTGTCAAAAATTAGGTGGCTATACGAATGTTACCTTATATTTGATCCGCAATTTTGTTGTATTGATAATTTTGTCTTTTTGTTTGTTTTTCTTTATTAAGAAAATTTTTATTCATTTTACATACCAACCACAGATCCCCCTCTCATCCCTCCGACCGCCCCCCCTTCAGCCTTGCCCACCCAACCCACCCTGCATGCCCTCCTCCAAAAAGGTAAGGCCTCCATGGGGAGTCAACAAAGCCTGGTATATTCAACTGAGGGAGGTCCAAGCCCCTCCCCAGTATCAAGGCTGTGCAAGATGTGGAGAGGGTGCCTGAGCTGACCTACCCCTGTAATCAGATTGGTGAATACCCTCTCATTACAGAGCCTTCAGCCAATAACTGATGAAAGCAAATGCAGAGATCTACAGCCAACAACAAGGCCGAGCTCCAGGAGTCCAGGTGAAGATAGGAAAGAAGGATTCCATGAGCAAGGGTCATCAAGACCATGATGGGGAAATCTACAGAGACAACCTAACTGAGCTAGTGGAAACTCATAAACTTTTGACCAACAGCTGTGGAGCCTGCATGAGACTAGACTAGGCCCTCTGCATAAGTGAGACAGCTGTATAACTTGGTCTGTTTAAGGGTCCCTGACAGTGGAATCACATTCTATCCCTGTTGCATGAGCTGACTTTTTGGAGCTCATTTTGTCTTTTTAATACCAGTACAACAATGTTGCTTTTATTACAAGCTTTGTAAATAGAATTTGAAATCAGGACAGCACTTGCCACATTTTCTTTTTATTATTTAGTTTTGTTTTGCTCTGTCCTGAGTCTTTTGTGTTTCCATGTGAATTTTTTTTCCATTTCCTCTGAGAAAAATGCTTTGGACTTTTAATAGATATTATGTTGATTCTATAGCATAGCATGGTTTTGGTACAATTGTCATTTTAACAGTATTAATCTTGCCATGTTGTGGGGTGTCTTTCTGTATGTTGTGAATATGTGTTGCTCTCATTGCTTGACTTAAAAAAAAAAAGCGACATTGGCCTATGGCAGGGCAGGATGGAGCCAGGTAGTAAAATCCAAGAGAGACAGGAAGAAGGACGGAGATGCTGCTAGCTGCCACCAGGAGAAGCAAGATGTAAAATACTGGTAAGCCTCAAGCCACATGGCAAGGTATAGATTTATAGAAATAATTTAAGATATAAGAGTTAGCTAGCAAGAAACCTGCCATGGCCATAGTTTAAAAATTATATAAGCCTCTGTGTGTTTGTTTGGGTCTGAGCAGCTGCAGGACTGGGCAAGACACAGAAAAACTTCCAACTACAAACCCATGGACCAGTACCGTCTTTCCTTGTTCTGATATCTTTTTCTTCAGTGTCTCCAAGTTTTTATTGTACAAATCTTCCACTTCCATAATTAGATTGTTAATAGCTTGGCTTTGCTGTTGGAAAAGACCAAGAATTTCTTTGTTTGCTCAGCTATCTTTTTAAAAAATATATTCTCGTGTAGACACATTATAAAATCTTTAGTTGACTCAGCTTTTGCTTTGCTTTATACATCACTACCTGGAAAGTAATTCAGTCCACATAAATTTCAAGATTTCAAGATCAAACATCTTAAGTTTGTCACATGAAATCTGAACTGAAAAAAATGAGTAAGTTCTAAATGTGAACTTATACTAACTTAACCCATTTTAAAAATTTTCATATATTTGTTTTTTTTATTTGATCCAGGACCCTCAATAGTTTTCCTTTAAGTATGATTTCAGAGTATAACTTTCTTTATCCTTTCTACCTACCTCTTTTTATTTCTATCTTAACAGCTCGTCATGATTTTGAGTTCTTGGTATACTATTTGCTATTGAAGACTACTGGAAATTAAGCAATACTTGGCAATTGTTTTAAGAACTTTGAGGAAAGAAGGATTTGAGAGTAGAAGAACTAGTTATCTTTTCTCAGCATGCTATATTAACCCAAATTTCTTTGTAGTGATATTTATCTATAATTGAAAAAAATGTTCTTTAGTATTTGTATGTAATGATTTTTATGTAAATATAAAAGCAACATTCATGAACTACCACTTTCAGTCCATAGATTATAAATAGGCAGACTTGGATTTGTATGTATCTTTTGATGTTTTCAGTATATTAATTTTGAAAAAATAATTTGTGAAGTGCTCTGTGGAACTTCATTCAGTCGTACTATTTTTGTCTCAATCTTTGCAGAATTTCTCTGACTACTCATCACATCTCTTTCCTATATCAGTTATTGCCCTTAATTGCATGTTGTGTATTAGGTTACTCCATTATCTTAAGCACACTTTGACACAGATTACAAAATTCTTCTCCCTTATCCCATCAGTAATTGAGGCAAACCATGACTGAGCCATTTTTTTTTTTAAGGAGTGATACACCTAATGTCAATATGATGTGCACCTGAAAAGAAATAATTGTGCCATACAATCTACAATGAAATGTATTTTCTTTACCAATTCTGGGATTGATGGAAGAGATAACAAGTACATTTTTAGCAAATAAAGAGCAATGACATTGCTTAAGTCATACAACTGTATCTTCAAGTAACTTACTTGAATATGTTATATTTTCTCTACATTTATATAAGAATTTTGTTTCCTGACAGATATTAATATAAGTGCGGCAGAATTGAGTGAGAGAGGGACTGTTGCAATCAGACTGTCCCCAAAGTTAGAGTCCATGTCCAGATCACTCCATATGAATGGTCAAATAGGACTAAAAGGTCCTAGGAGTGACTTAACTTTCCTGCCTAGCTCCAGCATATCAGTCTACCATTTCCATCCAGAAGCCCCAAGTTACCTAGATGATACAAGAATGATAGATCAGAGGGCAAGATTCTTCTGCTGAAACAAAGCAGGTACGCTCCAAAGGGTATACCCCTGGTCTTCTGAATAGCTGCCAGCAGAAGAGAAACCACTGATCAGCCTCTAGCGAGTGAGAGTTTACTTACCCAAATGTGATAACTGAAAAACAGCTGCATCATTTATCAGCCCCATCATGGAGGACTACCGTAAGGAAGCTGCATTATAGCGTCTAGCTTTGTGTTACTCTACTTCTTGTATTTCGAGCACCTCTCAAGACTGTGTCCAACTTGCAGCCAGAAGGAAGCAGGAGGCAGAATCCCAAGTGAGAGCCTCATGACCCTCCCCAATCTCTTTCACTATGGATTGCTGCCAGGTCTATTGCCACAGACATGCATCTAACCATTACTGCACCTCTTCACTGATGTTACTACCATGACAGTCATTCAACGCTATCTGTTAATGATGCTAAGGGATAATTATGTCATACCTGCAGAAAGATAACAGTAATTTTAAAGTTTCCTGAGCAGATCGAGAATCTAAATTATTGTATTAACCTTCATTATATCATATCTGTACTGTAATTTTCTTTACAAAATTGTTTGGTGTACAAATAAATTAATAAAGATAATTGTTAAAATATTTAAAGAATTATGAGAAAAATCTTTTAAGAATTATGAAAAAATCTTGAAAATTGATCTAAATTTTCCAGATTTGATTAGATGAAATCAACTTTTTATATCATGTGTAATAATATACAAACTACTTATAAATTAATATACTCTAATGTATTTTCAATATCATGAAAGCAAAATATGGACTTAGCAAGAAGTATTTGTAAATTTATGATTATATGCAAACATATAAATACAAACATATTTATATTTAAGAACAATTGGAGAAATAGAGAATATGAATTTGAAAGAGAGCAAGAGTGTACATGACAGGGCTTGGAAGTAAGAAAGGGAGAGGAGAAAAATATAATTATATTTTAATTTGAAAAAATAAAGTAATAGTTAAAAGATAAATTTTAAAAAGAACAATCAAGAAAATACAAAAATGCAAAATATAATCTATATTTATTTTTTAAATGAACTTCCATTTTCCATTTATTTATACAGAATATTTCCTTTCCATGTACAACAAAGTTCATGAATCTAATGAGATTATTTATAAATACCATCAATGCACTGTTTCTGCTTTCAATGTATTTTGGGCTTCTTTCCAAATCGGTACATTGAGATCTATCCCATTTCTTTTAAATGCTGCATATTATTTTATTATATGACTATATCACACTCACTATGCCATTACTGTATTACTGGACATTTGGGTTGCTTCCAAGTTTTGATATTACCAAGGGTGTCCTAGGGAATATTCTTATATTTTTATCTTTGTGTGCTACTACCAGAATTTCTATTACATGAATTCCTAGAAATGGAAATGTCGAACAAGGGTTGGGCACATTTGTTAATTGCATTCAATTTTGGTAAACTTTCATCCAACGTTGTAATAACAATTTATGTGCCTTCTGAATAGACAGAATATGTTTCCTCTGTATAGAGTGTTCTTACTATTTTGGTTAAGTTTTAGCACATCTGACAGGCCTAGTAATTTTTCTCAATATTCCAAATTGTTTCTGAATTTTAAACTGTCTCACTTTTGCAAGTTTTCCTTATGTATCCAATATCTGTCTTTTGGTGAGAAGTTATTGTACACTACTTAAATTATTGAATTATTTCTTGAAATAAAGAAAAACTTAATCTTGTCAGAATTATACCATGTACAAACTAAGGGCCAGAAGTGAAAACAAAATTCCCAGACCTTACCAATCAAGCCATGAGTAGTTGAGCCTGACCTGCAGACTTGTGGCACCTAATGCTTAGTGACCCATGTCAATTTACAATGATGGGCAATCTCATAAGAAATGAGTTACACTGTAAAATGTATTACTTAGCAAGGTAATAAGAACACCTGCCTCCTTTGATATCAGCCTACACAGGAGTCCCATGAGAATAAGACTATAGCTTCTCTGTGTAGTGCTAAAATTAATTTCCATTCCCTTCTATGGTGTGCTGACTTCTTTCGGAAGTTTATCACCATATTACTGCAGTTTATTCTAGTGGATTCTCTCTTTGTCTGGTCACATCTTGCTTGATAAATTTCTTTGCTGTTCACATCTCTGTTTCCCCTTCACCCAATATGACGTTTCTCATGCCATTCTTTTGGCATATGGGGAGATCTCCACTTGGCCTCCCTTGGCCACATTTTAACAGTGTGTGTGTGTGTGTGTGTGTGTGTGTGTGTGTGTGTGTGTGTGTGTGTTAATAAATCATTTAGTGTTTCTGAATTATCTGAGGTCTGCTTCCTAGGATAGGACCTTATCTTGGCCAGAAGACCATTACACGGTAAGCAGTCCTACTCCTATTCTTGGGATAGAATCTGAGCCTTACTTCCCACTCACAGCTGTCACTGTTTGACCTGCATTACTTTGGAGGGAACCCATTTTACAGAGGACGCTCATCCAGGGTTGATTATAAAAGCTGTTCAGTTATGCCAAAATGTAAATTTTAAAGGTACCTTGACTTCAAAATTTGGATATAAGGATATGTTGCTTTGGAAAAGAGGTTCTGCTTTTGTTTCCACAGAAAGCCAGAGGCTGTGGATTTTTTCCAGATTGAGATACATCAGGTTTCACCAGCCAAGACCCCCTGAAAGGTCTCTGATGACACCATGGCCCAGATGATCCAACATCCAGAGCGGTTTCAAGGCAACTGGTTCACACAATACAGCCTCACGGACTACCCCATAGGCCTAAAATTTTCTTTGTGTCCCCATAAGATACAGCGCCCCCCTCCAGCAGGAAGTAGTAAGAGATGATACGTCCAAATTCCCAAATATACCAAGCTGGCTTTAGAGGTGGATTGGCTCACTCCCCCTCTAAACCCAGACATATTGCTTTAAAAAAAAAATGGTTAAGAGATTCTTGTGTCCCAAATCAGAAGAGCCCTCTAGTGTGGGACAGAGAAAAACCAATATTTTTATTCAAAACAGGTTGATTATAAATGTGATCTCTTTCTAAAAAAGAAAAGGGGATATGATATAGATATATAGAAGGATATGGAGATGATAAGATAAAAGGGTAGATTAATGAACCTACTTTTAAAGAACAACTTGTTTAAAATGTTTTACATTGGTATAAATTTTAGTTTATTGATACAAACTTGAAGTTAATTTTGTTATACTGTATATATATATTTCTATTCTTGTTTGAGGTATTATATTTAAAATTGTAATGGATAATTAAAAATAGATTAATAATTAGTCATCTATGATAATCATATTTGTAGCCATGTTAGTTAAGTCTTCTAGGTATATACATAGATATATTTCAGATAGATAGGTAATCTTCAAACACTTCATAGACCTAGAGAATATGGCATTTAAATAACTTAGAATTCTGTTGACATGAGACACAATTGCTCCTGGCTGCACCAATTGATCCCGAGAGAATGTTGGGCTTCTAAGACATTTCCATTGGAAATTTGTCTTCTTGGCACAAAATGGCCTACTGGGCAAAGAACTGCCCTTGCCTTGACAGCTGACAGTACAAATGCAATGCTGTCCTTTCTGGACAAGCGGGACACAAGGAAAGCGACCACTGTACTCTGCCAAGACAGGGTAAGATGGTCTTTCAGAATTCCTGCTTCTGAAAATGGTCTGTCAGATACTCTAGGCCTGTAGCCAATTTGAATGCACCAACAATGCTGAAAAACATTAGGTGACTGTCCAGGCTGCCAGCTGTCTTGGTCTACTCTTGCAAGATTCCCAAAATTTGCTTGTATCCATCTACCATTTCTCAGGTACCATTATGTTCCTTCTCAGGTCTTTGATGTGGTTGAAAACTAGATAGTTGTAATTTCCTCAGTTATGATAAAAGATAAGTTAGATATAAAACCTTAAACTCACAAATATAAGATAGATAGGACATCTTCTTTAAAATTGTAACTATAATTCTTGCTTGGTAATTGTTTGTTATATGTAATTTTACCATGTTAAAGTTAAAACCTTCCTTTTTAAAAAAAGGAAAAAAGGGGAAGTGCTGTGGATATTGCTCTATATAAATAAAACACTGATGGCCAGTGACCAGGCAGGAAGTAGGTTGCCAGGCAGGAAGTAGGTGGGACAAGGAGAGAGGAGAATCCTGGGAAGCAGAAGGCTGAAGAGAGACACTGCAGCCACCGCCAGGAGAAGCAGCATGTAAAGATGCCGGTAAGCCACCAGCCACGTGGCAAGGTATAGATTTATAAAAGTGGGTTAATTTAAGATAAAAGAACAGTTAGCAAGAAGCCTGTCACGGCCATACAGTTTATAAGTGATATAAGCGTCTGAGTGATTATTTTATAAGTGGGTTGTGGGACTGCGGGGCTTGGGGAACCTGGAGAGAAGCCCTCCAGCAACAGAAGTATCTGAGGTCTGCTTCCTAGGATAGGACCTTATCTTGGCCAGAAGACCATTACACGGTAAGCAGTCCTACTCCTATTCTTGGGATAGAATCTGAGCCTTACTTCCCACTCACAGCTGTCATTGTTTGACCTGCGTTACTTTGGAGGGAACCTAAGACAAAGAGAAAGGACTGCTTACTCTGTTATGAATGTGAATTATCTGTTGTTTTCCCTTACCAGCACCATTCACTCTGTCATGTGCAACTCAAATTCAACATTTGATGCATTTTACGGAGGACGCTCATCCAGGGTGACTCTGTATGAATTTGAGGACTCCCTCTTTGTAGCTAGAGTTTTTCTGCCTTGCCCACAGTGAGGACAAATCTTTGTCACCCTCCAGTCCCACAGCCGCTCAGACCCAACCAAGTAAACACAGAGACTTATATTGCATACAAACTGTATGGCTGTGGCAGGCTTCTTGCTAACTGTTCTTTTATCTTAAATTAACCATTTCCACAAATCTATACCTTGCCACGTGGCTGGTGGCTTACCAGCGTCTTTACATGCTTCTTATCCTGGCGGCATCTGGCAGTCAGTCCTTCTGCCTTCCTGTCCCTTTATTTCTCCTCTCTGTTAGTCCCGCCTATCCTTCCTGCCTAGCCACAGCCGATCAGGTTTTATTTATTGATCAATCAGAACAACTTGACATACAGACCATCCCCCAGCACAGCCAAGTGCAGACCATCTCAAACACCTGCACTCAGGCCCATGGTCCTAATCATCCTCTATGCGGACCTGCTGGGTAACGCCACAAAGAACCCAAGAAGGGCTCCCACAGAACATACAGAACATCCCACAGCACCTCTTCCCTTTCCTTTCTTGATCCTCTTCTTTCTTAAAGTGGTACTCACTGGTCCACTGATTGAGAAGTAGAAGAGCATTGTGTCCAGAATTGACACTCACCATTTCCCTTAGCAGGCTTTCACTTTTCTAGAATTTGAGACTACCTTTTCCCTTCACAAGTGATATGCACTGGCTTTGGTTTAAGTGTCCCCCCTGAAGATCAGCGCAGCTTCACATGCACACACACACACACACACACACACACACACACACACACACACGCATGCACACACTTTGTTTATGAATTTTGATGTTTAGGAATTTATAAATGCTTCAAGTAAAACCAGATTTGTTTTTCTTTCATGAGCCATATATCCTCTATTCTTAGGGGATTCCTGGATTATTTTACTACCTCTGTCATTTTTGAACAACTGGGGAACTGTCATCAATTTAGAATACCATTTGAGTTAACATTGCCCCTCATAGATTTCATAATGAGACCCATGCCCTCCATTTTTTCACCTTTGGATATATTGTCTTCTGGATACCTTCTCCACAGTGGGTTCCTTTTAGCCTTCTGCAGCATGGACACTTTCTTTCATCCTCTGCTACTGCCTGCAATTCCTTGTTTAATCTTCCACTGATAAAAAGCTTGTATGTTGTCATGTGAGATGTTTCCTTTCTTGGGCTGTCTAGTCTGTTTCTAAGAGGGAACTGAATTCAGATGTAGGACTTCCAACCTCACTCTTGTCTTCCCATTCTTGCCTGGAGATGCTGTTAAAGTGTCCTGCTAAGTGTATTCAAAGCACTGGCTTTTGTATCCAAAGTTGCAATAAAGGGTTTAAGATATATAGGTGTCGGTTTTCTCCTTTGTGCTTTGACCATTTGATTTGACAGAAGAATATAATATTTTGAAAATGTTTTCATGGCAGTCAAGAAAGGATTTGCCTGATGGAAAACAGGCAGGAGTGAGTCTAACTCCCATTTGGATAATTTCAAAAACAGAAGCTACATATCATGTGGCCAAATTTATTCCTCTGATATTGACCCTTGGGGGTCTTATTTTAAGAAAGTGTACATTCTCAATATGCTTAATCATCCAATAAGGATCTCTTGTACCTCACCTTGAATTTTCTGAAAGTGTGAGCAGGTAAACACAGTTAGTAGTTTCTTAGAATTTGACAGCCATGGAAGTACTTAAGTTTACATGGTAAGGTCCATTTCAAATGCTATAGTTGTTCATCTGAATGACTGTGTTTGTATATCTTTAAGTCTAATAGTTTCTCCAGATCAGGATCAGACTCCTGTAGGGAGTTGGAAGAATTTGTACTAACTTATGGTAAATTTATGGTGATGATGATGATGATGATGATGATGATGATGATTTGTTCACACATTCCTGATGTGTACTTTAAAACTATTTAAGTGGCTAAAATTAACACATATATATGTATGTGTGTTGTGTCTGTGTGTGTACATATGTGTAATTTGAAGCTAAGGTATAATCACATAGCTTTCCCCTTCCCTTCCTCCCTCCAACCACTCCCATGTACTCTCTATAAAATTCATAGTCTCTTGCTTTATAACAATAACAATAAATTCATAAATATATAAATATAGCTTGTTTAGTCTGCATATTGTTACTTGATTGTATATGATTTAAGGCTACAATGGAAGGAAGAAATCTCATGAGGCCTCAACCCTAAAAAAAACTATAACCAACCAAGGAATGCTGAGAGTGAATGCTGAGAGAAATACTCTTCCTCAGAGAAGAACCTCACAGTTGACTATGCATATATATATACATATAGCCTTATAACACTAGGTTTTATTGCCCCATCATTTTTCACTCCCAAGCAATAAACATTTTCCTTATTTCTAATCTAGTTAAATGTCTTAACTAGAAAAAGCCTTTCTTTTTCTAGTTAAGACATTTGATATGTCTTAGATGCTACTCTTAGCATTAGGAGGAGTTCTTAACTTCTTTCCTTGTCCCTCTGTTAGTTATTTACCTGCTGGAATAGAGCAGGGGCATGCTGACCTCGCTTTCTTGAAAGGCTGGTGGACATTTTCTTTTCTAATGACTTTCCTCATTAATGACTAGTCTCAAAATTTTAACAACTAATCAATGGCCAGTTAGTCAAAATCATTTAAATCTGGGTGTATGGGCAGCATTAAATAGTACCTGTTTTATTGGAATTGTTTGAGACTCAACAAGGAAGACCACAAACTAGAACTGAGCCTGTTACCAGAGAATCTGAATAAGCATTAATAGAGAAACCACCACCAGACTCAGGTCCTTCTCTCATCTACACTGGTAGTGATTTTAATTATTCTATCTGAAGCAGCAGATTAATTTTCAACACACTCATTACTGAAACTTGTAGGCCCTCTTTAGTGGACTCTGGTTCTATACACCTAAGATGGGATTCCACCCTGATAGAGCAATCTTTATGTCTGCCTTGCACAGTTTCTACAGCTGACTTTAGTTGCACTGTGTAAAGCACAATGAGGATACTATGGTTTCTAACAATTTCCTGTTTCTATTCTAGAAAATGATCTTGCTCTTGGCATTGAACTTTCTCTCTCTCTCTTTTAGGTGTCACTTTATCATATCCTTGCCAGAGTTTCCTAGCTGTGGGTTCTGCCACAGTCTAGAAACTAAAGGAGGACACTTCTAGTGCTCCCAGTTGCTAGCCAGTGCACTAACCAGGATCTATCTTTTCCTCATTGAAAGACCTCATGTGGCTATATGTCAAATGACTAAACATCAAAGGGGTCATTAATCCTATTAATCTCATTAAACCTCTATACCACCACACAATATGAATAATGTAATAAATAAGAGGCCACTGTAGTGGCTCGGCAGTTAAGGGCCCTTACTGATGAACCTAGAAATACGTGTTTGAGAACTAAGATGCAGTGGATGGAGAACTGACTACTGCAAGTTACCCTCTACCCTAAATGCACATATGGTGGTAGATGTGCATATGCATGCACATATGCATGGATGCACACACAACAAATCATAAAAATATTTTAAAAACTATTTATAAATTCCTATCACACTTAAAAATATGAATACTAACCCAAAAAAGGCTTGTTGTTTAGGCAAAAATAGCAATTGTTTGATTAATTCCCCTCCATTGGGTTCATTGAAATTCAAGTATTGATTGCTATACCCCCTCCCAACCTTTTCCAAGACTCTTTCTGATCTCCAGAGAGTTTGAGAACTTCTGAGAAGGTTCCTGACTATTATACCTGGATGTTTCCAATGAGTCATTAAGTTTTCCCAGGAGTTTTTCTTGTTTTCAGAAGTGGGATTGGAAATAAGGAAAATGTTTATTGCTCGGGAGTGAAAAATGATGGGGCAATAAAACCTAGTGTTATAAGGCTATATGTATCAGTTTTGCTAATTGGAAGGAAGTACATGCAGTTAGAAATTGAGAGAAATCCAATTACTTCTGTAACTGATGTGTGAGAGGCAGCTCTTACAAAGTATTGCTCACTAATGAGCCCATGCTATTCCTCTGTACCAGGTGCTAGAGTACCCTGGAGTCGCACTGTCCAACACATCCACTTTCAGTAACTTATAACACTGTGTAACCATCCATGTCTTTCACTGTAGATGTTGCTGTGTCTAAATGTTGTGCAGTTCTGAGTGAATAGTACTTCTACTCTCCCTCTGTTTGTTTTCTTGCTCTAATCTCCAAGATTGAATAAAATACATAAATGGAAATTAAAAAAATATCTTAGATTATAAATATGTTCATGTTTCCTTCTCTTATGCCTTAATAGGGAAATATTTGGAGAATGAAAAGATTGATTCCAAAGATGACTATAATGACATGTTTTTCAAAATATCAGGAAGAAGTGACAAGGGATTATGCATCCTTTAGGCATTAAGGTATTTATTGTAGTGTCTGACTTAAAATACTTTCTGTTATAAAAAAGAAAAGTGAGTATGAACAAGAAAGAAGATAAACAAGCAAAGACTGAATGAAGGGAAAAAGGGAAGGAATAGAGAAGAGTGCAATATAAAGTAAAATGTTCAATACCACAAAGTGAAGGAATTTGTCTTTACCACAATCTTTGATTTTTTTATAGGGCTTGCATAGATTCTAGTAAAAAGTGTTGTTAAAGAGATCAGGGTAGCAACTAAAAGAGATGTGTACAATGATTTGTAAATAGCAAAAGACTATGTACAATATTATTTCCTATCTGATAACCTAGGAAAATTCACTTTCAAACCTGTGTTTGATATCATGACATGTAGTCTCTGTCTCAAACTTCTCCTCATTTCATGCTGGCAAAGTTGAAGAAGGGCATCACATAAAGGAATGATATGAGGGGATGTAGTATACATACATGTCCCCATCAAATTTCATCACTGAGGGAAGTCAAAGCAGAAACTCAAGCAGGGTAAGAATTAGGATGCCAAAACAGAAGCAGAGACCATAGAGGAAGTGCTGCTTATTGGCTTGCTCCCCTTGGCACGCTCAGGCTGCTTTCTTACACTTGATCTTAGCCAAAAAGCTGAGAAGCAATCAGTCTGCTTTCTTTTTTTTTTTTTTTTTTAATTATTAATTGGTATTTTTAATTATCCAGTACAGTCTAAATGAATTACATAAACATAATATCTTTTTTTTTTTTTTTTTTTTTAGTAAATTTATTTTACAACATCATTTAGTTCAACATAATAGCCACAGATTCCCCTGTTCTCCCACTCTCGCCCCCCTCCCCCTCCCCCCATCCCACCCCCCATTCCCACCTCCTCCAGATCAAGGTCTCCCCTGAGGACCGGGATCGACCTGGTAGACTCAGTCCAGCCAGGACCAGTCCCTCCCTCCCAGACCGAGCCAAGTGTCCCTGCATATGTCCCAGGATTCAAACAGCCAACTCATGCAACAAGCCCAGGACCCGGCACCAACACACGGCTGCCTCCCAAACAGATCAAGCCAAATGACTGTCTCACCCGTTCAGGGGGCCTGATGCAGTTGGGGGGCCCTCAGCCTTTGGTTCATAGATCCTGTGCTTCCATTCGTTTGGCTATTTGTCCCTGTGCTTTATCCAACCCTGGCTTCAACAATTCTCGCTCATATAAACCCTCTTCTTTCTCACTAATTAGACTCCCAGTGCTCCACCAGGGGCCCAGCCATGGATGTCTGCATCCAGATTCCTCAGACCTTCCTTGGATGGGGTTTATGGCACAACTAACAGGGTGTCTGGCCATCCCATCACCGGGGTAGGTCAGTTCCTGCCGTCTCTCGTCCATTGCCAGCAGTCTTTTCTGGCGGTATCTTTGTGGATCTCCGTGGGCCTCCCTAGCTCTCTGCTTCCTCCCCTTCTCATGTGGTCTTCATTTACCATGGTCTCCTATTCGTTGTTCTCCCTCTCTTTTCTTGATCCAGCTAGGATCTCCCACTCTCTTTCCCTCGACCGTCGCTCTTCATTGTTCCCACTCATGACCAGGCTGTTCATGTAGATCTCATCCATTTCTCCATGTCTTTTTTGGGGTCCCGTTTACCAGGTAGCCTCACTGGTGATGTGAGTAGCAGTTCAGTCATCCTTGTTCCACATCTAGTATCTTCCTATGAGTGGGTACATACCATATTTGTCTTTCTGAGTCTGGGTCACCTCACTCAGGATGATTTTTTCTAGATCCATCCATTTGTCTGCAAACCGTATGATGTCATTGTTTTTCTCTGCTGAGTAGTATTCCATTGTGTATATGTGCCACAATTTATTTATCCATTCTTCAGTTGAAGGGCATCTAGGTTGTTTCCAGGTTTTGGCTATTACAAACAATGCTGATATGAACATAGCTGAGCAAGTGCTCTTGTGGTATGATTGAGCATTTCTTGGGTATATGCCCAAAAGTGGTATAGCTGGATCTTGGGGGAGATTGATTCCCAATTTTCTAAGAAAGCGCCATATTGATTTCCAAAGTGGTTGTACAAGCTTGCATTCCCACCAGCAGTGGAGGAGAGTTCCTCTAGCTCCACAACCTCTCCAGCATAAAGTGTCTTCAGTGTTTTTGATCTTAGCCATTCTGACAGGCGTAAGGTGGTATCTCAGAGTTGTTTTGATTTGCTTTCTTATACAACCCAGAACCATCTGCCCAGGAGTGACATTGCCCATAGTGGGCAAGGCCCTCCCATGTCAGGCATTAATCAAGGAAGTATTCCGCAGACTTTCTTACAGGCCAATTTTGATAGATACATTTTCATAATTAAGGCTCCCTTTTTTGCAGGTGACATTGGCTTCTATTAAATTCATAGGAAAACTAACCAGCACATCTACTATTTGAGAGTCCCAGCAGTAAATTCTTGAAGTTCTGAAGAACCAAATAAATTCTAATTGAACTTAATTTTCTAAACTAACACCCCCTATGTCTCTTCCTTGGCTTTTCTCTTTTCTTCTCCCTTCCTTTCTTTCATTCTTTTCTTCAGTGATTCTGCTTAAAAAAAAACAGTTTTCTTTTGTTATTTTAATAAAGGCTTATAACACTAGTGTATGATTGAAATCAGTTTTTCACAACTCCATGGAATCTTCCCATAAGGTCTAAGGATGCCAAACTCTGGAGATACAAGGCCAGGCTGAAAAAAACTCAGTAACATAAGGAAAACCAACTGCTATGTCAAGATGAGTGAGGCAAAATAACTGCAGAATCTTAGAAAAGGTACTGCTAGCTATTCATTCATTCACCTAAAAAATACTCCCAGGGGCAGGGAAGACAGCTCAGTGAAATGCTTCCCTTACAGGCCTGAGAACAAAAGTTTGATTCTCAACACAAACAGCTTCAAATAGATAAACAAACAAACAAACAAATAAATAAATAAATAAATAAATAAATAAAGTCAAGTACAGCAGTGGGTGCTTGTAGTTTCAGCCCTACATAGGCAGATGAAGGGAGGTTCCTGGAACTTGCTGGCCAGCCAAAATATCTGAATGTGTGAGCCCCAGGTTCAGTGGAAAACTCACAGTGGGAGGTGGGGTTATGGGTCAGTGGGTGAAACTGCTTACTGCATAAACTTGAAGAGATGATCCCCAGCACCCATGTTAAATGTGAATGGCGACACACACCTATATCCCCAGTGTTTGTTGGGAGCTGAGGTAAAGGATGATTGTAACTTTCTGGACAATCTATCCAGCTGAAATACAGTGAACTCCAGACTCAGTGAGGGACCTTGTTTCAAGGGAATTAGGTGGAAATGATAGAACAGAAATTTCTGTCATTGTTTGGCTTCGACATGTCTACAAATACACACACACACACACACACACACACACACACACACACACACACCACAAATCATATATCACATTCCTCATCAACACACCACACTGGACCATTGATCCAGGCAAACTTCAGGGACAAATCTATTGAACACTAATGATGTCATTGTTGATCACAAATGATGTCATTGTTGATGACTGATGTATCTTTGAATGTTAGCTTTCTTGTAAGTGTCATCTTTGGATTCTTTAGAACTCTCCTAGGGAGTGAGTTCCCAAATACAATAAAAACAGTGAGCCTAAACCATCTTTACAGACAAGGCACAGCACGAGTCCCCTGTGTTACCAAGGACAGGCAAAAACAGTGCAGTTGCTCAGATATCTAACTCCTTCCTCCCTGCCTCCAATTGCCCACTGCCACCTCACTATCTTTCCTTAACTATGGCTTATAGAACAACAGTACAATGATATCATGAATCATTTGTAATTTTAAAAACTATTGTGTATACTTAACTGACCTTTCCATTGGTTTGGCTTAAATATGGAAAAGCGGTTGCTAAAATAAAGTATTCTATGTAAGAGTTCACTGTGAACATTGTACCCTTACAAAATAAATATGCCATCTATTCTGAATAATGTATGTATATAGCATGTTAATCTTTCATGACATACTCTTATCAAGAAGTAAATCTTAAAGCACAAAAAAGTTACTGCATTTATTAAAATGGGTGAATCAATTTAAGCTTTCTTATGGTTTGTCAAATTTATAAAATATTATATTTCTCTTCAGATAGAATTACATACTGTGTAGCTCAGAGATAATCCCTATGGTCTTAGCATATGTTACTTAATTGTCTTAGAAGGAAATGCCATAAATAGCATGCTGTCATCCCCCACAGGCATTGGCTCATCTGTCACAGTGGGGGCTCCAGACAGGGTGAGGTGCTCTAAGACATTGCTTAGTCTATGTAAATCACAGCCATTACTTCTTACCACTTCCCAATTGGTCAATTATGTATAAACATGTGTTAATAAAAATTTGCCTCTGTGCCTCTAAGGTACACACCCATAAAGCCATGTGAGTATGATAAAGTATAAATGGCATGCATTATTATCTGATTTGACCTACCTCATAAATTATGATCCAAAGTGCCTCTATAGAAACAAAACTCTAGGAAAACTCCTAATGCTGTGGGGCAGGGAGCCAAATGATAGAATGTAAAACAATAAATTTCTTCATGTCTTTGTAGTTTTGGTGAAAAAAAAAACTTGAATTTTTTCCCTTAGAAATAAAAAAAGCAAACAATATATTAAATCTTAAACCACAGAGGCTTTTATGAGATTTGGAATTCTTAATTTCCACAGGTGATGGAACCATGGAAATATAACTCAATTGTTGGCATTAAATACAAAAGAAGACATTATGTGGAGTTTTGGAAAAGTTTAAGAATAATATATTTTAACTATTTTTTTTAATTTTTTTTATTTATGTGTCTGAGTGTATGCTACATGTATGGTATGGGAGAGTATCTATGGAGGCCAGAAGCTTGTGTCTGATTCCCTGGAGATGGACTTACAGATGGGTGTGAGCCTCCAGACATGGGTACTGGGAACTGACTTCCTATCTTCTAGAAGAACATGGAATTCTTTTAACTACTGAGCCATCTTTCCAGCTCCATTTTTTTTTTTTTTTTGGAAAATAGTTTATGGTTATTATAATGATGGGCAAACACCTTTTGAGTGGATTTCTCTAGGTTGAATTCCATGTGCAGCTATTATCAGCACATTTCAACAGGATGCAAAAGAACTTTAGAATTACAAAGCCTGAGTCAAATTCCTCTCTCTATTTTATGAAGAGTACACTACACTAAATATATCATTTAGTTGGCCTGAATATCTTCCTTTGGCAAAATGTACATTATGATGATGCCAATCCACATCACAGAGTTGTAAAAACAAATGAGATTAGTAAGAAGAAAGTGCTACAAAATTGTGTGGTCTATATATAATTGTTTTTGCAAAAACACTCATTTAAAATATTGAGATATTTAAGAGAAAGATTCATAAAGGTGTGACTATCTTTATTTGATGTAATAAATATAAAATTCCTTCTTGAAATAAACATTTATTAATGTTTATAAAACAGTAAATTAGGCTTGAACATAATCAAAATTGGCACAGTAACGATTAGTTATTTAATATACACAAGATACTGCCCTAGGATTATATTCACACCCAGTAAACATTTTAATTATTTATTTGTACATTTACTGAAGTACAATGACAGGAAGTGCCCTGTACAACTTTAGTGTGTAATTTGCTATATTTGTACATACACAAAATTTCATGATATGTAGCATGGATCCTAATTGGTCTTATAATAAAAACCCAGAACCAGTATTGCAGTAAATGCTGAAAGATTAGAGAAAAAAAGGGATAGGCCACCACCACTACAGAATCCTCAGGCTGAAAAGGAGGTGAGATCCTATCTCCATGAATCCTCAGACTGAATGCCTCTGAGTCCTCAGCTGAAAGGACTCCAAACTCCTATCTCCTCCTGCCTTATATTCCTTTCTCTGTCCAACCATATCACTTCCTGTTTCAACCTTCCTACTACTGAGATTAAAGGGATGTGACTCCCTAAGTACTGGGATTAAAGGTGTGAGCCACCACTGCCTAGCTCTGTTTCTCTTTTAGAGTGGATTAATCTCATGTAGATCAGGGTTGTTTTGAACTCACAGAGATCCAGATGGATCTCTGCCTCCTGAGTGAAAGGATGAAAACTGTATGCCACCACTGCCTTGCCTCTATTTTTATTCCAGTGGCTGGCTCTGTCCTCTGATTTTCAGACAAATTTTATTTGTTAGAGTACAAAGTATCACCACAGTGCTGACCTATATCTCTATGGCCCACATTTCATATCACGAACTATGCTACACAGCAAAACCTTCCAACTTACTCATATAGCATACTGAAACTTCACACCCTTGGAAGTTTCCCCCACCTTCCATATTATGATGACTGCTAAAAAATTTGAGTTTCTCAATTTTAGATAACTCATGTAAGTAAACACTTGTCATTTTTTAACCATGACGTCTATGTTGTCATCAATGGGATAGTTAACTTATATTTTAAAGATGAAATATATATATATATATAGTTAGTTAGAATATATGCCTAATGATTTGTATGAACAATATATACATATGTGATATATAATTAACCTGTTCATGCAATATAATTAAACTTTCCATATATATTTTCCATGTCTTAGTTATTATTAAAAATGTTACATGGGATCACAAACTTTTCTCAGGAATCTCGACTTCAGTTTTGACATACAATTTAGAATGAAACCTAGAGGCAAGTTAATATAATCCCCAAATAAATGCCAGTATTTCTAATGCTTCTTTGATCCAAGTCTTAAAGACCTGGAATTCATTAAACTGTTCACGACTTCTTTAGGTTTAATGTAGTGTGGGTACCAACTATGTGTACATAACTGTCAAGCTAGATTCAATACAGACTGGAGGTCACTTCTAACAGCAACTCAAAACACAAGCCAAAATACACAGACAGATCAATCATGATTGAAACTTCATTGAACAAGGCATTTCACTACCCCCAAAACTGAAAATTGATCTTCAAAAGTAATGAGAAAAATTGAGAATCTATTTGTTTTTCATAGACATAGCCTGCATGTTATTGTTACAGATAAATATTAGGAGCGTCTTATCCTGCTCACTTGTTTATGTCCAATCTAAGCACCAACTTATCTGCTTATGCTCCATCTAAGCACCAACTTCTATAGACAAATAAGCAGAAGAACACAGATGTACCAAAACAATTATTTTTATGACCTCTAGAATAAATTTGAATATTTTGAAATTGTGTTAGATTGATATTTATTATTAAAATAATAAGAAGTGACTCCCTTCATATTGGTTGTATACTAAAACTTGGTTTCTTTGATCAGGAAAATGATCCATTTATAATCTATAGATGTGATAAATATTAAGGAAGATAAACAGAGAATGATGACAGGGTATGAGCTGAGAGAGAGAGAGAGAGAGAGAGAGAGAGAGAGAGAGAGAGAGAGAGAGAGAGAGAGAGAGAGAAGGAGGGAGCACCCAGCAATTTAATTCTTTCTGCTCTGCTTTATCATACTTCTATGTCTATGTAGTGCATTTGCCAGAGAACTTTTTCATGAGCATATTTTAAATTCTCACTAGAAATTTTCATTTATTTAATGTTTTGGCTATCTTCAAACAACTTTGCACACAAATTTTTCCAAAGGGTGTATATAGCAATATGGAGTAAAATTAATAAATATGCAAAGGGTGGGCAACTCATCTCTTTGCTTTCATTTTTGTTTATAAAATAACCTTAAGATCAACATTAAAGCATTACTGGGAAATTTATAGACTTTATAAAATACAGAGGTCTATTTACATAAAATCTGTATCATATCTTATCTTTCTGGATATCTTACCTTTCTTCTTTCTCTCCTCTCATTTTTAGTTTTCATTGTTTCCTTATTAATTTCCATTTATTGAATACTTGTTCGTTCACAGGGTGAATTAATAAAGAACCATTGTTTTGCCCAAAAATATAGTTTGTACACAATGGAAATTCAGATGGCAACTTTTATTTCTTTAATCAAAAGCATTTATTGATTTAAATTTTAATAATTTTCTAAAAGAAAATACAAAAGGTAGCCTTTTACTGTAGACCAGTAGAACAGAATAAGTAAAAAGACATAATTATAAAATAACTAATACAATAAGATGGTGCTATAAAAACAAACACTATGTATTCCCATCATCATTACAAAGTGTTGAGGCAGCATACATGACTAAAGAGGTAACATAAATGATTCAATAAATAACTGTGCGAAATTAGGTGTATTACTTTTCCTGTTGCTGTGGTGAAACACCCTGGCAAAGATGACTTAAGGGAGGAAGGGTTCATTTTAGATCCTAGCTGAAGGGTAAAGTCCATCTTAACTGGCCGTCAAGGTAGTAGACGGTTGATGCACCAACAGTCAGGAAGGAAACATTGCTGAATTCTGGTACTCAGCTAGTTCCCTCCATTTGATTCAGTCAAGGACTCAGACCCAGTGAATAGCGTTGCCATCATTTAGCTTGGTTTTCCTCACCTTCATGGTTCTAATCAGTATAAACCCAATGAATAGCGTTGCCTACATTTAGCATGGTTCTTCTCATCTCCATGGTCCTATTCAGTATACACCTTCATCGGCATTACCAGAAGCTTGTCTCCTAGGTATTCTAAATTCTGTCAAGTTGATAGTCATTATTAATTATTACAACACAAAGAACATTTTCAATATCTATAACTTTATTCTCTTTCTCAAAATAGGAAGACATTGTCTACAAATATCTCTTGAAAATTTACTGAATCTAAATATTTCTTACTTTTTTTGTTGGTTATTTGGCAGTACAAAAGACCACCTGAAGGACACATTATAAAAAAAAAATGGACTTAGCACCATATCTCCATATCATCTGTGAGGAAGAAAAAAATGAAAATATCTGTTCTCAGGGAAAACATTTAGAACATGGCAGCATTTGTCATGAAATATGCTTGGCGATTAAAAAGAGATTTGATGAGCCTACCTAATGTATAAATTAAAAACACTTTTTAAACATAAAGATTTATCAGTTTAGGATCATTGTCATAGTATAGATAAAAATGAAGGAAATATATTGCCAAAATAAAGTCTCCAAAGACACAACTTAGAGTTAAGAAAGTCATAATCAAAACAGCATGAATGTAAAGCCCATCTCCATTCATTTACTTTGAAATGAATTAATTCGAAATATAGATTGCTATTGGAATTTATCCTTAATATATATTACTGATATATATTAAGTAATTTATGGATGAGCTGGTAAAGCGCTTGTTGTGGCAACATACAGGACTGAATTCAGATAAAAAACATACAAGTAAAAAGCCAGGTGTGCTGTGCAGAATTGTAATCCCACAGCTCTTTCAGAGTGGGAAAGATGCCTGGAGCCCTTTGGTCTGTAAATCTAGCCTAAACATGAAATATCACATTCAATGACACGTAACTCTCTCACAAAATAGAGCATAGAGGGATAGAAGCAGAAGACAGCACAATGCAACTTCCTGACCTCCTCATGTATACACGTGGGTGAATAGGGCAGTGTGTTTGTGTGTGTGTGTGTGTGTGTGTGTGTGTGTGTGTGTGTGTGATGTGTTAAGCAAAAAATATATGCTTATAATACATATATACAATGTTTTATATATACATTCATATAAACCTGTATAATGTAAATCAAAAACTGATGAAACTCAAAATACAGTAGGAGAATTTCAAGAAGGAAGAAATTATATTAATAAAATAGAGTTGGTAGGCAAATACGTTAATGAAAACAGAAGTGAGGTCAATGGAAATATATGATGGGGAAGGCCTGAATATGATGGTTACTATTGTGACATTAAGAAATAGCAACAGAATTCTTCCCCAAATTCAGAAGTTGCTGCTTAGATGGAGCAGGAACAAGTTAGTGTCTCGATGGGACATAAACAAGTGTGCAGGATAAGACCCTGCAAATCTTTATCTGTAATAATATCATGCATGCAATGTCTATGGAAAACAAATAGATTTTTTAATTTTGTCATTGCTTTTGAAGATGAATTTTCACAATTTTGGGGAATGATTTTCCTTGTTCAATGATGTTTTATAACATACAATCCCATATTGGCTGGTATATACCATAAAGACTTTTACAATGTGCAGTTTGATTGATTAACATAGACAGGGAAGAACAGGATATTCTGAGTGTACGAATTTCATCTTTTGAAGCCATGGGTATTTGGCTCTGTTTTTAATGTCAAGTGTAGGTTATAATATATTCAGTCTTGCCTTTTGTTCTTTTCCACCCCAGCCTTAAATAATATAGGGTAATATTAGGTGTTTGAATTTATTAGCATTCATCAAAGAGTACTTTTGGCAGAATTATATCACAAGGACTGACATGGGTATGTATAAAATAATACATGTGCAAGCCTGCAAAAAAAGGAAAATTCAGTGAGACTGTCCACTATATAACTGAAACCATTTTTTTGTGGATCAAATAAAATTACAGAGGCGCCATGCATAGTGCTGTTGCTGAAGGCCATCATAAACCCTGATTTTCATGGAGTTATATGGTCTTTTCACCAAGAAAAAAATCTTTCTCTATTTAACTTGCCAAAGTATTGAAACAGTTTGGAAATGGAGGCCTTTATTTTTCCAATTAAAAAAAAAAAAAAAAAAAGAATACCTACCACTTTGGCTTTTAAATGTAGATGGAATAAAAATGCAGATGGTATTGTAACATTACACTGAAACCATGTGGTCTTTTTCTTTCTTTATAAATGGGTAGTGTGTGAATGTCATATTCTCTCTTGTGTGTCTTTTAAAAACAGGGAGACTGTCTGTTACAATAACTTAATTTTTAAACATATTTATGAAAGGTAATATGTAAATAACATGAGCATGAGAGAAATTAGTAAGTATCCTGTCACTAATCATTTGTATATTATTCAAAATCATAAATTTCTACCTGTCTATGTGAGAATGAAAACTGATTTCAAATAACTTGGTAATACATATACACTTGAGACCATTCTTAAAAATAAGAATTAAGTGCCATTGACTATTTGAGTCACACTTGGGTTGATTTCCTATTAGGGACACGTGACTATTCATAATACCTAATGTCTCCAAAGCCTTTCAAGCAGGAAGTCAAATATTTCATTGGCAAAACATTTTATTTATTTTTGTGAATTATACTTCATATATACATGCTATTAGAACAAATTGAACATAAATACTATAAAACAACTAGTTTCCCTCTCTGAAAATTTCCTGAGGCTGTTATGATACTGTAAATTATAAAATACATTGGAATTCTTTCTGTACCTTGTTAAGATGTGATACATTCTCACTAGTATCATATCGGAGGTCCTATGTAGTCATTTTGTGTCGTTATGTGTGAGGCTGACATAGCCCTTGATGTCTTCATTTTACTAATCATTTTCTCGTTACCTATTAATATAAAATCAATGGAAGAAATTAAATACTCCAAAGAGGATTTTTTTCCAGTAGACTATCATCACAAAGTTTATCATAAGTTGGCAAATTTTACTTGATTGATCCATATGTACATTTACGTAAGTAATGACTTTCTACTTGTGTTTCAATTATTTCTTCTTCATCCATTGGTAGTTAGCTGCTGTGTGAGAGCAGATGACCTCCCAGCAGCTCACATGCAAGTGATTTTATTTTTAGCATTGGCAATGAATCATGATTCTGTGGTTTAGTGGCTTCTTTCAGTCCTGACTCTGATGAATACTGCTTAAAAAGGAAAACACAAGAAGTCCTGAAAAAGTAGTTGTTTAGACAATTTTGAGAAACTACATTTTGAATAAATAGCAGATATTAGATATACTGATGTTATTAATATTTTACATGAAATTTGTACTATGTCCAAATAGGTCACAGTTACTGTTCTTAGGAAATAAGTTCTTAAATTTTGAGAGGTACAAAATGACACATCTCCAGTTTTAATAAATGTTATAAAATGTTGGAAATCATCAAACCCACATAAATTATATTTTCTAGAGTTGATAAAATTTCTTTAAGAAATATGAGGATCATTGTTGTTGCATACTTCCCAACACAATAAAGTATAGATTTATGAAGGTGTTTAAAAAAGTTTATAGAAATCTACACTTTTTATTAAAGAGATAAAGAATGAATAAAAACTGATGAAAATACAAAAGCATAAATATGTTTAGTAAAAGCATGGATAGAGATAATTATATTAGAGATAAAATAAAATGCTTGGGGCAAACTCAAAACAAAAGTAAGCTATTGACTGGATGGAGGAGAAAAAGTATAGTTAAACAGATTTTTAATACAGCAAATCATCTTATTAGAAATCTACTTATATTTTACCTATTACATGTAGCAATTTTATTTATTTATATTTCCTATATATGCTAAATATAATAAAACTTTTTAATGTTTAGATTAAAGCATGAAAAAAGTATGTATTAATTACCTAACTATGTATGTGTATTATTAAACATGCCAAGATAATATGCATATTGGGACATTTCTTTCACATAGCAACAGTAAAGTGTCAGGTAGGCTTTCGGTTGCAGATTCGATTAACTGGTTTCTCATCAATAACTTACTAAAAAAAATCTCTCATATAAGTTTATAAAATTCCTTTAAGGAAAATAAATTATGATTGAACAACAGACTATTAATTCTTACTTTGGGGGAAGAGGGAAATGGAAAAGCAAAAATCAACCTTTTGCTGAATAATTGTTGAGTATAGTGTGTGGCTGATACTACAGAAGAGGAATAAAAAATAAATCAAAAATTTGAAATAAACGTAGATACACATTTGTTTAATTCTCATGAAACCTTAATCTGTAAGGAATATTATTACTACCTAAGGAAAAGTAATTCAGGAATGAAGTTGAAATACAGTTTTTAGAAGATAAACAATGTGTTTTCAAGCCATTTATGATGCTTTTGTGGGGGCACTTAATTTTCTGTGATGCAAGTGAGAGATGACTGATCCACTTCCACTTGATCATTGGCCTATGGTATGATGCCCTCACTCATTAGGAAAGGCAGAGCAACAGGATGCCTTGGAGCTTAGAAAAGTGTGGTTTGGGAAAAGAAATTCAGAAGCACTCATTATTGATCTCTCAGCTTTTAAGTTTAGACATATTTCTGAAATTCTGAGTCCTTTGCATCAGAAGAATTGGTTAAATTGAATTTATTTAAATTAATCATTGTAGATTTGACTTTTTAACTATAAAGGTTTGCAACTAAAGTGGTAAAGGCAACAGGTTAGTCTTGCATACCGGACACACTAGAAACAGATGCATATGCATGAATAATCTCAATTAGCTGCATGCCAATAGTTGGCTTAGTATTAGCACTTTAAAAGTCCTCCCTTTGTGTTCATTTGGACTTCAAAACAAGAAAATCTCCAGGGTGCTGCTGCTTTCATTGCTGTCTTCCTTTCTTCCTTCCTTCCTTCCTTCCTTCCTTCCTTCCTTCCTTCCTTTCTTCCTTTTCATTTTTTAAATTTATTTATTAAATTTAATTTTACATATCAGCCACGGATTCCCTTGTTCTCCCCCCTCCCACCCACTCCCGCCTTCCCCCCAGCCCACCCACCCCCATTCCCATCTCCTCCAGGACAAAGACTCCCCCGAGGATTGAGTTCAACCTGGTAGATTCAGTCCAGGCAGGTCCAGTCCCCTCCTCCCAGGCTGAGCCAAGTGTCCCTGTATAAGCCCCAGGTTCCAAACTGCCAGTACATGCATGAAGACAGGACCGGATCCCACTCTCTGGATGTCTCTGAAGCAGATCAAGCTAATCAACTGTCTTATTTATCTGGAGGGCCTGATCCAGTTGGGGGCTCCTCAGCTATTGGTTCATAGTTCATGTGTTTCCTTTCGTTTGTATATTTATCACTGTGCCTTTACAACCTTGGTCTCAACAATTCTCGCTCATATAAACCCTCCTCTTTCTCACCAATTGGACTCCTGGAGCTCCACCTGGGGCCTGGCAGTGGATCTCTGCATCCAGTTCCCTCAGTCATTGGATGGGGTTTCTAGCACAACAATTAGGGGGAGGGGGGAGGGAAAGAGAGCCTGTGGGAGAGGGAGATCCCAGCTGGATCAAGAACAAAGAGGGAGAACAAGGAATAGGAGACCATGGTAAATGAAGACCACATGAGAAAAGGAAGAAACAAAGTGCTAGAGAGGCCCACAGAAATCCACAAAGATACCCCCACGATAGACTGCAATGGTCGAGAGACTGCCAGAACTGACCTACTCTGGTGATGGGATGGCCAAACACCCTAATAGTCATGCCAGAAACCCCATCCAATCACTGAGGGATCTGGATGCAGAGATCCACGGCTAGGCCCCAGGTGGAGCTCCGGGAGTCTGATTAGAGAGAAAGAGGAGGGTTTATATGAGCAAGAATTGTTGAAACCAAGGTTGGATAAAGCACAGGGACAAGTAGCCAAACGAATGGAAACACATGAACTATGAACCAAAGGCTGAGGGGCCCCCAACTGGATCAGGCCCTATGAATAGATCTCTGAAGTATTCGAAGGCCACCTGGCCAAACATCTTCCTTCCTTCCTTCCTTCCTTCCTTCCTTCCTTCCTTCCTTCCTTCCTTCCTTCCTTCCTTCCTTCCTTCCTCCCTCCCTCCCTCCCTCCCTCCCTCCTCCTTCCTTCCTCCCTCCCTCCCTCCTTCCTTCCTTTCCCTCCTCCCTCCCTACCTCCCTCCCTCCCTTCCTTGCCTCCTCCTTCTCTTTCTTTTTCTCCTCCTCCTCCTTCTTCTTTCTTCTTCTGCCGCCACTGCCTCTGTGCTTCTTTATGCTTTTGCTTCTTGTCTATTTTATTTAATGATTCTCATTTCAAAAATAGAAACACAACAACCATTTTTAAGCTGTATCTGTTTCAGATTTCTCAAAATAGTTAAGCTTGTGTGTGTGTGTGTGTGTGTGTGTGTGTGTGTGTGTGTGTGTGTGTGTGTGTATTGACTGTAGCTAGAGTTTTCCTGCCTTGCCCACAGTCAGGACAAATCTTTGTCACCTGCCAGTCCCACAGCTGCTCAGACCCAACCAAGTAAACACAGAGACTTATATTGCTTACAAACTGTATGGCCATGACAGGCTTCTTGCTAACTGTTCTTATATCTTAAATTAACCCATTTCCATAAATCTATACCTTGCCATGTGGCTTGTGGCTTACCGGCATCTTCACATGTGGCTTGTCATGGTGGCAGCTGGCAGTGTTTCTCTGCCTCAGCCTTCTGCTTCCCAGAACTCTCCTCTCTCCTTGTCCCACCTACTTCCTGCCTGGCCACTAGCCAATCAGTGTTTTATTTATTGACCAATCAGAGCAATTTGACATACAGACCATCCCATAGCACTTCCCCTTTTCTTTTTTTAAAAAAGAAGGTTTTAACTTTTACACATCTCCAAAGCCGGCTTGGTATATTTAGGAATTTGGGCATAGCTTCTCTTACTATTTCCTGCTGGAGGGGGGTGCTGTATCCTATGGGGCATGGAGTAGTCCGTGAGGCTGTATCATCTGAGCCAGTTGCCTTGAAATGATTCTGGATGTTGGATCATCTGGGCCATGGTGTCATCAGAGACCTTTCAGGTGGTCTTGGCTGGTCAAACCTGATGTATCTTAATTGGAACAAATCCATAGCCTCTGGCTTTCTGTAGAAACAAAAGCAGAGCCTCTTTTCCAAAGCAACATATCCTTATAGCCAAATTTTGAAGTCAAGGTACCTTTAAAATATACATTTTGGCATAACTCAACAGCTTTTGCAATCAAATGTTTTTATTCAGTTATGAATATCAAAGAGAACATAATCCATATTCTCTGTGGAGAATTTGGCTTATGTTTTATATTACCTTGAGCCTATTGCTTTAAACTGAAGCCTTCTAAGACTTAAAAGGCGCTGTGGCTGCTGGCTCTGCCCACTTCAGCTTCCCGACATGGTGGTGGTACATTTTCCGCCAGCTTTGGGAGCCGTCAATTTTCAGAAATAGTGGGTCTATGCTTCTTATCAAGGCAGCATGTAGCTCAGAAACCTTTTTTGTTTTGTACTAGCAAAGGCTAAATCCACCACGCCGCTTAATGTGCCACTTTCAGAGGCCTCATTCCTGCCATACTGCAGGTCAAGCGCACACGCCAGGAACCCGCCAGTAACTCAAACCGGCAGGCAGCTGCTGCTCATTTGAGAGAGACAATTAGGAAGTTGTTTTTAGTTCCATTTTAGAATCTTTTCTCAAGTTTTAGGTGGAAACTCTTGCCAACTCGTTGGGCGCCATTTTAGATTCAGGTTCTTTAGGATAGAACACCTTTGAATGATCTTTATAACATGCCATTTACCTATGCTCTATACTTCTCTGGATTTTAGTATGTGTTTCTTGCTTGATATTGTTTGCATTGGTTGTAGTTACATCTTATCTAGTTCATTAGCCCTCATTATTTCTGGACAATATTTGATAACCATTCCTTTGTATATAGTCTTGTATTAGTTTAGAACCTTCTTATTTAGACAAAAAGGGGGAGATATAGTGGGTAGCCATTCCAGCTTGGACCTGGAAGTTCCAACACCCATTGAGACTCTGGCAACTGTCACGCCTACGAGGCGGGGCAAGGGGAGGCGCCTGGAGACCCAAGAGCTGAATGGGCCAGCATTCTCTCTGTGCTCTCTCTCTGTGCCAGGACGCTGAATGGTGAAGGTAGACTGTGCAGAGCTCCGGAGAACACCGCTGGATTGCGATACACCTTCCCCAGACCCTGCGACCTACCTTTCACTTAATTTGTGAGTTACGCCATTAAATAAATATCCTTTTAACTACATGAAGTGGCCAAAATAATTTCTCCAATAATTGACCAAGCATTATTTCTGAAATTCATGATGTTTGAAATTGGATCTGTTCCTGAAGACATAAGGACCTAGTCATAATGAAATTATTTTGTTATTCCCAGAACAACATAGTTTGTAATGAAAATATAAATGGGCTAATTTGGTATATTTGGACTTTTTTTGGATATATCATTATACAGACTTGTACAACAGCCAAGGTAGATGAGGTTTACGATGAGTATGTCAATGGGTGCATCTGATTTTTGTGCTTTTTCTTGGGCTCTTTTTTGTTCTGTGGGTTACTTTTGTCCAACTTAGATGTGATGGATTTTTTTTATCTTATTATATTTTACTTTGCTATGTTTTGTTGTTATCTCTTAGAAGCCTGTTCTTATCTGATGAGAGACAGAAAAGGAGTAGATATAGATGGAAGGGGAGGTGGGGAGGACCTGGAAGGAGTAGAGGGAAGAGAAACTGTAATTAAGATATAGTATATGAGAAAAGAATCAATTTTCAATAAAAGAGAAGATGATAAATGATATAAACTTTGTGGATATTTTCTAATTATTCCATATTTGGGAGTATATGAGTTTTTAAAAATAATATACTCTGAAAACACATTATAATGACTATGATACTTAAATTAATTTTAAAACAAAAGAAACAAACTATACAGCTAATTTAAGTTGGAGATTCTACTTTTCTATTTTGTGTTTGGTTTTCATAGGCATGGATATGCTCTTTTTGACTAAAGGTCAGCTCTGTAGTCCAACTGGCCTAGAATTCACTGTGTAATTCAAGTTGGCCTCAAACTCTTGTCAAGCCTTTCTATTTCTGAAGTGCTGAAAACATAGGGATGAGTCATTATTCATGGCTAGAAACATATTTTGTTAAGCTGAATTAGAAGAAATTAAATAATAACTGATTACATAATGGTCATTCTTATAAGTCATAATGGCAATGACAGCATAACTATATAGTATTATTAATTTATTTAGTCATATAACACATAATTTATGGTGCATGTTGTATATAACATTTGTTAGAATTTTTGACAAAGACTAATACATTATATTCTATTATTAAATTATAATGTTTGTTTAAGTATTTTCTAATACATTAGCTAACACAATAATTATCTGTGCTAATATTAATAAAGTAAAAGAGATGGACATATATAGAATGACTTAATATATACTCAAAACTAAAGCCACAGCCAAATAGTAGCTTACATTCTTATAGAATGTTCTCTGTTCCTAGATAAAAGAAGAGAACTTGTGAAATACTGTAAAGTAGTTCCTGGGAAATAGTCCACAAATTTTCTCTTGTCTTTCACCTGTGTTTTTAGTTTCTGAATGTGAGGGAATTAGTTTTCCCTGGGGAAGAGCACAAGAATTGGTTATCCAATACAAAATTATCAGCCCTGATAATGTACAAGGAACATTATAGAGACTGAAAGTTTACATTTATGTCGTTAGGAATACACATACATACAACAACAACAACAATTAAAAAGAGACCATTAATTTGAAGGAGAGTGGAAAGAATATTGGGAAGAGCGTGAAATAGAAAAAGGAATGGCGAAATAGTGGATAATAATCTCAAAAAAAATCTTAAAATAATAAAAAAAAACCAATGAATGTTGCCTCTTTACCTCATGCTAACATAACCAAATATCCATTTCTTAGTCAAATATACAATGTATGATAAAGAACTAGGATGTATGCGTTGTGTGAAAAGTGCTTAGGCATTGGCAACATGAGTTAACAAGATTTAAGTGATCCTCCCAGTGGGAAGTTGAAAGAGGAGATAGTGACTCTTGGTGTTGGGTCCTGGGTATTTCAGTGTACTTGCTAATGATGTGGACTTCATACAAAGAGGGAGGCATTAAAATATTCTGACAACATTATGCTACTTTGGTTAGTTAAAAACTAATGAGGTTTGGGAGATACTCCAGATGGCTCTAATCATACTGGAGAATTGTGAAGCCCAGTGGCAGATGAAATTCATTTTTGATAAATGTACATGAAAGAATATAGGAAAATTATAATCTAAGCCCTCCATGTACACCATGAGGTTTTGATCTTGTAAATTCTCTGAGGAGCAAGGCATTTACTACTACCATTGATGGTTCCGAGAAGGTGTCCCCTAAGCATGTCTCTTTGGAAACAGCTGAGTAGATACTTGAATGCATTGAGACAGAGGTTTGAAAACACAAATAATTAGGAAAGCTGTTTTGAGATAGATAAAAATGTTTTGCCCATTGCACCAGGATGGATTTCTTTTGGGTAACTAGAAGTGACAGAAACAAGAAAGCCACAGGAGCTTGATGGAATAGTGACTCATTCCTTCAGACTGAAAGACTGATTGACAGCAGGAGAGCACATTTACATGTAGTGAAGCTGTTTACTATGGTAGAGCTCTTCAACCATTGAGAATTTGATCCTATTAACAGAATGGCAACTGTGGGAACTTGACAATTAATATATGAGTTTGAATATTTATCATTTGAAATTTTAAAATTCGTAGCTTAGTTTGGTTCAGGTACTGGGATGTACTGGGATATATTTTGAATGTATACAATCATAGTCTTTTATGATTTTCATATATGAGATAGAGATTATATTATCATATGAAAGAACTATGATTCTAATTCACCACTGTTTGAGTAATAGATGTAAAGGCGTGAAAATGTAAGATATATCATGTGTGTGTGTGTGTGTGTGTGTGTGCGCGCGCTAAATATATAATTACTTCTTGTTCATAAGAACAAGTAATTGAAGTAATTGAAGAAATCATCTAAATTGTTTGTTTTTAAAATGCACATAATGAATATAGGAGAACATGTTGTACAAATTTGAGGCCCATTGATAAAGTTGTCAGTTTTTAAAAACCTGAATGAAATCATTTAATTTATTTAGTAGAATGTTAGACATTTTTTTGAAGAAATGTTTATTTTTTTAAAGAATTCCAAAGACCTATTTTCAAATATATTTCTGTAACAAAGAATATTTGATATCAATGATGATATCTAGTTTTCTCATGTTTAATGGAAATGTATACAAGTTCATAATCTCACAGAAAACAAATATGTTGCTTGCTTCTTTGAATTATTTTATCTACCTAAAACATTCAGAAAAAAATTAAAATTTGTTTAGATGAACATAAAAACAAACTATCCAAAAGTGGGTTTAAATATCTCTGAGTGCTCAAGAACACCGATAAGTTAATAACTGTTGGAGGCATGGGGCAAGGGAACTACAGCTCATGAAGCAATGTGGAGAAAGGGGGCAATTAGTATCACTTCTTATCACAAGTGTGTGCCTCTGAATGACACATGGCTTCCCATAAGGTGGAGCAGACAGCTTCTACAGGGACCCCCTCATCATCAACTGCACCTGAAACTATGATTAATCCTTCTGTGTGACTCTGCATGGATACCCTCTGATTCTAAGCCTTCCTAAAATCCAATTCATCCCCAAGTCCTTTCCTCCCTATTTTGCCAACCAGCATGCTGTGTTTCTTTTACCTAAGAGTTCATGAAGACAAATAAGAGTGATCACATGGGCCAAAGGGCTCACTTTCCTTTTAGGAAGTGTGATTCTTCCTTTCTAAGCAGGACACAGCAGGGAAGCAGAGCTCAGGGTATGCACAAATATCTCCATGCATTCTCTAAAAGCACCTGAGCATTGACAAATTCACTTCATGAAAGAACCAGTTACAAGGCAGTGTTAGTTTGAAGTGTCTGATTTGTTAAACACAAAAACATGACAATAACCTCCCTTTTAAAAATTATCATTTCTAAGAAATATGATGCAAGCCAGTGAGTATAAAAACCCTTTAAGATGGGAGGCTTTGCTCAAATCTTTCATAGTGTGACAGAATTAAACCAAATGCTTTAGGAATCTGATTCCTTTTTCATCTTAAAAACAACTGTTAATTCTCACAAGAGCCTTGAGCTCAGTGAAATGTATAACAAAATGAATGTATGGTTCATTCAGTGGACCCCATGAGTAGAAGGAAAAAAAAAAACACTATCTTACACTTCCCCCAGTAAAAGTGAGAGGAGAATCCTATTTCAAGGGCACTTTACCAAATCACAGTGTGTTTCATGTGACTGATTCGATACATGAAACATATTGTTCCTATTCAGCCAAACCACAGCTGAAGAAATGAAATCCACAGTACTGGAGCTAAAATAGAAAAGCCAATTGAGCTTTATCTAGCCTTCCACAGTGAAAGAAGATGAGAAAAACAGAGGCATCTTATACATTAGTGCTTATTTGATGTGTGTGACCAGCATTTGTACAATTTAGATCATAAATTCCTGTTAGTGAAAAGTAATCTCTCCCCCAGGAGTTGTTTCTATTTACCTTTCTCAACTTTATGTAGTTTCCAAAAGCTACTCTAACAGGAAAAGCCTATCCTTAATTAATAAACAAATATATATGGAAAGGGGTGAATAAATGAATAAAGTATGTAAGTGGTTTTACTGAAAAAAAAATGCATGGGAAGAGGAGGTGAATCTGTGATAAGAAGGGAAGAGTAGAATAGATGCCTGAGCTCAGATTCAGTATCAAGGTGTCATGCAAATTAGGCAATAAAAGTTTCTGATTATATGTTAACTAAAACTTAATTTAAAAAGGAATGCATAATGAGTCTGAGGAATTTCACAAATGCAGCCTTGGTACTGAACATGTCCAGGCATTCCTGGATCTTCCCAGCTGACCTACTAAGCACCCAGCAAACACTCTGGAGTGTTTCAGCTCATAGCAGACTAGCGAAAGGTATGTGATATAATGTTTTTATAGCACACACAGAAGTATTGGCTCCTATAGAAATATAATGCTTTAATCATGGAAAACAAGCACAGACTTTCCACCTATACTTCATGAACATGCAAGTATCAATTTAGTACATCTTGGATGGATTCAGAATTTATTATCTTAAAAGTTAACCATGTGAGTTGCTGACTTGAGTTTCATGAAGAATTGCTAAACATTTTAGCTTAGATTTTGGACAGAATTTATAACAATTTCTGAACTGGTTCTAAAAAAATTTATGCCATTTTTCCACTACAAATTTATTTTAAGTGGTTTTTAAACATTGATGATTGTAAAAAATCAAAATATTGGTAACTGGAGAATATTGAAGATGCTTTGCATCCTAAATATCAAATATTTAATATTTTTTTAAATAAATAAGCATACCCACCTCTTCATTTTGCAAAATTGTTGTCATATTTAATAAATGATAACATTACAGGTATGTTAAATACGTTTTATTTAAAATCTGTTTTGTAGCGGGGCGGTGGTGGCGCATGCCTTTGATCCCAGCACTCGGGAGGCAGAGGCAGGCAGATCTCTATGAGTTCAAGGCCAGCCTGGTCTCCAAAGTGAGTCCCAGGAAAGGCGCAAAGCTACACAGAGAAACCCTGTCTCGAAAAAACCAAAAAATAAAATATAAAACCAAAAAAAAAAAAAATCTGTTTTGTGAGAGCTCAAGTATGAAGATCAAAGGAAAACCTGTAGGATTTGATTGTCTGTTTCTACCATGTGGTTCATTAGGGACCAAAGAATCAAATGTAGGTTGTCAGCCTTGGTGACAGGTGCATTCACCCACTGATCTATTTCACTGTTCTTGCCAAGTAAATTTTTTTTTTTTTTGGTTTTTGGAGACAGGGTTTCTCTGTGTAGCTTTGCACCTTTCCTGGATCTTGCTCTGTAGACCAGGCTGGCCTCAAACTCACAAAGATCCACTGCCCGGCTCTTGCCAAGTAAACTTCTAAAAATAAATTTATTATTCATTATCAGTAAATGTTTGATTTTGTACTTATTTTATATATTTTATATGGAGTGCTTCATAAAAAATCTTTCCAGTGTAAATAGATTGTGAGAGAAAAAATTTAAGAAGCTTTGACATAGAAGTTAGAAAGCATAAAAGCGGAGACACTAACTGTCCTTCAAAGCCACCGACTTCAAATTGAAGTTGTCCTGATCATTATATCTCATCAATTCATGTAGGTATGCTATTGGTGATGTATTTTATTTTTTCTAACAGAGAAGAAATTTGTTCCCTTGTAATTCCTGGTCCCTTGAGACTTGACATTCAGTAGATACCTTATCATTTTATCATTGTTTGATTGAAAGAGAACATTCTCATTTGTTCCCTTTTCTCCTGTTGTTTGTTTTGATCCTCTCCAGATTGCAGAGTGACTTATGTATGTAACACAAATTGCTAAACAGTCTTATTAATAAAAAAAAAAAACCCAGAGCCAGATATTGGGGTGAAAGCTGAAAGATCAGAGAAGCAGAACAAGCCACAGCCAACCTCACCTCACCAACTCCTCAGCCGATCTTGTTTCCAGGAATCCTCTGACTCAAAGTCTCTGAGTTCTCACCCCTGAAGGGCTCAGTTGATGTGCTTTTAGCTCCTATTTCCTCATGCCTTGTATACCATTCTCCACCCAGCCATGTCACTTCCTGGGACTAAAGGCGTTTGTTCTTTCCAAGCAAAGGCATGAGATCTCAAGAAGTGGTATTAAGGGTGTGTGGCACCATTGTCTGGTCTCTATGTCTAATCTAGTAGCTGGCTCTGTCCTCTGATCCCCAGATATGTTTATTGGGGTACACAATATATTACTACATATCTGCTTCATTTTCCTCCTAAGACACAGAGAATTTTCCCAGGCGGAATCCATGTTCAACTCCCTCTTTCTTGTAATCCATGAAAATCACTGTTTTGATCTTCTTTTTACTAGTCAAATATTGCATCATCAATAAATGAAATCTTTAATTCCTTTTGAAACTCATAATTGAAATCTACTTTCCCATTCTCATTTGTCACTTTCTGCAACGTATTTTTCATTTATTATATTCTGCAGGATTATCCTATTAATTCTATTTCCCTGACGACTACTCCTCTGACCTACTTTACAGTTGCATATTTTACACTGAAAACTTTTACTTCATTATCCCATGTAAACTCTCCTGATACACATCTACTTTTGTAGTGTTGCCAGAATACATCTTTTGGTACCTGATTCTTTGTATCCCAATGTCAAGGAGTGTCTTTCTCTAACAACCTTTAAATAATAGGCTAATCTACATACTTCATCTCCCAGAATCCTGAGTCAGATATTTATGATCCACTGATGACATCCTATAGGAAAGTCCTGAAAGTGTAAATATTGAGAAGCAAGGGCAGCTTAAGTGGAAACTGAAGCTTCTCATGTGCTTGTCAGTAGACCTGTATTTTTTTTTAAAAAGCCTCTATCCCTGTTATAACTTGAAGACGACAATCTTAGTTTCAAACTTTTACCCCATATAACAAGATAAAGTACAAAACATATGACTCACAATATTAAGGTCACTTGTAAGGTCACTTGTTCAAAAAACTCTAGTTTGTAACAGCTATATTACAAGAGTAAAACTAATCGTGTATAAACGGAAGTAACATTTTGTGGCCTAAGGAAGATATTTGATCATGAGACCACCTCGATTAAGGAAGTTGATTCATACACTAGAATGTTCCCTATCTTACCTATAAAAAGATTCTCACGTGTCTGAAATGTGGTCAAGGTTAAATGGAATACCACACATGGAAACATTTATGCCATCATTCTTCTATTAAATAATTGAATAAATAAATGGTTCTTATATTGTTCCCCAAAATTAGTGTAACACCTAGATGTGACTAGGTGTGATGTGTAGAGGTTTATCAATTGCACACTACTGGTTTCATTATGTCACTCCTGTATTATAGATCATTTTTAATCTCTTTTCAACTCAGAAAGTTCAGAGCTAGGAAGAATTAACTACTAAAATGAGAATGTAAAATGAGATGACTCACCTTTTTTTTCTTTTTCTTTCTTTTTTTTTTTTTTTTTTGATTCCTGTTTGTTCTGGCTTGAAAATTTGCCAACAATGAATGTTATTTCTACCTATTATTTCAAAAAAAGTTCAATATAAGTCAGTACATTAAACACCAGTCTTTGTTTTGTAATAATCAAGCATAGATAAACATTTTATTTTGTGTGTGTGTGTGTGTGTAAATACAATCCCTCAAAATTATCAGTGAACCTTGTCATAGTTACTTTTCTATTTCAGTGAGAAAATGCCCAAGAAAAGGTGCTTATTGTCTTGTTACTAATGGCTTGTTTAGCCTGGTATCCCATACAGCCCTGGACCACCTGTTAAGAGGTAGACCCATCCACAGTCTCCTGGTTTTTTTTCCAAATATATAATTGATCAACAAAATACCCTACAGATTTGGTTACAGGCAGTCTGAATGGAGGCACAGTCTCAATAGAGCTTTTTCTTTCCAGATAATGCTATCTTATAACACCTTAACACACACACACACACACACACACACACACACACACACACACACACACACACACAAAATCAGGATAATCATGAACAACTTCCAAAGAGTTCACAGCCACTTGAAATAACCAACCATGCTATTTTATTCAGCGCCCCCAAATAGTGGACAGGCAGAATGGGAGGGGTATTAAATTATGTCATACAATACTTTTAAAAGTAGAGAAAAGCTTTGCTGTTCTTCAACATCTGTTTCTCCAATGTTTAGTTTGTCATATATTAGTGAAAAGCTTCATTACAGGCATTTATACTTGATTGGCAAATTTGAGCATGCTGACTGCATCCACACAGTTTTGTGACATTCGGCACATAGATCTGTCTTAATATGCTATGAGAGTAAAGAGCGAAGTGTCCCAGAGCTGTCTTCGAGCTATAAGTGCATAGGATGACTCCATTGCTACAACTGAACTAAAATGGGCCTGTTTTTCATCAACCACAATTTGGTAATGCATCAATACCTTTTTAATTAAAACTATGTCAGGAGTACACTAGTGAAGACATCATATATTTTTCCTAGATGTTCCATTTCCTCAAACTGTAATCAGAATCTTATCTCTGTTAGTCGGTGACAGAACATTTTTATTAAGATATTTGAGTAAAATCTAGAAACCTGGTGCTACACAACTGCATTTTAGGTTACATGTACTTACATGCAATTTTTTATGACAAAATGAAGATGTGACATTTGTCCTTGACAGTACAGCAGTAGGTAGCAAAAACTCTAATGGGAAGCCGGGTGGTAGTGGCGCATGCCTTTAATCCTAGTACTCGGGAGGCAGAGCCAGGTGGATCTCCTGAGTTTGAGGCCAGCCTGGGCTACCAAGTGAGTTCCAGGAAAGGTGCAAAGCTACACAGAGAAACCCTGTCTCTAATGGATACTTTTATTGTACTCCAGTGCTCACGCTGAAGAAATGACAAACAATCACGGTACATAGTGGAATCAATTAGAGTATGACAACTTCCACAGGAGAGAGGTCAGAACGGTAGGTTTATATGCAGAGGGTAAGAAGTACTGGTTCATAATGTGTGTCCCAAGGTCCACGAGCAGCAGAGAGTATTGCTATATTCACATAGAAAGCCCATACAAAGTCTGCCTTCCATCTTCTAGCATCTCCTAAGCACTTTCCTAAGTGTCTTATAGTTTTTATTTTCTGGGTTACATATATTTCCACGTGTTTTATATTTTTGTGTGGCCATCAAGAATGAGATTGCTTTCATGAATTTTTTTCATAATGTTGTCATTGGTAGTTAGGAAGACTGCTGGTTTATAAGTTGTGTGTGTGTGTGTGTGTGTCTGCATGCATGTGTGCCACAATACAGTAAGAAGGTTTGAAGACAACTTGTTAGATATAATTCATTTTGGTAGCTGGAGAGATGGCTCAGTGGTTAAGATCACTCACTGCTTCTCTATAGGACTCAGTTCACTTTTCAAATGGTAACAAAAGTGATTCACCTACTGTGGAAATTTGTTTGATGAATCCTTAAAATTTTGTAAAATTCCATTTGTTCATAATTAACAAAATAATGAAATATATATATATATATATATATATATATATTCATCATAGTTCTATTCATGAGACAAAAGATGGAAGCAGCTCTAGTGTGCTTCAGTGATGAGAAAATAAATAAGATATATACACTCAATATACAAGATGGATAGTACTTAGTCAATAAAAGACCCTAAAATGCATGAGTAACATTTTAGTAATGGGAAAAAAGCAGGTATTATAGGCCACATATTCTACTAATACTTAAATGAAATTTTAAGAAAATTTATTGCCAAGTAAATCACTTGCTGACCAAGACCTTAAGGAAGGAAAGAAAGTAAAATATCTTCTAAGTACTAGTTTTTACTTTAGAAAAATTAAAATGTTTGGGACTAGAGGTTATACATGGACACAAATGTAAATGAATCAAATGCCTTTGAATTGTTTAATATAAAATAGTTAATTTCTTTTTGTGTGAGTTGTGTCTCGATAAATACTTAAATTAAAAAGCCCAGTATGTGAATTGATGTTCAGATATGTGTGTGGCTGCTATTCATTCAGTGATTAACCCAACACATGTTTTCCCAAATATGGAAACATTCCAAATAATTACTAGTAACTATTTAATTATTTGCCATGTAGTAGTATTAGCTGACATATATATTATAAAAGTTGAAATATTCTCATTTAGTCCTGAAATATCAGAAACATTTTTCAATTCCAAAGTGAACTACTAAAGCAACATTGAAATTTAATTTGTAATGTGTATTGAAAGATATTAGCATCTTGCAATGGTCAGTATAACCATGTGATAAATATTAGTGGTAACTTGATTTCTATTCTCAGAGTAAAGTTTCACCCTTGACTAATGTGAAGAAACAGTGTATTGGGGATGGATGCAGTCATATTGCATGTTTTTTTTTTTTTTCTGTGTTGAGGGATAATCAATCTCATGAACAAATTGTACTTGTTCTTTCCTATCCTATTTCTAATTTCAAGTATATTAAAGTAATAGACAAATAGGATTTACATACTTTTCATTTGTAAAATCTGATATTTTAACATAATTCTGCATTATACTAATTAACATATCTACCACTGCATGTAGCTGAAGCTTATTTATGAAAATGTGTTGTGAGTTAATAGTAATATCCATGTAACTTATTGAAAATAATTCCTAATATTCTATGACAATTTGTTTCTATGGTGTGAGTTTGTAATTGGCCCATTATTGACCTAACTGGAGATGAGAACTAAATTGATTAGCCTTCTAATAAATTCCGATTTTGAGATATTCATCAATTTAATTACTATTGGGTTTAATGATCCAATTTTGATTTGTTAATCTATTTTAATGAATTGCAGATACAATGAAACTCAATAAAATAATCAAAAATTCAGATTTAAAATATAACATATAAATGAATATTAAGTTGAAGGAGAGTTGCTGTATTGATTAAAGATAAATCTTTAAAATAATTTTGAAAAACATAACAAGTTTTGGTACATAGTAGAAGTTTCTTTAGAAATGAAAAAGGAGTGTGCATTTTACAGGCAACATTTGTTTTTGTTTTATTTATTTATTTATTTATTTATTTATTTATTTATTTATTTATTCATTTTTCTATTAATAGCTTGATATAGTATAATTGCTATCCTAATAGTGAAATGTTACATTGAGGCTTGCCCAGTAATTGAGTAAACCCAAAACTTATTATAAGCCACAGTCATCCTAGGGTCCCCACTGCTATATAGCCTCCCTGGTTCTGAGGGTTGCAGGCGGTGGTGGCGCATGCCTTTAATCCCAGCACTTGAGAGGCAGAGGCAGGCAGATCTCAGTGAGTTCAAGGCGAGCCTGGTCTACAAAATGAGTTACAGGACAGCCAGGGCTCTTACACAGAGAAACCCTGTCTCAAAAAACCAAGGAAAAAAATCATAAAACTCATTAAAACAATCTAATACATTCAAATGGATGGAACTAGAAAATATCATCTTGAGTGATGTAACCCAAACCCAGAAGGATAAACATGTTATGTACTCACTCGTAAGTGGATTCTAGATATAAAGCAGGCAACATTTGTAAACAAAAAAAGATTATTTTTGTTTTGTTTTGTTTTTCTGAAAACACTAAACCATCTGTGAATTTCATGAACTTCCAGCCTTCCAAGTCTCTAGTGATCCATATACTGTATTTTGTAAAATCACATACTGCAATGAGGTCTGTGATTTTTTTTTTTTTTCAGAAATTTTAAGCAGCTTTTATAATTGTTTTCATATTGTGAGTCTATTCGTTTTTCGTTTGCTTCTGTTACAGACACTCTGGATTTGTGACTGCTTGTCAATGTTCTCTTAGCCATTCTGTGGAATGTTTTAAATACGGGTCTTATTGGTGAAAGGTAGATTTCAGAGAAACTTACTCTGCAGTAGTTGACTCCTGTGCACACCTTGTAAAATTTTGAGTGACTTTTTTTTATATCAGATTCAATGCTTGCTAGGCAAGAAATCTAAAGGCTTTGTATTCTCCTTGCTCTACATTTGAAACATTAAACCATCCATTTTGAATGAAATTAACTTTTGCAGTAATTCGTCTTACCTAACTAACAACTTTTATATGAATTCCTCTATAGTAAGTCACTAACAGTATATTTTGTTACACTTTTTGGTTTAGGTTTTTCTATCATACCTAACATACACATAAATATTCAACATAATGAGTCTGAAATTTTTAAAGATTTTGAAATATTTCAATAGTAAATTATTCTAGCACATTGTCACCTACAAAATTTTCTACTCCTTCTCACACAATAATAATTGAAATTTACTATAATTACTTGTTTCTTTTTTAACAACTATAACCAAGGTCTGAGATTTTGGCTAACCATTGACTAACTGATATTTAAATCTCCATTACCTACCAGAATGCTAAATTATACAAGACAAACATTAAATGAATCTTTTTAAATTAAAAAAAAAAGTTTCAGGGAGAAAGATGATTAGGTCATAGAATAATAACTACCAAATTACATTATTAATTTTTCAATGTATTTAATAAAAATAAAATTTATTTGTTGGGAATATTATTATAAAACAAAATGCAATTTTTCACCTTAATCTTCAATATTTATTCAACTCTGAGTTTTTTGGGGGGTGGATTTTTACTTATTATTTATTCCACAGAATTTAATATTTATGTGTGTGTAATATGTAATATATTGGCAAATATCATTTATGTATTACTTAAGGTGACTGAGCAGCTGACTCTAGAAGTGGGGTGGACCCCACAATGTAGCAGATCCAAGCATATTTTCCTTAATGTCTTTCCTCCCAGGTGCCTTGGAGGGGATGAGCTCGTTCCCTAGCCCTGTGACAGGGAGAAAGAACCAAATAGCTAAGGGTATTCAAACCACTCTGCCCTTGAAAACAGCTAGGTGGTATAGGATTTCCAAGAGATGTTACTATTGTTTTTCCTGTGGTAAGAAAAAAAAAAAAAAGATGACACCGTGGAGAATGAGAAGCTAGATGCTCAGCAATGTTGAGATTTAGTCAGGTACTCCAGCAAAACTGCTTTGTTTCCAATCAACCTCTTACAGACATTATAAGCTTCAGATTTAGTGATGCTATCTTCACTCTGTCTTCATCAGGATATTCCAGACGTCTCTGTGGGATGCTGAGAGCACTTGGGTTATTAACCTAGCTTCTTCTAAATAGATACATATCTGCCACTTGATAGTTCTTATTTTGCTTGACATAAGTTTAATATAAGCCACTCTTTTGAAACCAAAAGTACAGCAACTGTAGAACATCCTCCAGACTATACAGAATAATATATGTACATACTCACATTATGACAAGTGATGTCTTCATAATTTGTTCTGTCTCTTGCAATTCCAGACACCTTATTGAATTATCTAACCAAAGGACTCTTGTACTGTATGTACTGCACTTCATTTCTGTGGTGTGTGAATCATGTTTTGTCAATGATGGTACTATGATAAAATTCACATGTAAGCATTAATTTTGATTTTATAGTGGCATATTTACATGCTTCTGAAGTTTAGTGAAGTATTTAGGCACTAATTTTAGACTAAATATTTGTTGTTAGTTTAGCTAGTTTATAATTTAAAATTTGCTAAAATTATTTTCAAATCAATTGCTTTCCTGTTTAAAATTAAACCTAAAGCCTCAATTTCATTATACTTTATCTTCCACTTACAATAATTATCTAATACAATGAATGTTCTATCAGATAAATATAATTAAATTTAAAAAGCAATTATAAAATTATAAATACCACTGCCAATCCACCTCTAACACACAATTCTTTTTTGAGCTCATTAATTTTGAATGGGAATTGTCAGACATCATTGGTGAACATCCACTGAATCAGAATAACAAAGCTAGAAAATTGTAGAAAAGATTGCAGCAGGGATGGACATTGGGAAGAGCTCTTTAGCAGCACAAGGCACAAAGGAGGAGTGGCATCTACTTCTGGGTAACTTCTGTGAAACAGAAAATCAATAAAGAAATGAGGAGCATGTTGGGTAATTTGTTCACTACAAGATGCGGGCAAAGCCCTTGGATTACTGGTGCAGGGAGAAGGAGCAAAGGTTTCCGGCACAGGGAGACTGTCAAGGAACTTATTGGACCTTACTGCCACTGCTAGGAGAAGGCACAGCCTGGCTCTCTGCAGACCAACAGGAAGTCCTTGTTAACCATAATCCGCAGACATGAGAAAACACAGTACAATGCAGAACGGTAGAACACAGATGATGTTCTAAGTTCAACTTTGATTTGTCCCAGGAATGTAAGGTTTACTCATCAAGTAAAACCCACAAATTTTTCACATCATTCTAAAATATCCAATTCATATTATTGCATAAACTTCAGAACAATCATTTTTAAATACTCAAAATGTATTCACTATTAGAAATAGGAAGCATAAGAGTTGGAGAGAAATTTTCAACTTCTCACAGAACACTCATGAAAAACCAGTGTCTAGTACACTAAATGCTGCAGCTGAGTAATTTAACACCGTGATTTAAGGCTGGCATGGTAGTGTAAATGTGAGGAGTTCCTTCACATGACAGTCTGAGACAGGGTGAGAGTAGAGAGATTGAAGACTCTCTGGAAATTAAAACAAAGGAAAATGTAAACCAACAAAAAGGATTGATATGAAAGCAGTGGTACTTTTTTTTTATTCAGCCTGGTAATTGTTTCCTTTCAGTGAGGTTTTGCAAAAAAAAGAAAAGTAGGAATCATTGTGGCTGGAAACAAGAACAGCATAAGTGCATTTAAAGGTAGTGGTTGTTGAATGACTATAAGGGATCTGTGAGAGGGCTGAGCCAGTAAAGGAAGTTGCCATCAATCCATTGATGGGTGGAATCCACATGGTAGCAGAGGGAAAGTTACAGAAAACTCTCCTGTGACTTGCACATGTGCACCAAAGTAACCATGCACTTCCTAAGACACACAGTAAATAATTAAGCAAATAAATAAATGTTATAAGATAAATGTCTGATAGAATCTCTGATAGGTATTAGGACATATGTGCTTTTGGCCATGTCACAAAATATAAAACTATATACAAAAAACAAATCTTTAGAATGAGCCAGTCACTAATATTTTTAAATCAAAATAATAGAAATTATTAAATATAAATGTAAATATCATTATAAAATAAGAAATATGTATATATAAAATTGTTTATTTTGCATACAAAGAAACAAAAGTTTTTGCTTACAAAAATCAAATACATGTGAATAGAGAAAAAAATATATCCAAGTCATAATTATCTAATGATTCAAAAAATTGAGTGTGAAAGGAATTTAAAACCCCTTAGAAAATTTACTGTCAGTAGTTTCAGTCGGATCCTGGCAGCTGATGTGGCGGCTCAGTTCTTCTGTAGCTCTCTCCCTGTCTCCCTTTCGCTTCCGGAAACATGGCCTCTGGTGTGGCTGTCTCCGATGGTGTCATCAAGGTGTTCAATGACATGAAAGTAAAGTGAGCAAGTCTTCAACGCCAGAAGAAGTGAAGAAACGTAAGAAGGCAGTGCTCTTCTGCCTGAGTGAGGACAAGAAGAACATCATCCTGGAGGAGGGCAAGGAGATCCTCGTAGGAGATGTGGGGCAGACTGTGGACGACCCCTATACCACTTTTGTCAAGTTGCTGCCAGACAAGGACTGCCGCTATGTTCTCTAAGATGTAACCTACGAGACCAAGGAGAGCAAGAAGGAGGACCTGGTGTTCATCTTCTGGGCCCCTGAGAGTGCACCCCTTAAGAGCAAAATGATCTATGCCAGCTCCAAGGATGCCATCAAGAAGAAGCTGAGAGGAATCAAGCATGAATTGCAAGCCAGCTGCTACGAGGAGGTCAAGGACCTCTGCACCCTGGCAGAAAAACTAGGTGGCAGCGCTGTGATCTCTCTGGAGGGCAAACCTTTGTGAGCCGCCTCCAGCCCCCTGCCTCAAGCATCTAGCAGCCCCAGACCTGCTCATGGGTGTTGCAGGCTGCCCCTTTCCTGCCAGAGGGACTGGGGGGATCCCAGCAGGGGGAGGGTAATCCTTTCACCCCAGTTGCCAAATGTCCTCCATCTCCACCCCCACCCCCTGGACCATCCTCCTCCCTCCACCCTGACAGTTCTGGCCTTCCCAAACTGCTTTTATCTTCTGATTCCTGCTGTGGGATGGTCTGTATGTCAAATCTGTTGCTCTGATTGGTCAATAAATAAAAGACTGATTGGCCAGTGGCCAGGCAGGAAGTAGGTGGGATAAGGAGAGAGGAGAATTCTGGGAAGCAGAAAGCTGAGGCAGAGACACTGCCAGCTGCCGCCATGACCAGCAGCATGTGAAGATGCCGGTAAGCCACCAGCCACATGGCAAGGTATAGATTTATGGAAATGGATGAATTTAAGCTATAAGAACAGTTAGCAAGAAGCCTGCCACAGCCATACAGTTTGTAAGCAATATAAGTCTCTGTGTTTACTTGGTTGGGTCTGAGCGGCTGTGGGCCTGGCGGGTGACAAAGATTTGTCCTGACTGTGGGCAAGGCAGGAAAACTCTAGCTACAGATTCCTCTTGGGTTGAAGCATACCAAGTCCCTTCCCAGGCACCCAGTTTGAGGAGAGCCTACTTTTTCTTTTCTTAATGACACCCCTACTCCTCATCCCCCGCATCCCATGCTGCCAACTTCTAACCACAATAGTGACTCTGTGCTTGTCTGTTTAGTTCTGTGTTGTAAATGAAATGTGGAAATGGCCCTCCCTGTGCCAGCTGGTTGCCTCCCCTTCCCCTTGTTCTAGGCCACTCATGGAAGCAGGACCAGTAAGGGACCTTCAATTAAAACAAAACAAAACAAAAAACAACAACAATAACAACAACAAAAAACAATAAAAAGGCTAATTAACAAGGAAAAATTTACTGTAATAGGATGTTTATAAAATTCATATAGAAATACACATGAGCTAGAATATGTGGAAATTTACATAAAAATAAAGATGAAATACTTAATGTACTTGGCATCAAGACTTGCTGGGAAGCTATAATTAACCAAACAGTGTGGTATTTGCTTGAAATGGTCATATAAATCAATGAAAACTAACTCACCTTACTGGAAGCAACACTTCGAGAGTCTACATTTACCAAAGCCAATGGTGACGAACTGGAAGGTTTCTTCTAAGATGCTGCCACAAAGCCATCTTTACACCTCCTGTTCCAGATCTTTTCATAAGTGCTAGCCAGAGTTATTAGGCAAGAAAAAAAATAGAAGACTTTCAAATGGAAAAAATATAACATAAAATCATGTTGTGTTAAAACTGACATGTTCTTATATTCTTATATGGCTGTTTTAAAATCTTGCTTCAGATTCTTTTGAAGAAATAAAAATATACTCTAAAGTTCATATAGAATCTCCATGGACCCAGTGGAACCAAAGCTATCCGGAAAATGAAGAAAATGTAAAGAACTCAAACTTTCAGAGTTCTAAGTAGAAGTACAAATCTACAGTAATGAACACTGTGTAGTAATGGCATAGACACCTAACTTAAAGCAAAGAAATAGAACCCAGGTATAAATCTTCATATATATTTGTTAAAATCATTTTAAAGAAAAGTGTCAATACAATGGAGGGGAAATGGAACTTCATTCTAAAAATAGCCTATTAGCTCTTGACAACATTCAAAATCACTAATCATTGCTACTATTAATAATCAGAAAGAAAAAAATTATTGGTCAGAATTTGGAATTGTTATCTATGGTTGATAGAAATGTAAAATGACACAGAGGTTCTGTAAAAATATAAAAATGGGTTATTCTATGTTCTAACAATACATCTTTGGATCTCAAATAAGTGGAAGCAGGTACTTGAACATACATTTATTTAAGCAAATATTTATATGAGTATAACATACAAGGGCAAAACTAGGGAACATTGAATGTTTTCCTTTATAGGAGGTACTGTGGTCATGGTGTCTCTTCACAGCAAAAGAAACTCTAACTAAGAAGGTCAGTATGTTAAACTTTATTTGATGTGGATTTTACAAGCAAAAGAAATTCATGTAATTGATGCGGGTGGTGGTGGCGCACGCCTTTAATCCCAGCACTCGGGAGGCAGAACAAGGCATACAAAGATGGTATCATTTGTAAAATATATAATTGATGTTATGTTTACTCAGATTACATAAAGAATTCTTATGACTTAATATTATTAATTGACACTATTTTAAAATGGGTAATTTGAATAGATATTCCACAAAAAAATGTATTTACATAGTAATTAGGAAAACACCTGTTAAAAATTGGCCTGGCAGTGGTGGCACACGCCTTTAATCCCAGCACCTGGGAGGTAAAGGCAGGCGGATCTCTTAGAGTTCAAGGCCAGCCTGGTCTCCAAAGCAAGTTCCAGGAAAGGCGCAAAGCTACACAGAGAAACCCTGTCTTGAAAAACCAAAAAAAAAAAAAAAAAAAAATAGTATTAGTAATTTGGAAAAAAATAAATTATTACAACAATTCAATGGAACTATTTATCTGCAAAATTATTCTATAAGGAAGTAAAATAAAGTATCTGTGTGGATAATACCAAATGCTAAAAGGATTGAAAAACAACTGGGAGATTTTATTTATTCTTGATCCAAATTTAAATAATACAACTGTTTAAAAAAAAAACTCATAGATTTATCAGGTTTAAATTGATACCATGTAACTCTAGCAAATGCCTGGAAACAGAACAGTATTTTTTCCTATACAGATACTGTAAGTATATATATATATATATATATATATATATATATATATATATATATATATATATAATAGTTTTACTCAGAATTGCCCACATGAAAAACAACCCAAATATCCTCAAGGAATTATTAACTGAGCAAGTTGACTGGCATCCATGCAAAGAAAAATTAGCAGCAACGAATGGGGAAATGACCAATAAATGTTACATCATGAATACATCTCAAAAGCATTATGTGGCTCTGTGCTTCCCTTCATGGTTCATTTGGGAAAAGGCAGACCATAGGGATAGGATTCACATTAGGGATTGGATTGGGGGAGGGATGCCCCTTGGGAAGCATGATGAGGAAACCTTAGAGAAAATAATGGACATCTCTTATCTAATTTTTTGGCATTCTTCTAATAATTATAATTTTTTTGAAATTCATGTAAATTAAAATGAGAAATGGCTTATTACTAATTGCTAATTGTGTTTTACTACATTTTAGTTTTAAAAGGAACCTGCAAAACCAGGAGCTACTGTCGGGAGGTCAAGAGGAGCTCCCTGTACCACTGAAGACTTTTTCTCATGAAAGCCTTTCCTAATTTCACTATGTAAGACTGTTTTATTTGATATTATGATTTTTATGTTGTTTTATTTGTACAGTATTTTTCTAATGTTCAATATCTATCAAAATCTGTATCCTCTCTTTTATAAGGTCCATGTACATGTTTATTTTCAGTCTATCATTAGTTTATGATTTTGCATATTGTGAAACTTCATTATGACATAGTCCTGTTTTTGTAATTGGGTCTGTTTCATTATATTACAATATTTCCATATAATTAATAAAACTGATTAGGCCTTTTTTTAAAAAAATAGCAAGCATAAAAATAGCAAAATATATTTAACCCATACATTTAGTACTACATATGAAATTTCACTTCTAAGGTACAAAGAAATATACTTTAAAAAAACAAAATTCTACTACTGATTTGTAATGTCTTATTTGCCCTTTAAAAAGAGCTCATCTATTATTTTAACAAAACACCCATGCACTGTGCACAATGAGAAGCACAATGAATGTTGCTCAGTGCTACCTCTTAGGTACCTAGCATACACAGATAAGTTTACCCTGAAAAATAAGGAACAGGAGGGATCTGGGGGAAAATGGCATGAGACTTAGCCTCATAATTTATGAAAATATATGACACAGGCTTGAAGAAACAGAGATTCTCCTTATTACAATCCACTGGTTTCTGTTTGTTTAATTTAATCAAACTGAGTTTCATCCATTTTGTAGGCCTCATGATACAGTTATCAGCTATTAAGATCAGAGTTAGGATTTCATATTTGTATTCTTGCATAAATATCTGTCAAGGAAACAGAGTGACATTGGTGGTACATACACATGGAAACAAATAGTATTTTTGTAGTTAAACATTGAAACAATGCAGGTGAGGTATACAATGAAGTCATCCATATTTGAAATCCCAATATTCTGCCAGTAAGAAAATAATATTTGCTGGGAGTGTAAAATGACTCCATGTGTTGTTAATCAATCATTCAGTTAGCTTCCTGCTGGTAGTTATATAAGATCTATCACCACTGTGAATATTTTACCTGTGAAATCAGGGAGAAAAGGTAATTAAACACACATTAACCAGATTTAGGGGTTTGGGTATAGCAATCTATTAATCAATATTGAGTGAGTATTGTAACAGACGTCTGGAAGGAAATGAGATTTAGCTTTCCCATCAAATATGCATACACAGAGAATGCTGAGACTGTACCTGGATGAACAGAGGGTGCAGGTGAGAAAATCCTGGAGAGTAGAATACAACAGAGAATTCGCAACAGAAGAATCCCAAATTGCCTGAATGACATTTACGGAATTGATCAACATCCTTAGTCATCAGGGAAATGCAAATCAAAATCACTCTGAGATTCCATCTTACACCTGTCAGAATGACTAAGATCAAAACACTGATGACAGTTTATATTGGAGAGGATGTGGAACAAGGGGAACACTCCTCCACTGTTGGTGGGAGTGCAAACTTGTAGAGCCACTTTGGAAATCAGTATGGCTACTTCTCAGAAAATTGGGAATCAATCTACCTCAAGACTCAATGATACCACTCTTGGGCATATACCCAAGGAATGCTCAAGCATATCACAAGGAACACTTGCTCAACTATGTTCATAGCAGCATTATTCATAATAGCCAGAACCTGAAAGCTACCTAGATGTCCCTCAACTGAAGAACGGATAAAGAAAATGTGGTACATAAAGACAATGGAGTATTATTCAGCTTTAAAAAACAATGACATCATGAAATTTGAAGGCAAATAGATGTAACTATAAAATATCATCCTTAGTAAGGTAACTCAGGCTCAGAAAGACAAACATGGTATGTACTCACTCATAAGTGGATGCTAGATGTAAAGCAAAGGATAATCGGACTACAAATCACAGCTCCAGAAAAGCTAAGAAACAAAGAGGACCCTAAGAGGGATGTACAAATCACTTTGGGAAGGAGAAACAGAGGAGATTCCCATGAGTAAACTGGGGGTTGGGGGGTAATAGAGGTTAGGGAATCGGGGATGAGAACATGAGGGAATGGGATGGTCCAGTTGGGCGAGGGACAGAGTGGGAGAGCAATGAACAAGATATCTTGATAGAGGGAGACATTATGGGGTAAGGGAGAGACTTGGTACTATAGAAATTTTCAGGAATCCACAAGAATGACCCCAGATTAGCTTACTACCAACAGTAGTGTGGGTGTCTGAACTGGCCTACCATGGTAATCAAATTGGTGAATACCCTAACTGTCATTGTAGAGCCTTCATTCAGTAACTGATGGAAGCAGATGCAGAAATCCACAGCCAGGTACCAGGCCAAGCTCCAGGAGTCCAGTCAAAGAGAGGGAGGAAGGATTGTATGAGCAAGGAGAGGTCAAGATCATGATTGGGAAATCTACAGACACAACTGAACCAAGCTCAAAGAAACTTATGAACTTTAGAACAACAGCTATTGGTCTAGACCCCCGGAATATGAGAGACAGTTGTGTAGCTGGGTCTGTTTGAGGGGCTCCTGGCAGTGTGATCAGGATCTATCCCCATTGCATGAGGTGGCTTTCTGGATCCCATTACCTATGGTTGGACACTTGCTCACCTCTGATAAAGTGGGAAGGGGCTTGGACCTGCCTCAACTGAATATACCAGGCTTAACTGTCCCTTCATGGGAGAACTTACCCTTTTGGAGGAGGGGACAAAGGGTGGGAGATGGAGGGAAGGTGGGGGGAACAGGAGTAGGGATGAAATGGGCTCTGTGGTTGGTATGTAAAATGGATAAAAAAATTAAATAAGCAACTTGGTGAGCAAAGGGTTTACTTATGCTTATTTGTTCCAATCACAGTTGATTGTGAAGGCGAAGTAAGGGCAGGACCTCAAGGCAGAAACTTGGAGGCAGGAACTAATTCAAAAGCCAAGATGGATCCCTGCTTATTTGCTTGCTTCCCATGCCTTACTCAGCCTGCTTCCTTACAGTTCCCAGGAATTCCAGTCCAGGTGTGAACTGCCCAAAGTGAGCTGGACACTCCTACAGGGGAATCAATCAAGATACTGCTACCAGATCTTTTTCTCCAAAATGCTAGAACAAAGTATTGTCTTCCTGCGATGTCTTGCCCACAACCTCCAAAAATGGACCCAAGTCCAGAGCAGCAAGAGGAAATAGGGTGATAAAGAGAAAGAATTGCTTGGTGTTCTTTGATATAGCCTACCAAGGCATTGCCGACTGTGATAGTAACAGGGTAAGTGGACTGTGATCACTTAATTTTACCTTAAGGACATTGGCTTGAAAGGTGAGCACGTAAAAACCTCCACTGTCATCTATTAAGACACAAGTGTAGCCAAAAGACGAGAATCCATGATGATGTTGATCTGCCCCATGTATACCAACGCTAGTCTAGCCATGTATTGCAACCCTCCTCTCCAAAGCATCCGGGTTAACTTTACTACTCTGACTTCCCTAGGATGTAAAATCCATAGCTTAAAGAAATAAAGGCATGCAGAAGCAGGTTGACAGCTATACTTAGCTGCTTTCCAACCATAAGACATAGGGCTACACCCCCGGATTGGCAGAGCATTACAAACTAGATTCCCTGTTTTGCTTCGCTGGCCTACAGCTTGAGCAGGAATAGCATACATAGCACAGTCAAGCATATCTGGCCAAGTGTCAGATATCAGGATATGATTCTGCATTATTCCTGGAGTTTCTTGCCAAATCAAGTGCTTGCTCACATATTCCTGAATTCTGTTTCCTGAAAGGAATATAATATCTTAATTTTCTTATGAAGCAATGTTATAAAATATTCTGTTGTCCCTGTTGGTGGAGGTATGGGTAAGCCAGCCCCAAACTTGTAAGCATGGGAGAACTGTCAGCACTACTCATGTTATGCAGCGATATGGATGGGGAAGAGATACCCTCTCTCCTCTCTCCCCTTATCAACTACAATAGACTAGAGAGCTGACCCTCCCCTTGCCAGCGCCAGCACTCAAGAAAGTGGGCCCTACTCCTTGCCTAGACAGCTCAGTAGAGCTGTCCCTGTGGTTGGAGGTGAGGGTGACCCATCCTGGATGATGTAAGCAAGGTTCAGCTGTACCCCCTCATCAAACGTGTTGTGGTATGGGCAGTGGAGCGATTCCCTTCCCCTAACAATACCCCTGGCCCTTCAACATCTGAGACAGGTGGAAGAGTTGGCCTTGGGGTCATAAGAGCACAAAGATTGTTCCTGCCCTGACCAGCTGTACCAGCAGACATTGTACATTGTCTGGAAAACACAATAGAGCTGGCCCTGATGGTGTAGGTATGGGAGAGCTGACCATGAGGCCATTAAAGAGGGAGAACAGGATTATGACTTGGCCTGCCCCAATAGTCACTCCATCTATGATCTGCTGGAGCATGTGAAGAAACCTGACCCGCAGACCCAAACCTACAGGATCTCCACAACACAGGGCAACAATAGGATACCCAGGGAGAGTCCTCATAAGGGTCCCGCACTGATAATGTAGTAGAAACCAGAGGCCTCGAACCAGACCAATTTCTCTTTGCAAAGAACACTTGCAAGTAATGGTACATGGACAATAGGGTTTACTGTGACTCACTGTTTCACACTGCAGCTTCCATGACAAAAAATTTTTAATGGTTAATTAATATTTTTTTAAATTTATTTTATAATTTATTTTTACATATCAGCCACGGATTCCCCTGTCCTCTCTCCTCCAGCCCCCTCCCCACCCTCCCCCTAGCCCACCCTCCATTCCCATCTCTTCCAGGGCAAGGACTCCCCTGGGGATTCAGTTCAGCCTGGTAGATTCAATCGAGGCAGGTCCAGTCCCCTCCTCCCTTCGCCCAGGCTGAGCAAAGTGTCCCTGCATAAGCCCTAGGTTCCAAACAGCCAGCTCATGCACTAAGGACAGGTCCCAGTCCCATTGCCTGGGGGCCTCCCAAACTGTTCAAGTTAATCAACTGTCTCACTTATCCAGAGGGCCTGATCCAGTTGGGGGCTCCTTAGCTATTGGTTCATAGTTCATGTGTTTCCACTAGTTTGGTTATTTGTCCCTGTGCTTTTTCCAATCATGGTCTCAAAAATTCTCGCTCATACAATCCCTCCTCTTTCTCGTAGATTGGACTCCCAGAGCTCCACCTGGGGCGTGGCCATGGATCTCTGCATCTGCTTCCATCAGTCATTGGATGAGAGTTCTAGCATGACAGTTAGGGTGTTGGAGGGAAAGAAAGCTTAGGGGAGCGAGAGATCCCAGCTGGATCAAGGAGAGGGAGAACAAGGAAAGAGACCATAATAAATAAGACCCCATGGGAATAGGAAGAAGCAAAGTGCTAGAGAGGTTCCCAGAAATCCACAAAGATACCTCCATAATAGACCACTGGCAATGGTCAAGAGAAAGCCCGAACTGATCTACCATGACGAAATTTTTAATTTTTTCCTTTTTTCTCTTAAATTATTTTTGGAGAGGGTGTGCAAAGGCATATGGTGAATGCAAACGGATGGGGAAATAAATGGGATCAAAATACACAATATCAGACATATAGAAAAAATGAAAAGAAAATTAAAACAAAAATTCTGTTGTGTGATAGGCACTGAATAAATATGAGAAAAATAAATGACCTTGGTTTTACACTCTATTAAAAGGAGCTTTTTTTACTCATTTAGGTCAGTTTTATGAGATCAAACTTGATTTGCATCATTTCCCACCACTTCATCTGTATCAAATTCCAAAAATTCAACAGTCCAGAAATCACAAATCTCTTAAATATGTATTTTTTGAATTGAATAAATATATCATGAAGAGTTTATATTAAAATTTTGGAATACTTTACATTTTATTGGGAGAAAAAAATAAAAGGCATGAAAAATTCCATTAGTTAATTTTATTAAATTCTGTTCATTGAAAGACTAATTGGGTATTTGTAGTTTACCTATAAAACTCAAGAACTTTTAATTGACACCTTAAGTAAGCTCTGTTTCTTCAGCAAAATGTTTATAATCATTAAATTTGAGCAAGCTACTCAGTGGATGAAAGTCAAACCAAATCATAACAAAGAGAAATAAATTGCTTCATGTATCTGGACAAGGAGGAAGGCATACAAGCATAGTTAAAGCAGTTTATAGCACCCCTTATCACATTTATTGTCTTTTTTTGGTAATAAAATAGAAAAATATTGTTCTCCACAGTACTTGTGTATGGTGGCAGCTAACGTTAGGAGTGACATCTGAGTTCTAGTTTGGCAGACTAGGTGTAGTAGATAGATTCAGAATGATGTCACTCATACAATGTGCATATTAAATGACCAATAACATAACATAGTCAACTCCATATGTTTATCAAAGGTATCATAGTTCAAGTTCTTCAGAACTATGCATATAAGTGACAATTGATCCACTTGGACTTATCCTTTTGGTATTCAAAGGATTTCACATTCTTGATACTGCTTAAGTACCTTACTTTAGCATACTGAGAGTGTTTAACAATTGAACTGTGAAAAATGCATTTCAGGACATTGTAGTGGTATTGTATTCCCCAAAATATTGTGCACACTAATAAACTTATCTGGGGTCGGAGAACAGAATAGCCACTAGATATAGAGGCCAGAAAATGGTCTTTAATCCTAGCATTTCAGAGGCAGAAATTCATCTGGATCTCTGTGAGTTTAAAGCCACATTGGAAACAGCCAGGCATGGCAACACGAACCTTTAATCCCAGGAAGTGATGCCAGAAAGCAGAAAGGTATTTAAGGCATGAGGATGAGGAACTAGAGCCTGGTTAAGCTTTTAGGCTTTCGAGCAGCGGTTCAGCTGAGATTCATTCAGGTGAGGGCTGAGAGGCTTCCAGTCTGAGGAAACAGGATCAGCTGAAGAATTGGTGAGGTGAGGTCTCTGTGGCTTGTTCTGCTTCTCTGACCTTCCAGCGTTCACCCCAATACCTGGCTTGTGGGTTTGTTTTTATTCATAAGACCTTTTAAGATTCGTGCTACAGGACATTCAAGTCTAGTTGTTGAAGGCATAGTACAAATTGTAACAAGAGAATGGGACTGGAACTTGGCAGAATGCTTTGCAGTTTATTTATCATTTTGATGATAATTAAAAAATGAGAAGATTATTGGAGTTACCACCTTATAAATACAATAAATAGGTAAAAGTAGATCGACATATGAAAGAAGGGAGCTGTCCATGCTCTAGTGGATATACCAACACCCATGCTCACAGTGAAAACACAGAAAAACAGGTAAGTCGCCATAAAAAATAAAGGATGAAAATTATAATACGAAGAAGGTGGTTTCATCTGTGATCACAAGCTTGAAGAGTTTGTCATTTAACCCTGCTTACAAAAATACTAAATAGAAATTTCAGAAATGTGTCAGGGAAAATGTTAACAATCACGTAAGATTATTAATCAATGTTGCTGTGGTATGAAATTTTACCTAATATTTCAAATCTCCATTCAGCAGTATATTAATGAACAAACATTTTAAAGTGTCTTAAACTGAAATTTGTAATGGTTTGCATCACCATGCCACCAAAAACTGATTTATTACGTGTCTCAGTTTCAGAATTAATTGCTTAAAGTCAAGAGAATTGGTTAGCAGACTAAGTGTGAGTGAGATCAGTTTCCATTGTCTGGTTAGGTGAGAAACAGAAAATATCAAATTATATGCTCAATTTTAAGGAGAAGTCAAATTTAGTTCTGTGCACTTATTTAAATGTATGGCACTTGTAGATTTTTAATACCATGCTTATACATATATTTATAACAATTTTAATTGAGTCTTTATAATATCAAGGTATACTCTCTATTTTGGATGAAAGAGCAAATCTATCAGGGGCTAGAGATTGTTGACTAGTAGCCCTGTGATAAGGAAAAGACCAGCCCTTGACTCCAGGATGGGGACAAGTGTAACAACCTTTTCTCTCACTGATATAGAATAATCATATCCCTGAATACTTTATATTCAACAAAACCTGGGAAACATCCATAGCCCTGTGGAAATGTTACCAAAGCACAGAAGCTCCCTACCTTACTGTGAGTGATAGTTTGTTTCTTATAGAAGACTACAGAAGTAGCTAAAGCACACTGATAACTTGGCAAAAATTAAATGTTGGAAATAAGAGTTAATCAAGGAAAAACTTATTCAGAATTTTTATGTTTCCCTTATTCTAATTTGTGATAAAGAATTCTGGCAGTTACACCTTTCTTCTTAATGAGGTTATGCTCATTACACATCTCTGACATGATTTGTACTATTAGGAATGGAGAAAAAAAGAATTTCTTTATTTGAAATCTCCCCTTGCTTCCCCCTTTTTCTCAAGTTTCTGTGACTGTCTTCATTTCTGTTCTCTCTGCTTTCCTTCCTTCTTTTAGCTGTGACACAAACACTTTATGAACTTGCATGTTATTATCAATGTTAACATGTGAGTGTGAATGGTATACACCTTCTAAAATCTACTGTAGTTCCTAGAAAAGCCTATATCCTTGTGATGGACAGGAAACCTCACTCATAAAGGCATTAAATAATTCAGTTCTCAACTTTGAACAACTAAAATTTTGTAAATATATCAAATATGAGAATAGTTGATCAGCATAATTTCCTATGTGAATGTGTCAATATGGATAAATTTAAAATATCAACTTGATAAAAAATAATACAGTTCTGTGCAGCACCATGTCCTACTAGCCATGTAGAATTACTCTAAGTAGAAATTCATGTTCAGCATTGCTTGCCCAGTGTTTTCTTCTAGTAGGTGGAAACCGTATATATTTTGCAAAATTCCTTTATTATTGATTGATTGATTGATTGCTATTTTTGGAGATAGTTTCTCTTTATACAGGCCTGGGTAGCCTGCAACTTGCTGTGTAGATCAGGCTTGCCTTGAACTCACATTGGGTCACCTGCCTCTGCCTCTAAACTTCTGGGATTAAGAAACCTTCAGTTGATGGAGATGGAGAATTAAAAATCATATGAATATTTTATCACAACTCAGAGAAATTGGCACTGAAAACAGAGTCCCATCCTTTCTTTCTGAATGAAGGGACCCTCTCTGCTGTCACCAAAGGGCTTGTTTTTAGAACAAAACACATTTTATTGGCTAGGATATTTTCACACATATAAATATGTATTATATTACAAAAAGAAAAAAAGAAACCTTCAACTTTTAAAAACTGATAAATGAGACAGATCTTTCTAAAAAGATGATATGTTTAACCTGGACAACCTTGTTTGTCAGTTTGAAAACTATTGCATAAGGTTATGTGAAAAATTCGAATTATCATTTTTTCTTTATTTTAGGGTCAGAACTTTGTTAAGTTTTGTAATTTTATTAAAGTGTATGATAACTTCAATTTAAATGACATATTATATGTTTCATGAAACTTTTAATTGAGTTTTTGAACAATCAAGACATGTGAGGTAGGGTTTTTTACTCTATGTTGTAGAGGAATCATAAAGTGCAATAATACTTAAACTAAATTTTAACAAATTTGATCACAGTTGACCTCTTTCTGAACCCAGAGAAAGTGATAAACAGAGATTTTAAAGTAAATTGATAAAGGGAATGCTGGGAAGTGAAAATGAGAGAAAGACAAACAGCTGAGAAAGAGGAGGGAGAAGGGGAGGGTGGAAAAGGACAAAGAGAAAGATAAGAGAGAGAGAGAGAGAGAGAGAGAGAGAGAGAGAGAGAGAGAGAGAGAGAGAGAGAGAGAGGGAGAGGGAGAGTGAGAGTGAGGAGGGAGAAAGAAGGAGAGATGAGACAATCTAGGATCTGAAGGGTAGAAAAATGATTCTTTTATTCAGAAACAAGACTCATTGGCTAACTCTGTTTTCACTCACATATTTATTAAGGGAGGAAAGATATTTTTTTTAATTTTTAAGGGAACAAATTAAAGAAACACTCTTAACTTGCATTTTCTCGTGAGTGGTTAGCAGATGTTTCCACAAGTTAGTGAGTTTACTTATGTGTCAGAGACTGGACATTTGTATATAAAGTTTCTCTTTAGTCAAAGAAAAGCAAATTAGAGGAATCTCTTACCAGTGTAAATATTTCAGACTGTAATAAACTGCATAATGTAATGGCATAAAGTGCTGCCCAGAACACATTAACTTGTTCCTTCCAGTTTCAACAACAGTAGTATTTCCCCTTTTGAGTTTAAAATAACAAATCACACATAGCCAAAAAAGAGGTTGAGGAGGGGGGTGCTCTAAATCTAGGAATCTTTTAAAACTCTGATTCTAGCATGTGAATCTAATTCCTAAGTAGTTAAGTGGTAGACTATTAAGTTTGTTTTCCACTTTCTTTGAGTCATGACTTGACTTTCAAAACACCATGGTCAACTAGACACTAAGTCTCCTTGCAGAAACAGCATTCAGGAATAAAGTGAACTGCCCTCCCTTTGCAGTTCCCTTCAGGGCAGGGCACGCGAAAGTGACCCTGGCTTTTGACAAACCTTGCCAGAGCAAAATGTAACAAGCCCTGTCTTTTTTGAGCAGAGTTTTCTATTCTGACAGATACAGCTCAGGAGTATTTGATGTCGGCTTGCTGGCCATAGATAATGGTGCATCTTGGGACCATTGTCATTCTTGTCAATAAAACGGCCTGGGGGGACAAGCCAAAGAGCTACCTTTTGATTCACCATTTTTCTCTCCTTCCCAGGACATTTGTAAGCCTGTGGTCAGCGAGGTCATTTTTATTTTATCCTGATGTGCCTTGATAATAGCATCATGTCTACAAAATTTTTGACAAGGCATCGGTGTCTGTTTCTCTGGCTCATGTGTTGTACAGTCCTGCTCAATGTCAAACACTCTTTGAAAGCTATTGACTATGTTGGTGGGCACTGCGTTTGGCATTTCTTTCTTCTTTGATGAAATTAAGCCCATGGGAGTTGATCTTTGAATTTAGGGTAATTTTTTTTTTGTGTGTGTGTGAAATGAAAGATATTCTGTCACTCTATTTCTGACACTCATGGAATGTTTGAAAAACTGAATTCTATTTAAGTCACTTAAACAACATTTTGTATTGTGAGCTTTGAAGTGGTAGTGAAAAATGAAAACAAATTCATCTTTGTGTTCTATTAAAATAGAACATATTTTCACATTTAATTTCTGATAAAACTAAGCATAAATATATAGGTTTTATCATTTATACAAGTTTATATATAGATCAAAGTGTGACCAGAGACTGGCTATCATTTCTCTTTTTAAAACATCTTTGAAATTATGTTAAGAAATTTTGCACACTTTCATGTATGGACAACACATAAGAACCTATTCATATATGCATCTATGAAACACTAACAAAATTCATGCCATGTCAAATAAGGGATAGGGAGATGGGCCAGCTGAAAAGTGTCTGCCACACAATCATGAAGGCCTGAATTTCAATCCTTAGCTCTCACAAAAATGAAGTGTTGGGGGAGGGAAGGCCATGCTTCTTTATAGCAGGAGCCTAGGAGAGGATGGAGACTGCCAGATCTCCAGAGCTAACTGACGAATGATTCTAGTGAATTGGTGAGCTCTGGCATAGTGAGAGATCCTATGTAAAATGTAAAGTTGAGAACAGTATGGAAAGGCAATTGAAGTTGATCTCTGTTATCCATTTGCTTGAGTACACACCTGTATGCACCTGTGTATAGAAACATGCACACACCTGTGTACAAAGTCATTCATATATAAACACATACAGAGACATATACACACAAACACAAATGCATATACACCCAAAGAATGTCCTGTAATGAAAAAAAATCTCAATGTGTAAGGAGAAATGCAAAGCACGTGGTAGTGTTTATTTTAAAATACATTACTTCATAGGATTTGGGGTTATTCACATCCCATTTCTCATCTGTTTCTCTGAGGTATCAAAAACTCAGAAATCATGTATGAGTTTCCTAATTGACACATAGAAATTGGCAGAGTTTGACATTAAAGCCAAGTATTCTCTTTCTGAGTCCAACATTCTATCACAACACAATAATATGTTGAAGGTTTTTGGCTCAAGAAATGTGAGCTACCATAATCAGAATTAGATTACTATGGTCAACCAAATTATTTCACATCTCTTTCTGTAAAAGAAGGCACTTTCTACATTTTAACATATGCTGAGAAACCATATTCATTCATGTTTATAAAACTAGTTTGTACAAAATTCATGGTAATGTATTCTAATACCTAACATTCAAATATGAAGAGTCATTATTAAATTGAAATATATATTGGCTTGCTAACTGATAGAGGAACCATGCATTATTGATAGTGATTTCAAACTTGGTTCTTGTGCTCTGAATGGCACTATGACCTCTAGAGAAAATACATGAAATTATATCTAAAATTTAATACATAACTAAAAATAGTATAAAAGGCACTTCTATATAGAACCTTTATAGATAAGATCTTTTTATCCTATCTCTTATGCTATTTTATTGTGTACAAATATGTGTAAGAGCATTGTACATGAAAAACAGCCAGAAAAAATCAGGTAGATGCTACCTGGAAAATAAGTTATAATGCTTCATGACAGAATGTAAAAATCTCATAATAAATTAAACAAATAGAAAGTTCAGGATGTCACCTTAAATATTTAATAAGATTATTCATAAGTATCTCACCTTTCAAAATGAATTCTTAAAAGGATTTGAGACTTTTAGTGAGTGACAAAAATGCACACTATTTTTAAAAGCACACTAACATTAGTAAGCTGCAACGTAATTTTTTTATGTTCTGGTTAACTCTAATATCTCAAGCATACTTAATACTAAAAAGTCAGTTATTGTGGCTGGAGACATGACTTAGCAGTTAAAAGCACTTGGTGCTCCTGAAGAGGTAAGGACTTTGATTCCCAGCATCTACATGAAGATCCACAAAGACCTGTAGCTCCAGTCCCAGGGGATCTGATGATGACATCTGGCCTCTATAGTACCAAACACACACAGTATACATACACACATATGTACAAAACACTTTTATACATACATTTAGGCAAAACACTTTTATACATAAAGTGTATCTGGGGTTATCTCCTGGTCCTGCCTGGCCTACGGTCAGGACAAATCTCTCTCACCTGCCAATCCTGCAGCTGCTCGGACCCAAATAAACACAGATACTTATTATTTATAAATTGTATGACTGTGTGGCTCAGGCTTCTTGCTATCTAGTTCTTATGTCTTATATTTACCCATTTCTATAAATCTATACCTTGCCACGTGGCTAGTGGCTTACTGGTACTTTACATCCTGCTGCTCATGGCGGTGGCTGGCAGTGTCTCCTGACTCGGCCTTCCACTTCCCCTCCCTCTCCTCTCTCTCTTTGTCCTGCCTATACTTCCTGCCTGGCTACTGGCCAATCAGCACTTTATTTATTAACCAATCAGAGCAACACATTCAGAGCATAGAGAACATCTCACAACAATAAAGTTTCATATATATATATATATATATATATATATATATATATATATATATATATGAAAATGAATCATTTTATGATGGAAACTCAATATTAAGAAAATAACAAATGATTATATCAATAGATTCATAAAAAAGGGATTTACAGACTTGCATAACTCATAGCAACTGTTTCCTGGAACATAAGGAACAAGTCTGAAATAAAAAAAAAGTGCAGAAGCCTGCAGCTAATGATAAAAACGTAGTTTTTCTGTAAAAACAGAATCAAAAAATACACAATTATTTTCATTAATATAATCTCACATTTCAGCAGAAGTCCTAATGTAGGCAATAAGGGAAGAAACACACAGAACAGAAGAGCCATTGAGCACAGAAGGGCTGTCCACAGATCATGTAATGATCCTCGGTGGCTACAGGAATCTGCAAACAGTGAAATACTGCATATCTGGAAGTTTGTGAGGTAAAAATTCAATGCAAAACTTGAATATATTTCTCTATAATAATAACAAATTAAAAATTGGTATTTAAAAATATCTTATTTAATTTATTCCTTGAAAACATATTTAAGTGCTGTATCTACATCACTCTTCCTTCTTTCTCTTCCCATCCAACTACTACAGATGACCAAATTCATTGTCTCTTCTTTTATATTGTTGTTACATGTACTTACATATGTATATGTATGTGCATTTGAATCTGTATATATAATAGATATGTATGTATATATTCATTTCTCATCTTATCTCTATGTTACTCTATATGCTCATATATGTGTAAGTACATACACACACACACACACACACACACACACACACACACACACAAATGTCTTCTATGACCAGGGCTGACCACTTGGGATTAGACAGCTTTTGTGGGAACTTGTCCTTGGAGGAAACTTCTTTGTTTCTCTTTAGGCATTGGCCACCTGTAGCTCTTTGTTTAGAAATGTGACTCTGATGGATTTCTCCTGTTCCTGCTGGCATGTCAACCCATTTTATCATTGTGTTCATCCTGTTCTGGCAAGATTGTTGAGAGTTTGTGATGGCAGCTTTCCTTTCACATTAGAATACACTATCTTGTAATAGTAAACACTTCGGTCTCCTGGATTTTACAATCTTTCTGTCCCATCTTCATGATTTTCCCTATGTCTTATATGTAGGGATTCAATTGCAAATGTATCAGTTGGAACTGGGCACCCTGCAGTTACTTATTCTGTAATAATTGCAAAAAGAAGTTTTTAGGATGATGGGTAAGAACTCTATGCCCATCTGTGAGTACAAGAGTAAGTATTTGTAATACACTTAGAAAATATACTTGTTTAGGAAAATTGCACTAGAAGGTTCTTCTCTCAGAATCGTGACCTTCCCAAGTCACAGTCATTGGTAATTGACTAAAATTATATGCAGTGCCAGATTGTAATGTTCAACTGTTGAATGAACTGTAAGTCTAACAGGTAGCTGTTGTTTAACTCCAAGATAATCTGTATATATAATAGATATGTATGTATACATTCATTTACCACTACTGTGTCATTGGATGTCTTTCCAGGTCAGTCCCTGTTGTGGTTCATATTCCTTACAGTTGGGTAGAGCTACCTATTTTTCCTTTCCTTTGGCAGCTTGATAGCACCTTCAAATACTATTAATGCTAGTTCCTTAATTCCCCAGTCAAAAGACGCAAGTTAGCTGAATGGTTTCAGTAACAACATTTGTCTTTCTGTTGTCTACAAGAAATTCATGTTATCCTCAAAGACATGAACCCCTTAAATACAAGAAATAAAAAATTATACTCAAAGGGCTGTTTGTTACTACAGAGATGTTCATCAGTTTACATGCTCAACCATGTTCATTGCTATTTTTATCTACAATAACTAGGAAGTAGAATTAGCCCAGATATCCAACAATGGATAAATGAGTAATGGAAATACACATTATACATATACACAATTGCATTTTATTCACTTGTTAAAAAATGAAATTAGGAAATATTCAGGCAAACAGAACTGAAAAAATTGATACTGATTTAGGTAGCCAAGGCAAAGAGAGAGAAAGGCTGCACATTCCCTTGCATATGTAGATTCTAGCTTTTAATGTTTATATATGTGTAGCTAGAGTTTTCCTGCCTTGCCCACAGTCAGGACAAATCTTTGTCACCCACCAGTCCCACAGCCACTCAGACCCAACCAAGTAAACACAGAGACTTATTTTGCTTACAAACTGTATGGCCGTGGCAGGCTTCTTGCTAACTGTTCTTATATCCTAAATTAATCCATTTCCATAAATCTATACCTTGCCACGTGGCTGGTGGCTCACCGGCGTCTTCACATGCTGCTGGTCATGGTGGCGGCTGGCAATGTCTCTCTGCCTCAGCCCTCCACTTCCCAGAATTCTCCTCTCTCCTTGTCCCACCTACTTCCTGCCTGGCCACTGGCCAACCAGTGTTTTATTTATTGACCAATCAGAGCAATTTGACATACAGACCGTCCCACAGCATATATGTGTATATAACTTGAAATTCTTATAGAAGCCAGAAACTCAGAAAAGGCCTATCCAGGTGACATGATAGATATTTGTTCAAAGAACAGTGGAATAAAATATATCCCAATTTCATTCAAATTACAAAAAAGACCTTTTTTATAAGGTTTTCAAAGGAAAGGATAATTTTGAATCTCAATCATAAACATTATGTATATATAATTTATGAACATAATTATTAAATAATAATCATTAAAAATAGGATTGAAATATTTCTTTCAGGACATATTTTTTTTGTTGAAAATATATTCTTATTTCATACAATACATGCTGGCCACAATTTTCTCTCCATTACTCCTCCCAGCTCTACCACCACCATCCAGATCCATGGCCCCTCTATTTCCTCTTCAGAAGAGAGCAGGCCTCCAAGACACAGCCAAACAAAACAAAGCAAGATACAAAAAGACAAGGCAAAAGCCCTCATAAGCCTGGATAAGACAACCACTAGGAGGGAAACATGTCCCAAGAGCAGGCAAAAGAGTGAGAGAGACACCTCCTCCCACTGTTTGGAGTCCCACAAAATCACCAAGCTAACAGCTGTAACATACATGCAGAGGACCTGATGCAGACCCATACAGGCCCCCTTCTTGCCTCTTCAGTCTCTGAGCTCATGTAAATCCTGCTTAGTTTATTTGGTTGTCCATGTTCTCCTGGTGACAACCTCCACAGGATAACCTCAGCCAACAACTCAAATGAATGCAACTCAGTTCCACCACTGGAAGTCTTGCCTGACTCCAAAAGTTTGCCAATTCAGTCTTCTTATTCTTCATCACTAGGAGTACTAACTGGAGTCAGCCTCATAGATTCCAGGAAGTTTCCACTGCATTAGATTTCTACACAACCCCCAGAGATCCCCAGTTCCATCTATCTTTCCCTGCACTGTCTTCCTCTAACCATTCTTCCCTATCCTTCCTACTCTTGTCCCCACCTTCCCCCAGTCTGCCTGCAAAATTTATTCTATTTCTTCTTCCCAGGGAGGTCCATGTATCCCCTTATAGAGCCTCTTCTTTTTCTAACTTCTCTGAGTCTCTGGATTGTAGCTTGATTAGCATTTACTTAATAGTTAATATCCACTTATAACTGAACACATACCATATTTGTCTTTCTAGGTTTGTGTTACTTCACTCAGTATGATTATTTTCAAGTTGCAACCATTTGCTTGCAAATTTAATGATTTTATTTTTTTTTAACATCTGAGTAATACTTCGTTGTGTAAATGTACCACATTTTCTTTATCCATTCTTCGGCCAAAGAACACCTAGGTTGGTTCCAATTTTTGGCTATTATGAATAAAGCCACAATTAACATAGTTGAACAGGTGGCCTTGTGGATAGGATGTAGTAGTGTCCTTTTGGTTTATGCCTGAGTGGCATAGCTGGCTCTTGAGGTACATCAATTCCCAATGTTCTGATGAATTGCCATATTAATTTCCATACTGCTGTACAAGTTTGCATCCCACCAGCAATGGAGGAATATTCCCCTTGCTCCACATCCTCACCAGCATGAGCTGTCACTAGTGTTACTTATCTTAGCCGTTCTGGCAGGTGTAAGGTGAAATCTTAAAGTAGTTTTGATTTGCATTTCCCTAATAACAAATGATGTTGAACATTTAAGTGTTCCTCAGCCATTTGAGATTCCTCTGTTGAGAATTCTGTTTAGATTTGTACCCCATTTTATAAGTGGATTATTTGGTTTTTTGATATATAATTTCTTGAGCCCTCTCTATATATGTTTTAGATATTAGATCTCTGCCAGACACGAAGTTTGTAAAAATCTTTTTCCATTCTGCTTCTTTGTCCAATTGATGGTACACTTTGCCATACAGAAGCTTTTCAGTTTCATGAGGTCCAGATTATTAATCATTGATCTTAGTACCTGTGCTATCTGTGTTCTGTTCAGAAACTGTCTCCTGTGCCAATGCATTTCAAGCTGTTCCAAATTTTCTCTTCTCTCAGGTTCAGTGTATTGTGTTTTATGTTGAGGTTTTTGATCCACTTGTACTTGAGTTTTGTGCAAGGTAATAAATATGAATTTATTTGCATTCTTCTACATGCAAATGTCCAATTTGACCAGAACTATTTATTGAAGATGCTTTCTTTCTCCAGTGTGTATTTCTGGATTCTTTTTAAAAAATCAGATGGCCATAGGGGTATGAATTTTTGTCTGAGACTTCAATTCAATTCCATTGATCAAATTGTCTTTTTTCATGGCAATACCATGCAGTTTTTATTACTATAGCTCTATAGCACAGTTTGAAATTGGGAATGTTATACCTCTGGACGTTCTTTTACTGTAAAGGATTATTTTATCTATCTTGGATTTTTTGTTTTTTCATATAAAGTTGAACATTGTCCTTTCAAAGTCTGTATTGGACTTTTGATGTGGATGGCATTGAATCTGTAGATTACTTTTGGTAAGATGGCTATTTTTATTATGTTATTCCCACCTATCCATGGGCATGGATCTCTCCATCTTCTGATATCTTCTTCAAATTCTTCCTTTAAAGACTTAAAGCTTTTGTCCTACACGTCTTTCACTTGCTTAGTTAGAGTTACCCTAAGATATTTTATATTATTTGTGGCTACTGTGAATGGTATTGTTTCTATTATTTCTTTTCCAGCCCAAATGTCATTTGTATATAGGATAGCTACTGATTTTCTAGAGTTAATCTTGTATCCAGACACTTCACTGAAGGTGTTTGTTAGCTGTAGGAGTTCCTGGTTGAATTTTTTTGGGTAGCTTATGTATACTATCATCTCATCTGCAAATAAAGATACTTTGACTTCTTCCTTTCCAATTTGTATCCCCTTGATCTATTCTAGATGTCTTATTGTTCTAGCTAAAACTTCAAGTGCTATACTGAATATATATGGAGAAAGTATACAACCTTGTCTTGTTCCTGATTGTGGTGGAATTGCTTGGAGTTTCTCTCCAATTTATTTGATGTTGGCTCTGGTCTTGCTGTAAATTGCCTTTATTTTGTTTAGGTTTGCCCCTTGTATTTCTAACATCTACAAGACTTTTATCCTGAAGGGATAGTGAATTTTTGTCAAAGGTTTTTTTGGCACCTATTGAGATAAACATGTGTTTTTTTCCCCTTTCAGTTTATTTATATGGTGGATTACAGTGACTAATTTTTGTTGAACCATCCATTCATCTAGGGATGAAGTAGGGATGAAGCCTACTTGGTCATGCTGGATGACCTTTTTGATATGCTCTTGGATTCAGTTTGCAAGTATTTCATTGAGTATTTTTGCATCTATGCTCACAATGGAAATTGATAGGTAATTCTCTTTCTTTATTGAGTCTTTATGTTTGAGTATCAGGGTAACTGTGACCACATAAAATGAATTGGCCAATGTTCTTTCTGTTTCTATCTTTTGGAATAATTTGAGGAGTACTGGCATTAACTCCTCTGGAATCTGGTAGAATTTTGCTCTAATACCATCTGGCCTGGGCTTTTTTTTTTTTTTTTTTTGACGGGGGGTAGGATGGCGTTGAAAGATTTTTAATGACAGCTTCTACTTTATCAGGGGTTATGAATTTTTTTAAACATGTTGTATGGTCTTAGTTTAACTTTGAAAAGTGGTACCTATTGAGGAAATTATCCATTTCTTTTAGATTTTCCAATTTGGTAGAGTACATATTTTGAAAATATGTCCTATGATTCTCTGAATTTCCTCAGTGTCTGTTGCTATGCCCCCCTTTTTTTCTTATTTTGTTAATTCAGAATTTCTCTCTTTGCCTTTTAGTTAATTGGGATAACAGTTTGTCTGTCTTGTCTTTGTTTCATTGATTCTTTGTATTGCTCTCTTTGTTTCTATTTTATTGATTTCAGTCCTCAGCTTGATTATTTCATTCCCCCTCTTACTCTTGGAGGAATGTAACTGGAAGTTGTCCTGTGTCCTGCCCAGTCTACAGTCACTCAGACCCAAGTAAACACACACAGGCTTTTATTAATTAAAACTCCTCAGCCATTAGCTCAGGCTTACTATTGACTAGCTCTTACATTTAAACTCAGCCCATTTCTGTTAATCTCTATGTTGCCACATTTTTCGTGGCTTTACCTGTGTACCATTACATGCTGCTCCCTGGACAATGGGCTGGCATCTCTGGACTCAGCCTTCCTCTTCCCAGAATTCTCCTTGTCTGCTTATCCTGCCTATACTTCCTGCCTGACTACTGGTCAATCAGTGTTTTACTAAACCAGTATACAAAAGCATTATCCCATAGCAGGGGGAAATTACTTCTTTTTTTCCCCAAAGCTTTCAGGCATGCTGTGAAATTACTATTATGAGATATCTCTCATTTTTTTTTAATGTAAGCACTTAGTGTTATGAACTTTTCTACCAGCTCTGCTTTCATTGTGTTCTGTTAGTTTAGGTATGTTGTGTATTCATTTTCATTGAATTCTAGAAGTCCTTAATTTCTCTCTTTGTTTCTGTCTTGATCTAGTAGAGAGTTGTTCAGTTTCCATGAGTTTGTCAGCTTTCCTTTGTTTTATTGATATCCAAATTTAATCTATAGTGGTCTGATAGGATGTAGGGAGTTATTTCAATTTTTTTGGTATCTATTAAAACTTGCTTTATGACTAATTATGTGATCAATTTTATAGAAAATTCCATGAAATTTTGAAAAGGAGGTTTATTCTTTTGTGTTTGGATAGAAGGTTTTGTAGATATATGTTAGGTTCATTTGGTTTATAACATCTGTTTGCTCCAGTATTTCTCTATTTAGTTTTTGTCTGGATGATCTGTCCACTGATGAGAATTGAGTATTGAAGCCTCCCACCATCAATGTGTAAGGGTCAATTTATGATGTTCTAGTAGTTTTCTTTTACCAAAGTGTGTGTCCTTGTGTCTGAGCCATAAATGTTAAGGATTGAAATGTCATGTTGATTGATTATATTTTATAATATGCAGTATCTTTCACTATATATTTTAATTAATTTTGATTTGAAGTCTGTTTTGTTAGATATCAAAATGGCTTTACCATTTTCTTCCTAGATCCATTTGCTTTAAATATATTTTTCCAACCCTTTACCCTGAAGTCCATCTTTGATTTTGAGCTCTTTTTCTTGAATGCAGCAAAAGAATGGATCCTCTTTTCACATTCATTCTGTTAATCTGTGTCTCTTTATTGGGGGATTGAGGCCATTGATATTAGAGATATCAATGTCCAATGATTATTAAATCCTGTTGTTGTTTTTTTTTTTTTTTTTTATATTTGTTGTTGGTGCTGCTGGTGGTGGTAGTGGTGGTGGGTATGTATGTTTCTCTTCTTTTGGTTTTGCTTGTGTGAACTTATTTATTTCCTGTGTTTTCATGTGTGTAGTTAACATCCTTGCCTTAAATTTTTCCTTTATTACTTTATGTGGGGCTGGATTTGTAGACAGATATTGTTTAAATTTGCTCTTATCAGGTGATTGAAAGATTTTCTAGGTAAGTATAGTAATCTGGGCTGACATCTGTGGTCTCCTAGATGTTGTACATCTGTCTAGGCCCTTCTGGCTTTTATAGTCTCCATTGAAAAGTCAGATGTAATTTTAATAGGTCTGCTTTTATATGTTACTTGGGCTTTTTCCTTTGCACCTTTAAATATTCTCTTTTTTGGTTGTTGTTCTGTGTGTTTAGTATTCTGGTTATTGTGTGGTGAGGGGACTCCTTTTCTGGTCTAATCTATTTAGTGTTCTATGTGCTTCTGGTACCTTTATAGGCATCTCCTTCTGTAGAAATCTTGGGAAATTTTTCTTCTATGATTTTGTTGAAAGTATTTTCTGGGTCTTTGATCTGGTATTCTTCTGCTTCCTCTACTCCTGTTATTCTTGGGTTTGGACTCTTCATAGTGTTCCAGATTTCCTGGAAATTTTGTGTCAGGAATTTTTTAGATTTAACACTGTCTTTGACCAATATATCCATTTGTTCTATTTTACCTTCAGTGTCTGAGAGTCTCTCTTCCATCTTTTGCATTATGTTGGTAAAGCTTGCCTCTGTAATTTTTGTATTCTAACGTTTCCATTTCTAGAATTCCCTGTTTATTTTTTCTTTATTCCTTCTATATCCATTTTCAGGTCTTCAACAGTTTTATTTGCTTCTCTCATAAATTGTTTATTGGTTCTTTACTCTCTTTAAGGGATTTATTTTTTCCTCCAATTTTTTGTTTGTGTTTCTGGCTTTCTTTGAAAGGTTTATCCATTCTCTCTATTTTTTTTGTTTTTGTTTTCCCAGATTTTCTTAAGGGATTTATTCATTTCCTCTTTAAGGGCCTCTATCATCTTCATGTAGTTGGTTTTAAGGTATTTTTCTTGTGCTTCAGCTAGGTTTAAATATCCAGGGTCAGCTGTGGTATGATAGCTGATCTCTAATGGAGACATATTGTCCTCACTGTTATTGTGTTCTTAAACTGGCATCTAGGCATCTGATTTGGGGTCGTCATAGGTCCAGTTACTATCTCTGGGTTTGTCTTTATTTAGTGTAGATTTTGTTCCTTGGTTTCTGTTTCTTCTCTGGATTTTCAGTGAATGTGGTGACTGTATGTTACTTGTTGGCCTGCAAGGCTGGTGTATTCAAGTGGAATGCTTGCTGATGTTAGAGGCTGGGGAAAGAGGAAGCAAGGGAGAGAAGGCTATTGAGGCACTAGGGGTAAACTTGAGAATTTGTTTAAACAGGTTTATTAAACAGAGAGAGAAGAAAGGGTATGTTGGCAGCCTATCTGGTTATTTGGCAGGCATGGCCTGTGGTTAAGCAGGGTATGTCTGCTGGCTATGACACACAGAGGGTACTGAAGGTTAGGACACACCAATGAGGTGGGGATGGAAGGCCAGTGGGATGGGAGATGGTCTGTGGGACACACAGAAAGCATGGATTGAGGAAGGGAAAGCTACAGCTAGTTCAGAACATATTTTTATCTGTTTCTTTGATGTCTTAGACAGTTTGTGAATGTCTACACCAAGGGACTCTCTTTCTTCATTCGGTGTTATTTGTATTCACAAGGAAAGGGAATGCAATCTTGCAACTAACTGGTTACTAATCAGTTTCTCAGCAAAAATATTATTGAATGTATATTATTTTTTTAAAAAATAGATACTAAAATCATATCAACAGCAAAACTAAAAAATAATGCTGTATTCTTGAGAAACTCATTAAAGAGCAAGAAAGGGTAAAAGATGGTAAATATAACAGAAAGAGGCTTTATTTCATATATAAGAAAGAGATATAGGCTGTAAAACAAAGGAAGGAAAAAGTTTCTCTTAAAACATGCAGGCATGGTTATTCAGGAACAGTTTCTTGGACAGGATGAAGTACAATCAAAGTCTTGATGACTCAAGTGATTTAAATGAGTGTATATCTAGAGATCTAGGCATATTTGAAGAAAAAACTAAGCAAAGGTCAGAGTTTGAATATAAAAGCTTAGAGTATGGTAATCCCAATAACCAGTGAAAGTGGGTGGTTGGAATGCTGGAAACGGATAAGAGAGAATACAGCCTCAGTTAATTCAGTAGTTCTAAATCTTCTTATGCTGTAACTCTTTAAAACAGTTCTTCATGTTGTAGTGGCCCCCAACCATAAAATTATTCAGGTGTTATTTTATAACTATAATTTTGATACTGTTATGAACCATAATGTAAATATTGGATATGCAGGATATCTGATGAGACCTCAAAGGGGTTGTGACCCACTGGTTGAGCACCATTGGTAAGTTTGTACACTTGGATGAAGCACAAACTTCCCAACAAAGACTGCTTTCCATGTACAAATAAAGTTCATGATAGAGCTTTCACATATACACTCTGGTGATGAAATTTCATCATGACAAAACCATCACAATTAATCTGCAACTGAACTGAAAAAATGCTCATAGGGTACTTATCTGATATTTCATCTAGTTAAAACTGTATGGTGATGTTTTAAGTATGTGGAAACCTTGTGAGGGGGTTTGTTTATGAGCACTCATGTCTGTATTATCTTTCCTGTGTATTGTGTATGCACTTGTTGATGTAGGTGTGTTGCATGTGTGTAAGTCCCCTCAATTAAATCTTTTTCTTTATAAGAGTTGCCATGTCATGATGTCTCTTCATAGCAGTAAAACCCTAAACCAATCATCAGTTTAGCAGACTAGATAATAAACTACAGGGATTCTCCCACTTTACCTAGGTCCCTGGTGCATGAACTGATTTTGGAAGCCCACTACCTATGGTGGGACACCTCGCACAGCTTTGAGGCAGTTGGAAGAGCTTAGACCTGCCTCCACTGAATGTATGAGACTCTGCTGACTCTCTTTGGGAAGACTTACCTTCTTGTAGGAGGGAATGGGGGGTGGATTAAGGAGGGAAGGAGGCAAGAGGGGGATCTGTGATTAGCATGTAAAATGAATAAAAAATTTCTTAGTAAAAAAAAGAAAAGAAGATAGAATGAAAGAGCATTATATCCATTACCAGAAAACTTACTATTTCCATAATTAATATGTAGTAAACTTGAGCTCACAATTTTATAATATTACATCTTTAAGAATGTGAGCATTAAGAACAATTAGTTTCTAAAAACACTTCATTTTGTGTATATTACATATGCATACCAAATACCTATTATAAATATTTTAATATATTCAAAAAATTTAAACTGCATTCTTCTATAGTATATAATAGTCAGTATCTTCTCTCAAATATCTGAACATATTTTAAGATACTTCTGGCATTTTTCATTCCCTTTTCTAATTAATAGAAATATTGTGAGTTTCAATGCCTAATTCAAATGCCAATTTTCAAAATTTTTTATTATTCTAGCAGAAGGAATAAAATACTACCTATATTTATTTCTGCATTAAATCATTGGAAATAATTGAGTATAACATTTATTACATTCTGCCTTGTTTTTTATCTGCATTTAAAGTAAGAAAGTCAGTGTTTCTGGGCTATATGTAGTTAGTATACTAGCAGAATAAGGCCTAGACTCTGCTTTTCTAACTCTTGGTATAGCATGATGATATTTTGTTTGTACATTAACAAAAAGCACTTCTCTGGAGATCAGAGTGCAGAGCTAGAGGCCAGGGAGTGGTGGCACATACCTTTAATCCCAGCATTTAGGAAGAGGAATCAGGAAGATCAGGAGTTCAAGACCACCCTGGGCTGCATGAGATTGATCCAGTCTAGAAGAGAAATAGAGCCAGGGGGTAGAGGCTCTTACCTCTGGTCTCAGCACTTGAGATCTCATCCCTTTGATCTCAAAACTTGGGAGGCACACACCTTTAATTTCAGCACTAGGGAGGTAGAGAAAGGAAGTTATATGGTGGGGCAGGAAGGGGAATATAAGGCAGGAGGAGACAGGAGTTCAGCCCCCTTTTGGTCCGAAAATTCAGTAGAGGTAAGAAGTCTCTCTACTGACTGGCTCCTTTATATCTCTGATCTTTCAGCATTTGCCCCAATATCTGACTCCAGGTTTTTATTATTACTATCAATTAGAATTCATTCAACAGTACGGTGCTCTCTTTAGTGCATTAAAAAACTACCAAATGAGTGTCTATCAACTATAATAAACTCTGTATTTATATTATTTATTACTTTTTATGTCCATTCATTCTCTTTTCTAGGATCCCATCAAACTGCCTACTGACAAAGGATGTTGGTTTTATTAATGTGTTTTGTGAAAACATTGACAACCTTCAATTCATTGATTAAAAAATAATATATGATGATAAAGAAGAAGGAGAATAGGGAAGTGAAAAAAGGCATTGGAGCAAAGAGCCAGAAGTGTGAGTAAGGTATTAAATAGGGCAAATGCAAAATCAGTCTCTTTGGTAAGGGAAACATGTAGCTAGAGTTTTCCTGCCTTGCCCACAGTCAGGACAAATCTCTGTCACTCGCCAGTCCCACAGCCACTTAGACACAACCAAGTAAACACAGAGACTTATAATGCTTACAAACTGTATGGCCATGGCAGGCTTCTTGCTAACTGTTCTTACAGCTTAAATTAATCCATTTCCATAAATCTATACCTTGCCATGTGGCTTGTGGCTTACTGGTGTCTTCACATGGTACTTGTCATGGTGGCGGCTGGCAGTGACTCCTTCTGCCTTCCTGTTCTTTCTTTTCTCCTCTATACTTCCTGCCTAGCCACTGGCCAATCAGTGTTTTATTTATTGACCAATCAGAGCAACAGATTTGACATACAGACCATCCCACAGCAGAAACATATTTCCAAAATGTGCTATGTATGTTGGTGGAGTAGAAAATTCATCAACTGTCTTACCCAGCTGTGCCCCTGCATGCTGTTGTACTGACCTGCTACACAAAATACAGCCAAGTGTGCAGTAGCAGGCTGACTGTTACGAGGGTATCCAACCAATATGTGATTGAATTCCATAGGAGGGAATTCATGCCTGGCAATATAACTCTAGTCAAAAGAAATCTTCTTCTTCTTCTTCCTCTTCTTTCTCCTCCTCTTCCTCTCCTCCTACTCCTTCTTTTTCTCTTCCTCTTCCTCCTTCCAGTGGATGTGTTTCCTGATAATACACAGCTTTGTAAATGTGTTGTTTATGCCTATATCTGCTCTCAGGTAGAAGCTTCTTTTCATAGTGTGAGGCAGTAAATGCAGAAACTCACCATAGTTAAATTCCTGAAAGTAGCTGAATACTTGAGTAATCAGATCCAAATCTGACATGACTATAACCACTAACAAAACCCAGGAACATTCTGCTTCCACACACAAGGGAACAGAAAATATAAAGAATCAGCTGAAGGGGGAGTTCTGTGAAAAGTTGTCTTCTGAATAGGACATGACCATTGCATGAGTACAAGGTAGATGGGCCCATTAACATTCATTCCACTATGGGTGGAGGAGGAACTAATGAGGTCCAATCCTTCCTTGACTACAACTGGAAGTCACTCTTTGCCAGTAAGTTCCTTTGGCTACTGTTTACATACCACATCGTATACACCACACACACACACACACACACACACACACACACACACACACACACACATGATTATAAGTAGTGAAAATAAATCGATAACAAAAATAATTAGTCAGGAAAGAGATTAAAAGAAAAATAATGAAATAAAACACATACCAAAGTATTTATCACTCTTTTATAGTATGTATTATATGGTGATTATGATTTACCATTAGACTAATTATATTCTTTTATTACTACTTAATGGGATTTATTCGTTTTCTTTGTTAATTTGTTATATCATTGAAAAATAGTACTAATATATCATTCATTATTTATGAGAATAATGTATATTGGACTATAGATGGTTTTGTTCAGCAACAATAAAATACCAATTATTAAACATAATTAGAACATACATTACATAAAGGGATATGATAAAAAAGCATTCAGACATACACCTTGTTTATTAAGCATGTATAGAAGTGATGCTAGTAGACACTACACACAAGAGATGATTGCTCATAATCAAAGGAAGGTTCAGAGTAAAGGAGTTAGTCTCCCATGCTAGGAACTAACATGAGTGCTGGCTCTGTCATCATTTTAAATTTGTATTATGATGAATGAAATCAAGTCTTGCTTGTTCAATTCTCCACTGTGGGTTAGCTGGAGAGCAATGTCACTCAGATGGAATAATACATAACTCATCTTTTTTAAAGTACATTTTTTTCATAATGGTATTCAGAGTACAAAAATCAGTTCCACTAAGATTGTATTCCTGGAAGCCCTGTTCCCAGAAGAGACTTTAAAGCAATTTCAGCAAGTTTAGGCTATTTATTTTCAAGTTTATTCAAAATGAATCAAGAGATGGCATGGTATCATCCCATCACTAGGAATTTTAATAATTTATATTGCAAGGTATGATTTAGTTTTTATTATTGTTTAATGACATAAGTAGATTCTGATTCCATATATTTTCTTTGAGCAGATTTTATTTTGTAATGCAAATATTCAGAATATTTTACCCACTTTATTAGGCACTCCAAAATAAACTTGGCAAGTACACATTCAGTGAATCATCCATTTTTTAGTGACTATTGTTGAATTTTGAAGTATAAACAATTTGTACTTCATAAAGTTTGTGGAATTCTAATTTTTCTCAATTGGTTAACTCTTTGAACATTTTTAACTATTAAAATATTTCTTAACATTTCTATATTAACTATTGGATGATTAAAATAATCAGACAAATAAAAATGTGGCTTTTGCCTATAATAGTTTCAAATTAAAATCATCTTAATGCTATAGTATTCTTCTCTACTGAATATTTACTTTTAATAAGTATAGAAAGCAATACTGATATTGATAATAACTTCATTTCATCATTTCATATGAATAATGACAAATATAATATTTACATCCATATGTAACCTATAATTTTAATATACTATTTTGTACATTGTTTTGTTCAAATAAAAATTGTTAATTTTTTTTTGTTTTGTTTTTTTCAGTGAAGGAATCACTGTATCACTTCACATTTTGGAAGATGTTCTGATACATGATATTGTTTTGAAAGTTGATTGTCTTCTTAGGTATTATTTTCTTACAAATAAAAATGCCATGTTATTTCAGTATGCTATCATCAATAATTGTAGCAATATGAGATCACACTTCTAAATAAATTGGCCTAAACTCATTTGATCTCTATTTCTTCACAATTACTTAAGTGTCATCATTTGATTTAGTCCTGACACTGCTTTCACAAAGTCAAAGCATTTTATACTGTGTGAAAATGTTTATTAAAAATGAAAAACTGTAAACCTGTAAAGATGACTTGACTATGATGTTAATTTTTTAAAGTAGGCCTGGTGAAACTTTAATGATTATAAAAATAAGAACACTTGCTTTAACAGGTACATTGTTTTTAACAATCTTGATTTTCAGTAGTATGTGAAACTAGAAGTGAATACAGCTCATCACACAACTTTGACAGAGTCTGAAACAATCCTCCATTTGTCATTCATATCTGTGTTCATCTCAATATTCACTCTAAGATGTAAATTTACATCTACATGGACTGGGAGTAAACTGTCACCTGGCACCGATCACTAGTTTCACTAGCTTTCTTGAGAAAGGGGGTTTGACATATAAACATAAATACTTCTACCTAGTATTCTGCTGATCCACGTCACCTGCTGCTCTTGTTTCTGACTAAGGGAGACTCCAGCCTTTCATTGGGTGCTCAGCTAAATTCAGAATGTTCTATACAAGTGGTTCTCAACCCATAGGTCATGGTCCCTTTGCGGGGTCACATATCAGATATCCAGTATATCAGATATTTACATTATGACTCATAACAGTAGGAAAATTAGTTATGAAGTCTCAATGAAATAATTGTATGGTAGGGGTCACCACAACATGAGGGACTATACTAAACCGTCAAATCATTATGAAAGTTGAGAACCACTGTAATCTAGAATGACTGCTTCATGCTTTACATTCCACTTATTTAGCAAATGTGTCATCATAAATCAGCCATCTATTTCCATCTCATAAAGGTAGGGTGCAAACATGGGAGGAACTTCTCCTTACTTAGTGATGCTCTAGGATACTTGGAGTTACAGCCAGAGTCCTAAGGTACAACAGGCTTGATACTGGTCCCAAGAACAAAAGTTTGTTCACTCTCAACATTCTTTTCATGCTCTCTTTTGGTTTGATCTTTGTCTTCTCTGTAGTGTTCAGAATTTATTTATTTATTTATTTATTTATTATTTTTTATTTTATTTTACATTACTATTCAGTTCTACATAACAGCCACATATTCCCTTGTTCTCCCCCTTCCTGCACCCCTTCACTTCCCACCAGCCCACTCCCCATTCCCATCTCCTCCAAAGCAAGGCCTCCCCCAAGGACTGAGATCAACCTGATAGACTCAGTCCAGGCAGGTCCAGTCAGTCCCCTCCTCCCAGATTAAGCCATGCATCCCTGCATAAGTCCCAGGTTTCAAATAGCTAACTCATGCAATGAGCCCAGGACCTGGTACCACTGCCTAGATGCCTCCTCTGGAGGCATTGCAATCCCTGACTTCAAGCTATACTATAGAGCTACAGTAATAAAAACAGCTTGGTATTGGCATAAAAACAGACATGTGGACCAATGGAGTTGAATTGAAGACCCTGACATTAACCCACACACCTATGAACATAAAATTTTTGACAAAGAAGCCAAAAGTGTACAATGGAAAAAAGAAAGCATCTTCAACAAATGGTGCTGGCATAAATGGATATCAACGTGTAGAAGGCTGCAAATAGATCCATATCTGTCACCGTGCACAAAACTTAAGTCCAAGTGGATCAAGGACCTCAACATAAATCCAACTACTCTGAACCTTCTAGAAGAGAAAGTAGGAAGTCGTCTTGAACTCATTGACATAGGAGATCACTTCCTAAATATAACACCAGTAGCACAGACACTGAGAGAAACAATCAATCAGTGGGACCTCTTGAAACTGAGAAACTTTTGTAGAGCAAAGGATACGGTCAACAAGGCAAAGCGACAGCCTACAGAATGGGAAAAGATCTTCACCAACCCCACATGTGACGGAGGACTGATATCCAGAATATATAAGGAACTCAAGAAATTAGACATCAAAACGACCAACAGTCCAATTAAGAAATGGGCTATAGAACTAAACAGAGAATTCTCAACAGAGGAAACTCAAATGGCTGAAAGACATTTAAGGAATTGCTCAACATCCCTAATCATCAAGGAAATGCAAATCAAAACAACTCTGAGATACCACCTTACACCTGTCAGAATGGCTAAGATCAAAAACACTGAAGACATCTTATGCTGGAGAGGATGTGGAACTAGGGGAACTCTCCTCCACTGCTGGTATGAATGCAAGCTTGTACAACCACTTTGGAAATCAATATGGTGCTTTCTTAGAAAATTGGGAATCAATCTTTCCCAAGATCCAGCTATACCACTCTTGGGCATATACCCAAGAAATGCTCAATCATACCACAAGAGCACTTGCTCAGCTATGTTTATATCAGCATTGTTTGTAATAGCCAAAACCTGGAAACAACCTAGATGCCCTTCAACTGAAGAGTGGATCAACAAATTGTGGCACATATACACAATGGAATACTACTCAGCAGAGAAAAACAATGACATCATGAGGTTTGCAGGCAAATGGATGGATCTAGAAAAAATCATCCTGAGTGAGGTAACCCAGACTCAGAAAGACAAATATGGTATGTACTCACTCATAGGAGGATACTAGATATGGAACAAGGATGACTGGACTGCTACTCACATCACCAGTGAGGCTACCTGGAAAACAGGACCCCAAGAAAGACACGAGGATCGCCCAATGATGGAGAAATGGCTGAGATCTACATGAACAACCTGGACATGAGTGGGAGCAATGAAGGGCAAGGGTTGAGGGAAAGAGAGTGGGAGATCCCAGCTGGATCAAGAACAGAGATGGAGAACGAGGAATAGGAGACCATGGTAAATGAAGACCACATGAGAAAAGGAAGAAACAAAGTGCTAAAGAGGCCCACAGAAATCCACAAAAATACCTCCACAAAAGACTGCTGGCAATGGCCGAGAGACAGCTGGAACTGACCTACTCTGGTGATGGGATGGCCAAACACCCTAATAGTTGTGCCAGAAACCCCATCCAAGTACTGAGGAATCTGGATGCAGACATCCACGGCTAGGCCCTGGGTGGAGCGCCACGAGTCTAATTAGCAAGAAAGAGGAGGGTTTATATGAGCAAGAATTGATGAAACCAAGGTTGGATAAAGTACAGGGACAAATAGCCAAACGAATGGAAACACATGAACTATGAACCAAAGGCTGAGGGGCCCCCAACTGAATCAGGCCCTCTGAATAGGTGAGACAGTTGATTGGCTTGATCTGTTTCAGATTTTATTTCTTTATAAGTAACTTTATTGCTTTATCTACTCCCCACTCTCATTTTTCTCCTATCCCTTCATTCCTTTCAGTTTTTCATATTCTGTGATTGATTCATCAACTAGTTTTCTCCCATCTTTTCAATCCTTTCTGTAACCACATTGTATACCTTTGCATTTCTATAATTATGGACTATATGTGTAATGATTTCAAATGCCCTTCATTTTGACGCTTCAACTTTGAATGATATGAAGGCACATGTATAGAGATAGACATAAGAACATGTAGGTATATGTATGCAATTGAGTATATGTACATATATATAAGTATATTCTTCTATTGAATTCATATATTTTTGTTATTAAAGTACATTTTTATAAATTTTTTCTCTCAACTAACCTCATCTTTTTATTGGATATTACATATAGATAAGTCCTTTACATTGTGTGTAATGGGAGTTAGAACACATATACATGTAAAGTTGTTATGAAGCACACAATTAAAGTGCTAATTTAATTATGATTTATACAATTATTTAAACAATAGAACTCAACTAATAGACTATTTTAGGAGCTTCTTAGATATCTCATTAACATTTTTCTTGATTATAGACAGAATACACTCATTTGTAAAAAACTTCTTGCCTTTTATGATAATAGTTTCCTCATTTATTTTCCTTTATTGTATTATTATGCTTATTAATGCAGACTAATTTTAGCTACTTAGATCATTAGATATGCATATAGAAACATTATATAACTACTACTTTATTGGCTTGTTAAATGTATGCTCAGGTTCATATTAAAATTTCTTAATCTAGTTCATTTATTTTCTTGCTATGTAGCAGTGCTGTCCATGTTGTTGGATCTCGGATCATCAATCCACAATGAATGTGAATGAACATACAAAAATTTAAATGAAAGGATTATATATTCATTGAGAAAGTCTCACCAAAGTAGACAATGAAATAAATAAAACCTCATATGCCAAGTGAAGGTGATTTTTTTAAAAAATTCTGGTACAAGGTCCTCATGTTTTCATAGATGATTGTGAAGTGTTTCTTATACAGAACCAGTCACCCAATAACACTTTATATAGGAGTACTGTCACTTATCTTATGGATGGATATGATATAAATTGGTATGTCTTTGTATTGCTCTTAATTGGAAGATACATCATTTTCAGTTTGTATACCCAAGGTGGATATGCTTTATTCTCAAATATATTTGATATGGCATAAAAGTTTTAAAGAGTTTGGAAAAAAGAAATCTATGTCAGGTCTTAGAGTATGGATAACCAAGTCACTTAATAATACAATGATTAAGTATTAATCTCACATTGGAAAATGCTAGTCTGGTGGGTATTGAATTGCATTTCATGAAAGTTCTAATTTGCCTTTATCAATTAAAGAGGTACCTTTATCATGGTACCTCTTGAGGAATTGAAATAATTTATTTTAGTAAGAATGATACCACTACTCTTTTCTTACTTTTTATCTTAAGTTAAATAAAACTTTACAATAAAAGTAAGAAGATATTTTTCTATATTGCTTAGAATACTGAAGAGCACCACAGGCCACACTGACTCCTATCAAGAGGGCTTTGTGAGGCAAGTGTTCAGTTCAACTTCACTATTCAGTCTGGCAGTGATACCTTGTCTTAACTTGACTGCTGCATATAAAAAGGTATGCTTTTCGCCTCTCTTTATTTTTATTGTCCAAATAATAACTCACTTCCTGTAAATGGGTAAGTCCTTAGGAGATTTCCAGGATAGTCTTTGTAAATCTACAGATTACCTAAAGTATAATTTCTATAAATCGTGTTTTTTGACAGGCAGATTTGATCATTTTGACATATAGAGTGAAATTCCACACTAGGTGATCTCTGAAAGTGCAATTTCTGTAGCCCAAGTTACATTGTAGAAAGCTTGACATAATTACTATGATGATCTTATGTCTTTCCTGTAAATAAATTCTATGGGACAATTGTCTGTTTCATCTGGGGCCCATGTGTTATGGTGGTGGCATCTGGTGGCAATTACCATCTTGAAATTCATTTTAAAATGTTTAATATTTGAAAACTTCCTATGTGTATTAAAAGATATATCAATTTTTCATTTCCATTCCAAATTACCTCAAATATCCCCACACATCTTCTCCCCCATCTTCATGTCCTCTTTTAAATAACACACTCTAATGAGTGTTACCTACATATGCATGGATATGTGGCTGTCAACTGGAGTATGGAGAACCTATCAATAGTCACACCTCCAATAAATGATTTTCCCTTAAACTGGAGCTTTTCTTAAGTTAAATTATCCCATCTACCTTTGCCTCTGGGCTTTTTATCTTTCTCTAGTCTACATACCTTTATTTACTTCTTTCCCCATGGCTGGCTGTAGAGCTGGATGGCTGTCCCCTGATGATCTCTTCTCCTCCTTTTCTTCTTCTTGCTTTGCTCCTCCCTCTTCTCTTTTTCTCCTTCTATTTATCCTTTCCACCTGGCAGCCCATCCTGTTCCTCCCCTGCCTAGCTAATAAGCCCTCAGCTCATTATTAGACAAATCAGGTGTTTTAGACAGGCCTGTGTAACTGACTACTCTTTCTCTTTTTTCTGTTTTTCTTTCATGAGTTCATGAATATTTATTTATTAATGTAGAGACTAGGAAAGCCACATTCTACTTGCAAAGATAAGTTACCAGATTTGCCCATTCATAAGAGAATAAATAAATAAATTTTGCCTATTGATGAAGGAACTGCACCACCATGTATATAGATTAATTCTATCAGTTCTGCTTTTCTAGAAAACCTTGACTAATACAATGACTCATAAATATCCTTGTGTTTTGTTGATCTTTGTATGCAGATAGATTTAAGTTATATAATTGTAAATTGTTTACAATAAATTTTATTTACAAGTGGAAGGTGCAATGGAGAAATGTGGTGGTATTATGTTCCCCAAAATATTGTGCACCCTAAAAAACTTATCAGGGGTCAGAGACAGAACAGCCACAATATTAAACATAGAGGTTAAGCAGTGGTAGCACATGCCTTTAATCCTAGCATTCCAGAGGCAGAAATCCATCTGTTTAAGGATACAGCCAAGCATGATGACTCAAGCCTTTAATCCCAGGGAGTGATGGTAGAAAGCAGAAAGGTATATAAGGTGTGAGAACCAGAAACTAGAAGCATTTGGCTGGTTAAGCATTTGGCTGGTTAAGCTTTTAGGCTTTGGAGTAGCAGTTCAGCTGAGATTCATTTGGATAAGACTCAGAGTCTTCCAGTCTGAGTAAACAGGATCAGCTGAGGAACTGGCAAGGCGAGGTATTTGTGGCTTGTTCTGCTTTTCTGATCTTCTAGCATTCACCCCAATACCTGGCTTCAGGTTTGTTTTATTAATAAGTATCTTTAAGATTCATGCTACAGAGAAAAAAATATAACTGAGAAACAGTGGAGCAGCAGAATATACACCAAAAAAATCTTACAGTGGTTTCACAAAAAGGTGGAGTTTATTCAAATGAATTTCCTTTGTGACACTTGCTGTCAAGGAATTGAGGATCTAAGATGCTATTATTGATTTTTCAATTTATTACTAATATATTACATTTTATTTAGGCTACAGTAACATTGAAATTTGGCTTTCACCTGTCTTTAGGATACTACAGTGGCAGAGAACATATATGTTAAAACATAGTCATGTTCTCAGTAGACAATGAGCACTGGACGGCAAATTTCTACTGTGGTTTTCACTCCTTAATGTGTCATTGTGAAATTTATGCTTCAGAAAAAAATGATGATTTAGTTTCTTGGCAAAACAAGCCATGCTCCTCAGAAGTTGATGATGCAAATTGAATGGTATTACGGCTATAAAATGTATTTTTATTTGTGTGTGTGTGTGTGTGTGTGTGTGTGTGTGTGTGGTGTGAGAAAATGTTTAGTATTCAAAGCTAAGCAACTTAATGCACTTTATTCTTCAAGAAGTGAATAAATGTTAAGATTAGATTCTGAATTTCTTAGTGATAATACTATGACTATTGAATTCATACCCTTCTCGCCATATTTTACAGTAAAACACACCTAAAGTTATTTTCAGAGATAAGAAGATTCCTAGCAACAAAATTAAATTCCTGTATTTAACTGCCATCAACCCTCACACTTAACTCCATTACTATTAAATCGAAAACTTGACTAGCTTATCTGATGTGAGTAGATTGGCTTTTAGTTATTGGTTGTAACATCACATTATCTAGTTTACATTACTCTGAGTTATATTTCCCAGTCTTTGCTAACACATCTCATAAAATCAAATACAATAACATGACAGTTAAATTTGAAAAACCTCTTATTATATTTGAAATTCAACCAATGTTCCAATTAATGACAATAGATGATTAGAGAAGAAATGACACCCTCATATTGAGATATTTTTACACCAATGTATTTTTAATGTCCTCATATCTTGTATTATTTTGACAGGTTTTCAGAAACAGCTCCAGAAGTCCTTGTTTGGAGACTGATTTTTGTGAAGAAAGACAGAAACATGTGAAAATGATCAGCTCACAGTGATAACATAAAATATGGAAAAATGTTGAAAAATTATATCATAGGTATTTGGACATTTATATTATTAGACAAACTTTCTGGTTAAGACACTCACAGATGTATCCAGAAGAAAAGTAACTTATATTTAGTTTCCTTTTAATGATGTCTTTACTGATATACAGACTGAGTAACAGTAAAGATATTTTTGCATTTGTTACAGCTAAATGTAATGATGAGTTGGAACTGATGATCTGATACTGACTGAGATATCATAAGATGGATGTCACAAACATATAAAATCTGCAATGTGAGTCACAACATATTGGCATGGAATGGTGGCTTTAAAACTTTTTTAAAAGTGTGAAACTTAAGAGCAAGAAAAAAATGTCAAGACTCATAAATCTAAACCAATGCATGTGTGCTTGTGTGTGTGTCTGAAAATACAGTGTTCCTTAATTATCAACCATAATTTATACTGTCAGATAAAAAGTAAATGCCTTGCTTTGATATCCTGTCTTACTAGGTACACCATAGTTGTATGAAGAAATAAACCACAATACGTTTCGCCTCAAGGCATTTTTTGTTTGTTGAGCGCTATAGGAATAGTGCATTCATGTGTATTATGTCATTTAGTCTTGCAAATATGTGAGTCAGTTAGTTAGTCTTCACTCAATGAAAAGTATGAGAAATTTTGAGAGAAATAAACTTATCTGTCATTCTTGAAATAACTGGCAATCCTGCATAGACTTATTTACAAACAGCAAGGGTCAGCTCCAAAACTAGTGATGGGCAGCAAGATGCTCACTTCTCAGTGTTTTCATGTGAATTCATGATAAACCAAAGTTCTACAAATTTGTGTATTCATCATTGTATAATACTTGTACTTATGTTTCACTTGTAGATTTCTTCACACTCACATCTGGCAAAATCATAATTTTGGTAAAGATTCAAAAGTCGTGAATTTCTTGCTGCTGGTGACATTGAAAAAAAGCAGTCCAGAAGGACAAAGGGTCTGTTAAAATCAACAGAGTACAGATATGTTGCATGTTATTTATATTACAGCACCTAAGGAACTTGTAGCATGTTTTCTTCAGGTCTATACACCTGTAAATAGGGTGATATTTTATTTGTGCTCAAATGTGATTTTATTTGTATGTTAATAAATAAAGTTGTCTGGGAGTCAGAGCTAAAAGCAAGCAATTTAGGAGAAGTCCGGCGGTGGTGGCACATGCCCTTAATCTGATCACATGGCAGGCAGAGTCTCTGTGTGTTCAAGGACACAGCTAAGAGGTAACCCAAACCTTTAACCTCAGTATGAACCATAGAGACCTGGAAGTCTGTATAGACAGGCAGTGACAAGAAAATCATGTGGTTGGGTTTAGAGCCAATGAGAAGGTAGAACAGAAAGACAATAAAAAGACAGGTCACACAGGAGAAGGTCTCTTCTCTCTCTCTGAGGGGAAGGACAATAGCGACTGGTAAGCTGAATGCTATTGGCTAGTGCTCCTATCTCTTGGGCTTTTAACTCGGTATTTGGCTCTGTGTTTCTTATTTAATAAGATGGTTTAGAATTTCGTCTACATGTACAGAACCACAACTGGTAGGAAATAGATAACTGGGGATGAAGCAGGAAAAGGTGACAGAGGGAGGAGAAAATTGATAGTAACAATCCTCTAAGGAAAGAGAAACAATTTCTCTTAACTTTACTAAAGTGTTAAAAGTGCCAGAGTCACCTATGGCCACATTTGAGATTCTAACTGCTCTTTCCCACACGTTTGGCATGTTTAACATTTGAATGTATTTAATTATGTGAATCATCACTTGAAGTTTTCTCAGAAAATTATCTACCATATTCAGCAAAGCTCCAGGGGTGACGCTGAGTGGGGGAGGCGGGTAAATGAAGAAAGGACGAACATAAAGACAGATAGAAAAGCTGGGGCTGGGTGATGTGGGCTTTTTGATGCAGACACCTTGTCACCTCAGAAGCTTAAGTGAAGTGGTGAGGTTGTTATATACATGTGGAGAAAGAGGCAGAGTTATTATGCACAGTTAAACAAGGAGGCAAGGCTTATGATACACAGCTGGATCAGAGACACAGACAGGGTTAGCTGATCTTATAGGAGCAGTCTCTGCAGGGAAGAAGTCCTCCAGGTAAATATCTAATGGAGAGAAAGCTGTGGTGGACATTTTCTGCACAAATTATCAACATCAACAGAGAAAACAGAAGAGAAGGCTTTGCCATTTCCCTCGGAATGTCACCATGTGCCTGATACTAAGGCCTTCCCCATTGCTTTGGCCGTGTCAATAGCCCACAGTCACTCAGCATTTCAAACTTTCAGGAATTGCTCTGCTTTTTGAAATTATTACTTCAATAATATTTATAGTTTTATGAAAATAAATTGCTTCTTAACTATATTTTAAACTTGAGTGCTACAATAGTAATATAATTTTTTCACATCTGTAATGCATAGACAATGTTTATTTATACATTTTGTTCATTACTCCCCTTAATTTGTTCATTTATATGTGTTCATATATAAATACATATACAAATAATCAAATGAAGAATAATGTGGAAAAAAGACATCACCTGCATTTTGATGAAAAGAAAAAGAAAATGATATAAAGGAAGACAGAGTTGTCAGGAGTGGTGGGAAAGAAAATCAGTCATCATTTAAAATTTCAATAAATTCCTAGGTTAGAATGTGAAACTAGAACAGTAATTCTCATCCTTCCTATTGCTGTGACCCTTTAACATAATTCCTCATGTTGTGGTGACCCCAACCATGAAATTATTGTCATTGCTATTTCATAACTAATTTTGCCACTGTTCTAAATTATAATGTAAATATTGTGTTTTCCGATGTTCTTGGGTGACCCCTGCACAGGTTCAGAACCACTGAACCAGAGTCTTATGTAAGGATGTAGTTAAAGTACTCTTTAAAATCTCAGCTATGCCCTTACTGCCCGAGGTTCTCTCATGAGGTCTTCCAGTCATCATTTCTGATAGTAATTTTTACCTAAAGTGAAGTGACTGTAAATGTTTGTCAACTTGAGTAAACACCTCCATCACTATAAAGAGAAGGTTTTGAGTGAACACTGAACAATGCAGCCTAGGAATGAGACAAATAAAATTAACCATCACAAAATCTAAAACACAAATAAATATTTGAAATGTTTCAGGGAAATGCATTCAATATCAACATTAATAGAGTATAATAGCTTACTTGTACTTTCAGAGGATATGTTATGGGTATTTTAGTGAACCATTTAATGCATTTTTCTTGTTTAATATGGTTTTCTATATAGGTACATATAGGTATGTAATAACTGATTCATAGGAATGGATAGTTAACCTGAGTTTGTAAAAAGAGAAAATACAAAATAACTACATATACTGCTTATTCTAAGAAATTTTAAATCAAACAAGTTATAATCTGTAGATAAATTCATTAATTGATAGCACTATTGTAGTCACCAATGTAATAGAAAATACTCTTATGTCAAATGCTACATTAATACTACATTTATATTAGTATATTGTCATTATTATTTTAATCATATTTTACACATAAAAGTGCTTTATTGGCTCATTTTTGCCTTCCTGAAGTTAATGAAAAGATCACAAACTAAACTCAAGCTCACTCACATATGCTTATCCCTTTCCTCAAACTTGGTCTTCTAGCACCATTTTCAAGCAAAGATTCTGGAAATAGGAATGTGCTTGAAGGGGCATATGCCCATATTTTAATGTAATTTTTATATTTGAAACTTTTACTTTTTTAAGAGGTATAATTTGTTGAAACATTTAATTTTTCAGATTACATTTTTGTCAGTGATTTTAGAAACAAATTTCTTTATCTATTCTGAAATAAGATTTTTGGATCAGCTCAATGCCTTATTGTATAATGCTTTTTTTTTTACTTATAGTAGGCAATTATTAATGTAGTAAAATACATACTGTTGTAACCTGAAGAAGACCTACTAACATTTTATTAAAATGAGAGAAAAATAGTAGAAGCTGTCAAAATGAGAAAGGCATTTTTTATCATAAGTGATTTTTATGGTAATTACAAAAATATAAACCTTAAAATATTATACAAACTGTATTAAGTGACAGTCACACAGGTCATGAGAAATTGTACCACAGATGCTCATTAACAGGTCTACATTAAAGTAAATCTCTTTGAAGATTTATTTTCTCATTTTTTTTTAAAGAAAGGAAACTTTATACAGGTATTAATGGCCTAATTGTGACTAATCAATCCCATTTTTGTTTGAAGGATAGTTCCCTTGATCCGTTCAATAAATATTGCTTGTATGAAAAGGAATTTAGATTGATGAGCAAGAATTGTAACCACCACTTAGAGATTTACGGGTTGAGAGAATAATGTGATTATGCAGAGAAATGAAATGATGCTTATGGGCCCTTGATGAACAACAAAGGATGTTTGTATTAAGGATGTCATGGATGTCAAAAGAAGAAGGAAGAAGGTTTTATCACAAGTTCATTGTCTTATAAACCCATCCCTGTCAGAGTATAGAACTTGTACATCACTGTAGCGCACAAAGGAAGATTTTTCTATTCTCAATTACCAAGTAAGTGTTTTGGTGAAGCATCACAATTTTTGTCAGTTATTCTCCAAGTTCATAGTCCTGTCCGGTTTTATTCCCTAGCTCTATGATATTATATAGGCTTGTATTGTTCTATAAATCATTGTACAGAGTTTTAAGTACCAAAATTAACTGCTATCTGGTAATTTCTTTACTGATAATCATTGAAATAATTTTGGTTCAATATATTGATAACATATATGACATCAAAAAATTCTCCAAAAATTAATAGCAAGGCTCAGGTTCAAATTTTGGCAGTAAGGAAGATTAAATCACCATATAAAAGAAGGCATAATTTAAGCATGAGGCAACATGAATGAATACACTAGAAATCATATTGAAAGTGAATTGATTTCTGCAACCCTACATTTGTACCTTTCTGTTCCTTCAGCAGAATTTCCTTTCTTCATCAAAAAGGAACTGCTTTAGCAAATGAATCTGAAAGCAAAATGCAGACTCTGAGACCCACATTAAGTTCAACTTTAGCAACTTTAAAAACACGAGAATGCACTCTGCAGTCTCATAGGAAGCAATGAATTGTCTCTGTGAAGTACTTTGGATTTAATCAAGTGCTGCTAGCACCCACATTTCCTGAGTTAGTTGTGAAGTTGAAATATTTATGAACAATTTATACCTAAATGCAGGAGAAAGTGATGCTCTCCAGACTTAGACCTATTTCAGCCTGCCTGCAGAAGCTTGTCCTCCTACTCTACCACCTCTTGGTACAGATCCAGCTTAGCTTTGCCCATCCACCCTCTCAGCCTTCCCTTTTAGCCCATCTCCACTGTTCTGTGTCCGCCACTGATCTATAGAAAAACACTTTCTACCATGGACCAACAATGGCCACAATGGACTGAAAACCTGATATGTGATTTTCACTAGCCTTTCTGTCTTCCATCCCAATATATTCAGACTTACTTTTAGTCTTATAGTACCCTGCCCTGGCCTCTGTCAGTCATTCTTCTTAGTTCATCTCTATTCTTTTCTTTTGCCCACCAACTCACAGAGGTGTTTTCTGCCAGGGACCTCACAGTCAACACACTTGCCTAGGACTCAAATTAGGCCACAGCACCAAAAAACACATATCCACCCAACAAAGACAAGACCAGATATCTACATCAAGAAACATCTCCAACATAATAATTCTAGATGCCTAGATCCCAGTAAAACACAGACATGAATAGCCAAGATAATATTCTTCCTTCAGAAGCCAGGAACCTTATGTAAGTATGTCCTGAGAAAAGTAATTGAGCTACAGCACAAGACAAGAACTGCAAAATAGCAATTAAAAATGTTTCAAGGCTGCATGAGGTGTCCCATCAGAGGGAGAAGGGCTTGGACTTGTCTCTACTAGATGTGTCTCCCCATGGGAGGCCTTGCCTTCTTATAGGGGGGGAGTAGGGTGTGAGTTGAGAGGGGGAGTTTGGGGGGCAGGAGGAAGGGAGAGGGGGATCTTTGATTGGTGTGTAAAATGAATGAAAAAATTTTCTCAATAAAATGTTTCAAGGAGCTTAAAATGGATGTCAGTAAGTGCCTTAACGTAGGGAGAGATAGCTAGAATTGAGGGGCATTTGAGGGGCAGGAGGGAAAACTAGTGCAGTGGAAACTTCCTAAAGCAGCCGAAGGAAATCCTAATGATGTATCCAAATAATAGGAAGACAGATCCTCAATTGCACCTCTTGTCACAAACAAAGCTTCTAGTGGGGGAGGGAACCCAAAATAGCTTGACCATATAACTGCCATGACAGGATTAGAGCACCAGACCCAGCTTCTGTGACAGGCTTACTGGCAAAGGCGATACCCAGATCTAGGAAAAGCCGTAAACTGACCCCACCCAGAGAGGATCTGCATCTAAGGGGAATATCTGACATTCCTAATACTCCCTAAATCCCTAGACAAATGTCAGCCAATCAGGGTCCTGAACCCTGGAAATCCCCTCACCCCAACCTCTGCTATGATAAAAATTCCACCCTGCTTAGACTTGGGGCTCTCTGCTCTCACCATTGTGTCAGAAAGACAAAGCTCTGAGCTTTAAATAAAGGCTCTTTGCTTTTACATATGCGATCTGGTCTCTGTGGTGATCTTTTGGGGGTCCACACTACCTGGGCATAACACTAGTACCAGGTCTGCCTTACACCCAATTGAATTATTGACCAAAGGAGGCTCATGGTATAGTGGGTAGCTGTTCCAACTTTGCCCTGGAAGTACTACCCCCATTGAGGCTTCCGGTAACTGTCATGCCTACAAGACGGTGCCAAGAGAGGAGGCTTTAAGACCCAAGATCTGGATGTGTTGGCTCTTATGGTTCCTGGATCCTGGATGGTGGAGGTAGATTGAGCAGAGTTTGCCAGAGAACACCGCTGGACTGCACTATACCTTTCTTAGACTCTGTATCCCTTTACTTGTAAGTTACCCCACAAAATAAGCTTCCCTTTTAACTACCTGTCTTACTATTTCTACTAAAACCATGGAAATCCCCAAACAACTCAGACTGTCAGCATGACAGTAGTTTGCTCTCCACAAACTGACAGCAAGGTCCCATTGCTGAAGACACCTATACAACTCATTGAATGTGGAGAGATAGAGTGGGTGCCTACATAGAACCTTCACTTTCATGTTCTTGTGTCTATGATATGGGAAGGTACTCTGAAGATTATCAAAAGAGAATTGTAAACACCAATCCAGCCACAAAAGCTTTGATCTTCAACCTGTCTTGCCTGCAAAGTATGTTATAGCAATGATGTCACAAAGCTTATGTGAGTAACTAACCAATGTCAAATTTGACTTATAGCCCATTCCAAGAGATGGAATCCATACACAACACTGCTTGGGTGACCAAGAACCAAAGACTACTGCTCTAAAAATTAAAAAGTAACAATAAAATGACCTCTAATGATATTCTTCTATACTCATAGATAGGTACCTTATTTGGGACCATCATAAAAAAGGCTTCCTCCTGCAGCAGATGGGAACAGATACAGAGACCCACAGCCAGACATTATGCAGAGAAAGAGAAAGATCTTGGAACATACAACTCTAAATTAGATGTCTTCATCAAATCACTCCCCTCATGGCTCAGGGTACCATGTGAAAAAGAGGGTAAATGGATTATGGTAGCCAGAGGGGATGGAAGACACCAGGAAAATAAGGACCACTAAATCAGCTGAGCAAGGCTCATATGAACTATACTGAAGCAGCAGCAATCATGGGTCCCACAGGGGTCAGCACTAGGTTCTTAGTATATGTTATAGACTTAGTGCTTTTTATGGAACTCTTAAATATGTCAATGACTAGGTTTCTGATTCTTGTGCCTTATATTTTGGTTGTTTTCTTTCTATTAGTTTGCCTTGTCTAACTTAGATGTGAAGTGGTTTTTTTTGTTTGTTTGTTTTACTTTATTATATTTTATTTTGTTGTTAAAAAAAGAAAGAAAAAAATAATGTTCTACCTTTTGGCCATCACAAAGATTTTTGCTTGTATCTCTCCTAAAGTTAAAAATATTTTATATTGTGTAAAATACTCTTTATAACCTCATGCACGCACAAAAAAGAATGGGGTACAGAACTAAACAAAGACTTCTCAAACATAAAACACAAATGGCTGAGGTAAGGATTCAGGGAAAGAAGAATATTTATTCATTATTTGTGGAAATGTAAACTTGTACAAACTAAATGGAAATCAGTGTGACTCTTTCTCAAGAACCTTGTATATCCACAAAGATGACTCCACCATAGACTACTGACAGTGGTCAAGAGGGTACCTGAGCTGACCTACTCTGGTGATCAGATGGTTGAATACCCTAACTGTCATCATAGAACCCTCATCCAGTGACTGATGAAAGCAGATGCATAGATTGATGACCAGATCCCAGGCAGACCTCCAGGAGTCCAATCGATGAGAGAGAGAGGAGGGATTCTAGGAGCAAGAGATATTAAGACCATGATTGGAAGAAGTACAGAGACAACTAATCAAACTAATGGGAACACATGAACTGTGGACCAATAGCTGAGGAGCCCCCATGGTACTGGACTAGGCCCTCTGGATAGGAGAGACAGTTGTTTAGCTTGACCTGTTTAGGGGGCCCTCAGGCAGTGGGATTTGCACATGTCCCTAGTGCAAGAGCTGTTTTTTGGAGCTTAGTGCCTATGGTGCAGGGAGGACAGGATTGGACCTGCCTCAACTGAATGTACCAGGTTCTGCTGACTCCTCATGGGAGACCTTGCCTTGGATGAGGTAGGGAAGGGTGGTGGGCTGAAGGGAGAAGGCTGGGAGGTAGGAGCAGGGAGGACAGGGGAATCTGTCACCTACACTCAGGCCCGTGGTCCTAATTATCCTCTATGCGGACCTGCTGGGTAAAGCCATGAGGAACCTGAGAACAGGCTCCCATAGGACATACAGAACATCCCACAGCACTTAATACTAAGAAAAAAACAATTTAAAAATTTGTTGCAGAAATTATCAGAATTCTCTGAAGAATCACGTTTATAAGAGGGTTTTAAAACATGCTCAACATAGCCCTGAAAGGGATGTCTCCATTAAATCCCTCCCCTCAAAGATCAGGGAACCCTATAGAAGATGATGTTGAAACAGCTTAAGAGCTGGAAAGGATGAAGGACACCAACGAAACAAGGCCTTCTAAATGCTCTGTGGGCTTACAGAGTCTGAGAAAGCATTCACAGGGCCTACAAGGGTCTAGACCAGATGGGGTCCAAGAGCTGAAAGGAGAAGCAGACACATGGCCGATCCCTAACACAGAAACAATCTCCAATTGAAAGCCACATGCAAAAGAAAATTTACTGTTCTCTAAGGAGTCTCATTGACAAAACAAACTACTCTTAAGGGTAGACTGCATGGCCAGCAGTAGAAGATGAACAGAAAAATGAATTCCTCCTTGTCTCATAATATCCTGTCAGGGCTTTTCCTTTATTTTTTAAATTTTATCATATTATTTTTGTTTTCTTCTGATATATATATATGATTATTTTTACCCTATAGGTCCTTTGCATACATATTACGCAAAAACACGAGGTTAGTATATTTTGTGAGCTTCCTGAGGGTGCAAATGAATGACTCCCTATTTCTTGTACCATCTCTTGAGCTCTTTTCCTTCTGCTGGTAGTTTTGCACAATTCTTATTGTTAGTTTTTGTTTTATATCTTTTATATATTTTACATTATATATTAAATTATATTAATATTTTATTATATTATTATTCCTTATAAGCTTGCTTGATTTCTAATGAAAGACAGAAAGTGCATGGATCTAGAAGAGAGGGAGGTGGGGAGGAAATGTGAGTAGTAGGAGAGGAAACTAGTCAGGATATATTACATAAGAAAAAACTATTTTCAATAAAAGGAGAAAAAGTGTTCAGCATTCTTAGACATCAAGGTAATGCAAACTAAAACTAATTTAAGATTTCATCTTACCCTAATAGGGATGGCTGAGATTAAGAAAAAAAATACATCATGTGCTGGTCAGGATGTGGGGAACAAGAAACACTCTTGCACTCTTGTTGGGGGTGCAAATTGGGAAATCTATTATGGAAATCAGAGTGGTCATTCCTCTAAAAACTAGAGGTTGATCTACCACTTGACTTTGTTATTCTACTGCTGGATATATACCCAAGGACATGATATCCTATTACAGAGACACAAACTTATACATGTGTATCTATTCACAATAACCAGGACATAGAAATAGCCTGGAAGTCCATCAGCTGATTAATGGATAAAATATCATAAGAAGGGTCTCTAGGACACACATTTATATTCTTCCCCTCTGAAACTTCTTAAACTGTGCCCCAACAGTTCAAATTACCTACAGTACCAGTCTTCCATGCTCCTACTAGAATGACCCATTAATCCTGCTTATAGTGATCAATCTCTTTAATCTTTAAATCCTGAAAGCATCCCTTATTCCTCCAAAGAAAAGCATAGTCAGACCTATCATAGCAGTACCCCAGTCTCTGGTACTAACTTCTGTCTTGGTCAGTTTCTATTGATGTGAAGAGAGAACATGATCACAGTAACTCTTATGAAAGAAAACATTTAATTAAGGCTTGCATACAGTTTAAGAGGTTTAGTCCACTGTCATCATTGCAGGAAGTATGATGGCACTCAGACAGAAATACCTCTGGAGAAGAAGCTTAGCCTTCAATATCTGGATCTGCAGGCAACAGCGAGCAGCAAGAGAGGCTTTGGGCCAGGTTTGAGCTTCTGAAACCTCAAAGCCCACCTCTGATGAAACATTTCCTTCAACAAGGCCACACCTACACCAACAAGGACACACCTCCTAATCCTAAGTATTGCAACTCCCTGATGGCTAAGAATTCAAATACATGAGCTTCTGGGAGCCATTCTTATTCAAATCACACATACACACACACACACACACACACACACACACACACACACACACACACAGATGAATTTCTAAACAGTTTTATTAAGTAAGAACTATAGAACCAAATACAGGGGTAATAGCCAAAGAGATCAGAGAAATAGTAAAGATAAACTGACTAACCTTAGTTTACCACCATGCCATGGTGGGACCAGCACCTGTCCCTAGTGCATGAGCTGGCTTTTTGGAACCTAGTCCCTATGGTGAGACACTTTGTGCAGCCTTGGTGCAGGGAAGAGAGGCTTGGACCTGTCTCAACTGAATGTACCAGGTTCTGCTGATTCCCCATGGGAGACCTTGCTTTGGAGGAGGTGGGAATGGGTGGTGGGTTGTGGGGGGGGGGGGAGGCTGGAGGGTTGGAGGAGGAGGACAGGGGAATCTGTGGTTGATATGTAAAATCAGCCACATCACTTCCTTGTCACTGCCTGTCTATACAGACCTCCAGGTCTCTATGGTTGGTACTGGAATTAAAGGTGTGTGTCATCACGTTTGGCTGTGTCCTTGACCACACAGAGACTCTGCCTGCCATGTGATCAGATTAAGGGTGTATGCTACCACTGCCTGACTTCTGTTTATGGCTCTCTATGATCTCTGATCTCCAGGCAAACTTTATTAACATACAAATAAAACATCACATTTCAGCACAAATAAAATATCACCACACACACACACATACACACACACACACACAATTTAAACGTGTGACAAATGTGACAAAAACATGCACTGAAGGGTACACAACATATAAATACAACCTACTGAGTTCATTTTTGTTCTTCATGTATGCTCAGCCAGGCATTTCTAAGAGACACAGTCTTGGATCTGACTTCCTGGACCTCTGGCTCTTACAGCCTTTCTGTCCTCTGTTCATGTTATTTTTCTGTGCCTTAGGTGTAGGGGTTATGTTTTATAAGTATCCATTGGGACCGGCCTCCTCACAATCTGTTGATGTCTTCTTTATAACAAGTTGGGATTTTCTATAATGGTTAATGTTAATCTCACCAATCAAGAAATAGACTACCACCACACTTTAAAGCCAAATTTGAAGCAAGCTTTAATTAAATACCGGACATATGGGCTATGGCCAGATCCGTGCCTAGGTTCCTGGGAAATGGCCCAGAATCACAGTTTGCAATGGTTTAAGAAGGAAAAGCCATACTTCTCTGCATCTCCCATCCTGTCCAATAAGAGGCAAGTATACATCCTGATGTACCTCCAGCATGTGAACCTCTTGCCCACATGTGATCAAGTTCATCTGATACAGATAGGTCAAACAAACTTGTTTAGGGGAGTGAAAAACATGTGACTTGTTATCTCCCATTAACAACATCCTCCAGCATTTCAGGAACTATCTATCTGTCCTTGGGCAAGTAACTTGTAGATAAAAGGCATGTTTGTTTCATGGATCTCTTAGACATAGTAATTAAAACTTTAAAATTTAACTTTGGCTCTCATAATCTCCTTTAAAAATTAAAAATACATATATTTATGACCCAATATCAAGGTTTATCACTTAGTATTGGCTAACCCATTAGGATAAGCAATTAGCTAGTCTTTGGGAAGGCTAATTCTTCCTTTCTTGGCAGTCATTAGCGTCCTATAGTTCTTGTCTTGGAGTTTGTCTTAGTTCATGTTCTGTTGCTGTGAAAAGACATCATGATCATGGCAATTCTTATAAAGGAAAGCATTTAATTAGAGCTGGCTTACATGTTCAGAGGTTTAGTCCATTTAGTCATGGCCTAAAATATGGTGGCACTCAGGCAGACATGGTTCTGGAGGAGCTGAAAGTTCTACATCTGGATATGAAGGCAGCAGGAACAAGCAAGACACTGGGCCTGGCTTGATCATTTGAAACCCCAAAGCCCATTCGCAGTGACATACTGCTCCAACAAGGCCACATCTGACCCAGCAAGGCCACGCCTACTCCAATAAAGTCACAGCTCCTAAGACTACTCCCCAAACTTTCAAAAATATGAGACCATGAGGACTATTCTTACTCAAACCACCACAAGGTTAGATTCCATTTTTCCCCTTTCTGTGTTAGCTTCTTGTCTTAATGTTTTTATCGCTGTGATAAGACATCATGGCCAATTCACTTCTTAGATAAAATTATTTACTCCATCTTATACACCAGGTAATAGTTTATCACTGATGGAGGTCAGGGCAGACACTAAAGGAGTGAAGGAAACAGGAGGCAAGAACTGAAGCATAAGTCATGGAGGAATGCTGCTTACTGGCTTGCTCCCATGACTTTCTCAGTCTTATACACCTCAAGATTTCCTCTTCAGGGATGGCATGACCCACAATCGGCTTGAACCTTCCATGTCAATCACTAATTGAGAAACTACCCCACAGTATTGCACATAGGTTGAAAATTTGGAGATACTTTCTCAATTGTGGTTTCTGTTCACATATAACTCTGGCTTGTGTCAAGAAGACAAAATACCAATCAGGATACATGTTTATTGATGTTATCATTGTTCAGTACATGCTTAGCCAGGCATTTCTAGGAGACACAGTCTCAGAGCTGACTTTCTGGACCTCTGGGTCTTACAGTCTTTCTGTCTTCTATTCCATGATGTTCTCTGAGCCTTGGGTACAAGAGTTATTTTTTTATATTTTATATGTATTCATTGTCACTGGCCTCTACACAATCTGCTGATGTTGTCTTTGTAACCAGTTGAGATTTGGTATTATGGTCTCCTTTAAGAATTAAAAATAAAGATACCATATGACCGACCTATATCATTCTTTGGCAAATGTCTTAAGTACTTCATATCCTACTCCATAGATCCTGGTTCCACTGCCAGTTCACTTTCACCTTAATCTCAATAGGTAGAAAATGGGTGGGTGTGGGGGGCTAAATATCTTTAAGTAAATGAATGGATAAGGAAAATGTGGCATATATACACAATATAATACAATTCAACTGTAAAAAATGTAATTAATGAAATATTCAGGTGAATGGATGAATCTAATCCATTGTTATTGTTGTTGTTTTTTTTGTTTTGTTTTGTTTTTTGAGTGAGGTATTCCAGACCTGCATGTTCTCCCTCATCTACAGTTCCTAGCTCCTACCCTTCTCATTCTAGTAAAGTATAAAGGGACCATGGAGGGCTGGTGAGCATGAATAGGGAATTGAGAATAGCAGGATACAGGTGATGTTAAGGGAAAAAGGGAAAATTGTCATAGTTCTCCAGCTGGGTAGCAAAAGAAGGTCAGTACAGAAGGAGAAGGATGGAGGAAGAATAAATATCACCAAGATTGTTTTATAAATCCTCAGAGAATAATATTATTTTGTACTTACCCAAAATTATATATGATATACATTAACACACACACACACATACACACACACATACACACACACACACACACACATATATATATACACTACTATACATATATTTTAAACCTAATTTTGCCACTTGAGCTAGCAATATACTCCACAAGAGCCATAGACTAAGGTACAAAAACCAAACACAAGGAACTTCCATCCTCGTGGTTAATCTGGGTAGTCCAAAATAACTCCTAAAACAATATAGGTTATTTTGCTCTAGGTTGCCTCTCAGAGGTTGAACATAAATTCCTATTGCTGAAGACAGTGCATATTAATGACGCATAAATGATACATGAAAGCCTTCTTCCTGGGTTACAGCTTCCATAGTAGCAGAACGTGCCAGGAAAGCTATCAAGGAAGGGGAACAATTAATAGTTTTATACATGTGTAGTAACTGAGCCTCAATGACCCACATGGCAAGATACCTCTGAAGGTGTAGTAGGTCACTCACATGTTGGTGGTAACCAGGAGCTGTCTAGTTAGATTTAAGGCCCACTCAGCAGGAGGGGAATTATTCATAGTATTAGAAACCTAAACCAAGCCCCTGGGTTAGTGAAGTAATGGATTTTAGAAAGGAAAGTACTATTGCCACTATATTAGATCAGCATAATTCCTCATTATATTCTATAACTTATACCTATAGATAAGTGTAGCTCACACCCCTCATCAAAGAATTTTTAAATTTTTATCATTGCATAAAGTGATCCGAGGACAGCCTCAGGTGTTACTCCGCATATTCAACTTGGAAACAAGCTCTCTAATTATTTGCTCCTCCCTTTGTTCTGCAGTCTAGATGGCCAAGAGCATCTGGGAATTCTCTTGTTTGTGTTTCCCATCTTGCTGTAGGAGTATTGGAATTACACTGTATCCTACGGTGTCTGGCTTTTGTGTGAGTTCTTGAGATACAAACTCAGGTCGTCATATGCAACTCAGCAACTCTCATGCCTGTCTTTTTTACACCTATCAAGCCCTTTTCATCTCTGTAGATTTCTTTCTTACATCTATGTCTCTTTGTTTTGCTTTGTGACTCTCTGAGTTAACTCATGGGTTTAGAACTATTCACTGAATCGTGTTGTACATGACTACAATTGTTACACAACTGAAGACAATCATTTGCCCTTTCCTAGTGTTTATCAGAATGCTAAACATATTTGATAGCTTTGTTCACTAAAATGCTTCACACTTCTTAAAAGAGAAATTGATGCACAATATAATTTCCTAGATTTATACATGCTCTTTATTTCTTCTTATGAAAGTTCTTTTTATTTGATCTATAAATAGCATTTAATTTAATAAATAGAATACTATTAACTTACCCTTAATATTATATGTACAAAATATATGGATCAATTATAATTTTTGAAAGTCAAAAAAAATCACTTCTTTGAGAATATTAACAAATGGACAAAAACTCATACAAGAGATAGAAAAAGAACATAAATTTCCAATTTTGTAAATGAAAGAACAAGTAATTCTAAACATCAGAAGGATGACACAAAACATGTACACATTTTTTTTTTTTTGGAAAATATGTCTACTTAGACAAATGGAAAAGTATTTTTCATTAACTAGGCAATTTGGGGAGATATTACAAAACCACATAAATGTAATATATAGAGTTGTTAACTTATTTTATAAATAATCATTTATTAACATATACTATCTAAGAAGTTGAAGGAATGTGTAGTTTTAATCAAAACAAATTATCATTGTCCATAAAATTTAACCACAATTGATACTATAATGAATGAGCTACACTGATTATCATTTCTTCTCTGGATACTAGGAATTTCTCTAAATAAATTAAAATTCTACTATATACTTCATTTAAAATTTTTGTTCCATTTTTTGGGTGTATGTGTGTGTGCTACACTATCATCCTTGGGGTTCTTGAGATAACTAATGTTATCTTTATATTCCCACAGTATTTGTGTAAATAAAGAGGTTTTTGATAGTCTGAAATCAAATAATCCTATTTAAAACAAAAAATATCACGTTATTTAAATAATAAGTAAAAATGAAATAATATAATATTCTGAGAAACAAGTTACAATGGGTTTTTTCCCAAGACATTAAATAATGAAGTCTGCTTTGACAACAATAATTTTTAACTATTGATGCTCTCTGGTTTGTTTATTCCTTTTTTAAATCTAAATGATATTTGGTAAAAGTCAGAATAAATCTCAGAATTATTTGAAAAATAGTTTTTGTTTTTATATCTTTCATATTCTATATGACCTAAAGTGGTTGAGTACCTGGGGCTAGTATTGTGAGTAAACAGTAGTAACGTAATAAAAAGCACTATGTCTGTCATTAATGTCATGAAACATTGAAATAAGAAGAAAAGAGATTAAATTGGGCTGTGTAATTATCAAAATGTAATTTAGAATAAATTTATAGTTCTCTTGAGTTCCTCTATATTAGTACATAGTGAAAACATTAAAATCTGACAGTAAGAAATTACGTGCATTAATATATCAAGCCCTGTCCTTAAATGTCTAATTAGTTAAAATCATGTACATGTGTATGGATTTGCTTAGTTTTATAAATGATGTGTTCTGTAATATTTATAAAATTATATATACATTGGATCCATTTGGTTGATATAGTCTATACAGTCTGTTTGATTTCTTGTGTTTCTGTTTGTTTTGTTTGTTGTTTTAAGTTTAGACTCCTTGTGTTTAAGTCTTTATATAGTAAGCATTCAGCTTACAAGTGAGACTTGTGATATGCTGTTAATAAAGAGACTACAGTGTAAGCAAAAAGATGTTTCTCCCATGACTGTGTCCTAGAAGATTCTACCTTATGAGAAGATTTTCATTGTTTCTCTTCAGTTGTCCATGACAAATTCAGGTGTTAGGTTTGTATATGCGGGCAGCTGGGAAAGGAGTGTCATGCTCTCTAAGTGATGAAGTGAGCTTAGGCCAAGAGCTGCTCCTAAATCTGAAACTCTCTGTGATTTATCCTTAAGAAAATGACTTCTGAAAATTACCCAAGGAATTCTGAAGTGGTATTATTTTCTGTCAATTCCTCAAGCAACAAAGAAGCCCAGATGAAACTTACATAGGTATGATGAATAGCAGATGTCAATAATCTAACTCATTCACATTTTCATTCCTGACCTCCACAAGATATGGAAAAGTAACCATGTGTAGTTTTTCTGTCATCTTAGCAGCTGCAAATGACTCTACTGATATTTTAGTTAGCATCTGACCTCACATCACCCCCGCCCCCCGTCAGCACCTCACTGACCACTTTGGCCAAGACCTGGAGGGCCTTCTGGGCCCAAAGCCCTGACTCTGTCATAGCCACAATATGTAGGTTTAAACTAAACCTCTATCATTCCATTTACAACAAAGATTTGAAAGTCAGATGTGAGGGTGAAAACATGCTAGATCTGAGAAACCAAGAAGCAACCATCTGATCTTGATTTTTGGCAAGAGATGTGTGTTTTACTCATCCTGAAAACCCAAGAAACTGATCCAAACTTTAGTGCCAACTTTTCCTCCTTTATGTCTTCTCTATCCAAATTCCTGGACTGTCTATGGCTAATTCCAGTCAACTAGTCACTGGCTCCACCCCCTGATTCAAGGTTTAACTTTATTGTCAGTCTTGGGAATGTCAGAGAGTGATCAAAATATCTCACATTTCCCCCCTTTGTCTAATAAAAAGAAAAGGTTCTAACTCTGACACATTAAATTATATATAATAAGAAGAATTACAGGCTTTGTCTAAATAAAAAGGGAAGGGTTTAAACTTAACAAAGGAAAACTATGTGCGATAAAAGTAATTATCTGCTAAGAATTACATTCACAATGTTCGTTCCATTTGTATTTGGCAAATCCAGAGAAACTACTCTATTATCTATCTTATCTTGGTGAGTCTAAAGTTTTATACCTAATTTACTTCTATCATAGCTAAGGAAAACTTTAACTATAACTATCTAGTCTTTAACCCCATCACAGATCCTACAAGGATATATTACCTGAATAAATTGGAAGTTCAGAGCAAGCAACTTCCAAAACTATAGAAATGACAGAAAAAGCTGGCTACCTGGGCAGTCACTCAAAGTTCCTCTAACATCTTCAGTCTACAGGCCTAGAATATCTGACAGACATTTTTTTTGTGAAGGAGGATGTTTTGAAGGACTGTCCTACCTTGTCTTGACAAAGTTCAGCAGTAGCCTTCTTTTGTGTCCTGCTTGTCCAATTTGGACAGCATACTGTTGGCAGTTGGGGCAGGGGCAGTTTCTTGTCCAAATGTCTAGCTTTGCCACAAAGAAAGCAAACTCCATACAGAGGTTCTTTGATGCCCATCATCTTTTCTTTGAAGTAAACTAGTGCCTCCATGAGCAGACATGTCTCATTGTCATGAGAAGCCTTATGTTATTAAAATATATTAAATTCTATATTATATAGATCTCTGAAGTGTTTGAAGACTACCTATCTATCTAAAATATATCTCTGTTTGACCTTGAAAACATGCCTAACATGACTGCAAGTTTTATGGTAATTGGTAACTAACTACTAACCTGCATTTCTTTATTATCCTAAATAGTTTGAAATAATAACATTCAAGGACTATAATTACCCTACTTTATTTGGTGAGCTTTATAGGTACAATACCTTGAACAAGAATAGAAATGTATGTATAGTATATTCTAATCAAAATAACCTTTAGTTTGTATCAATATACAAAAGTCCATATCAATGTAAAATATTTAAAACTAGTAGTTGCTTTTTTGGTTTAAAAGTAGACTTAATAATCTATGTTTTCATCCTATCACTCTTCCCTGGAGAATACTATTTCTGCTGTTTGCAACATTCTTGAATTGTCTGTAGTTCTTAATATAGAATTGAGGCCTTGCAGTCTTTTCTGTGTCTACTTTAGCATGTCTTTTGCTGCTGTCCTCATCCAGCTCATGTTTATGTAGTCAAGTTAGTGAGACTTTCTGGAAAGCTCCTGACATAATTAAAAGAAAGAATTTCTCAGCAAACTCCTTGATCTTCTGGCTCCTATATACTTTCTGTATCCTCTTCTGCTATATTCCAAGAACCTAGAGTGTAGACGTGTGTTTTAGAAGTATCCTTTCAGACATGTCTGTACAGCTTTGAATGTTGATTGGTTGTGGTTTTCTGTAATGGGCTTTGCCTGCTGCAAAGAGAAGATTCCTTGATGAGGTGTGAGGACTTCACTTGTCTGTGGGTATAAGGAAAAAGATTTAGAATGTAGTTAGAAATTCTGCTGGTTTAGTAAAGTAGCTGTAGGTTCTCCTTCAATGATCTATGAGTATAGCTCTGTAAATTGTAGCATAGTTAACTTTTCCTTCATGGCCAATATCCACCTATAAATGAAATTGTAGTATAGTATCTGTTCCCCAGAAGAATTTTTTCCAAAGGTCTTTTGTTTATCTTTCTGAGTCTGGGTTAAATCACTTAGGATGATCATTTCTAGTTCCATCCATCTGCTAGAAATTTGCTTGAAATCATTTTTTTTTAATTTGAGTAATACTCCATTATGTAAATGTACCACATTTTTTTTATTGACTCCTTGGTTCATGGACATCTAGGTTGTTTCCAGTTTCTATTACAAATAATGTTGATATGAACATAATTGAACAAGTGTCTTTGTGGTATGGTAAGTTGCCCTTTGGTTACATGCCCAGGAGTGGTATAACTTGTTCTTGAGTTAGGTCAGTTCTCAATTTTCTGAGAAACCACCATATTGATTTGCAAAGTGGCTGTACAAGTTTGCACTCTCACCAACAAGAGTGTTCCCTTTGCTCACATGGTAGAAAAAGTTTCAAATCAGTCTAGTATTGACTGTGTCTTCTGGTTATTAGTAATCACTCTTAAGCAGATCTATAATGCAAAGGAGCAAGTTTAACAAAGAAGAATACAAAAACTACAGGATGAGGAGAAAAAGAGCACCAGCAAAAGTCATGTTGGAGCAAATCCTGTGCTCAAAGAGATAAAATAGTTTAAATAAATGCCTGAGGTTAAATAGAAGGGGAGTGGTAGCCTCAGTGTAAGACTCTAACCAGCTAGCCTTCCAATTTATAAAAAAAAACAAAAGAATTAAAGAAAAGCTTAAGCAGTGAAGGAAGCCATCAACAATAGAAAGCTGGTACAAATAAAATTGAAGAAGGCTTCCCAGTTCCAGCTCCATGCATCATCAGATCTTGGCAGCTTCAGCCATGTGGTTTTGACTTCAGAGGCCAGGATACAAAAAAAATGGGTTGTGTAATATCCCTTCTTAGCTTAGGAAAGCTGCCAAGGACAGACTAGGTGTTAAACCAGCACAAGAGAGTGTGGTAATATTTTATTTGTACTGAAATGTGATATTTTATTTGTATGTTAATAAATAAAGTTTGCCTGGATATCAGAAGTCATAGCCAACCATAAAAAGAAGTCAGGTGGTAGTAGCATATATCCTTAATCTGATCACATGGCAGGCAGAGTCTCTGTGTGGTCAAGGACACAGCCAAGCATGGTGATACATGCCTTTAATCCCAGTACCAACCATAGAGACCTGGAGGTTTGTATAGACAGGCAGTGACAAGGAAGTGATGTGGCTGGGCTTAGAGCCAATGAGAAGTCAGAACAGGAAGGCAATAAAAGCTCAGGTTAGATAGGAAGAAGCTCTTTCTGGGGAAGCTACAGCATGGTGGTCAACTAAGGCTAGTCGTGGCTATTTGGGTTCCCCCACTCCCTTGGCTATTACCCCTGTATTTGGCTCTATGTTTCCTATTTAATAAGACTGTTGAGAAATTCATCTACAAGAGAGAAGTTTGTTGTCCACAAAGCTGAAAGGAATCAGGGATCTGAGGAGCCCTTTGACATCAGACATGGAGTTGCAGAATTTGGAGTTTCTTTGCTGGGGTTTGATATTGCTTTGGTTCAGTATTTCTTCAATATGCTCCCTTATATTATTTGCATATTATATTGTTGGGAGTATGTGATCTACTTTTTGATTTTACAGAGGATTGTAGTTAAGAGACTGCTACGTGTCTTAGAAAAGACTTTGGACTTTTAAACAGTTTTGAGACTGCTATAGACTTGAAGGATTTTTGAAGTTGGACTAAATTCATTCACATTATCATATGGCTATAAACATATTGGACCAAGGAGTGGAAGGTGGTATTTTGAATAAGAATGGTTCTCATAGACTCATATATTTGAATGTCAGTGGCATTCTTTGAAAAATATTAGGAGGTGTGGCCTTGTTGGAAGAAGTGTGTCACTGGGGTGGACTTTGAGGTTTCAAAAGCCAGCATCAGGGCCAATCTCTCTCTCTGTTTTCGGATCAGAATATAGCTCTTACCTACTACTCTAGAACCATGGTTGCTTGCCATGATGATAATGGACTAACCTCTGAAATTGTAAGCAAGCTCCAGTTATACAAATTGCCCTTCTCATTGTGGTAAGGATTTAGAGTAAGAGGCTCACATATTGCTGGTATGAGTGCAAACTCATATGCCACTACAGAAATCAGTGTGGTGGCTTCTCAGGAGGTTAGGAATTAATAAACCTCAAGATCCAGCTATACTACTCTTGAGCATATAACCAATGGACTCTTCATTCTTCCCCAAAGACTCCTGCTAAACCATGTTTATTACTTCTCTATTCATTAGTCAAAAGCTGGAAACACCCCAGATAGATGTCACTCAACAGACGTGGATAAAGAAAATGTACTGTTATGCTCAGATTACGAGGATACCCCAAAGACTACCATAGAGACCAAATTCCATATGTAAAAGCAAAGACCCTTTATTTCAAGATCCAACTTGGACTCTCCATCTGCCTTGTACAGTGGTGAGAGCAGACAGTGTCAAGCACAGGAGGGGTAGGGTTTTTATCATAGTAGAGTTTGGGGGTGATAGGATATTCAGGGTTCAGAACTCTGATTGGCTGACATTTGTCCAGCGGTATCCTGGCAAAAGGGAAATAGGTGTGTGCTGGACTCAGGGACATCTGGTGATCTCATCTAATGCTGCCTGTCAGTAAACAGAAACTCAGGCCTACTTTTTAGCTGGCTTCTGTTGACCCTGTCATGGCACCAATGGAGCCAAGCTGTCCTAGGCCCCACAGTACAGTTATCCAATGGAGTATTACTCAGACATAAAAAAGACTTAATTTAATTTGTAGTCAAATGGATGGAAGTAGAAAAATAATTCTGAATAAGGTACCTCAAGTACAGAAAGAAAATGATACTTATTTGCTTTTTTGTGGATATTAGCTATTAAGTCAATGATAACAAAACTACAGCGTGTATAACCATAAAGGATAGATTTAGAGTAAGAGACTAGAAGAAATAAATAGATCTTCTTAGGAAAGGGAATTAGAATCAGGGGTGGTGTGAGGGCTAGAATAGAAAGATCAAATGGGGAGAAGATGGAGTAGTGGGAATGAATACAGTGAAAGACAGCCAAAATTAGGGGGGCATTTGAAGGGTATTATGGGAACCTAATACTGAAGAAACTTCCTCAAATACAGACACGTATGAAGGCAATGTAAATGAAATCACCAAATAATGGGGGAGACAGAATCCCAACTGGCCATCTCTTATCACCAAATGAAGCTTCCTGTACCAGGATTGGGTTCCATCTAATTGGGTTCTTGGCCAAAGTGTCCCCATGAAAATTTCTCAACAACCCAGGCGGTTGTCAAGACAACAGGCTGCTCTCCACAAACTGGCATCAAGGAACCATTGCTGAAGATAATACCTACATACCTCATTGAACATGGAGATGTTGAGATGGTACCTACAATGAGCTTCCATCCCTATATTCTAGTGGCTTTGGTGCAAGAAGTATTCTGCATGCCAGTAAAAGATAAATATCAAGCCAGCTACAGACTCTTTGATATACAGGGGTGTACTACCTGCATGGTATGCTTGGGAAATCATGGCACAAAACGTGTAGGGGTAATCAACTAATAACTGATTTTATTTAAGGCCCATTCCATAAGACAGAACTCACATCTGACACTGCTTGAGTGACCAAGAATATGAAACTAGATAGTTCAGAGACCTATGGTAAAACCAAATAATATTGCTCTAAAAAGGAAAAAAAAAGTAGTGATAAATGAGTCTTAATGATATCCTACTATACTCATAGATCAGTGCCTTGTTCACCCACCATAGAGAAGCTTCCTTCTACAGCAGATGAGAATGAATATAGAGACCCATAGGCAGACATTACACAGAAAGTAAGATAACTTACCATGGAAAACTCAGCTCTAAATAGAATATCTCATACTAATCCTATCCTGTAACATGAATTTTAAAAAGGTCTTATTAATAAGAAACAGATATTTAAAAAAGAGCCAGATATTGGGGTAAAAGTTGAAAGATCATAGAAGCAGAACAAGCCACAGTCAGCCTCACCTTGCCAAATCCTCAGCTGATCCTGTTTCCATGTATCCTCAGACTGAAAGCCCCTGAGGGTCTCAGTTAAATTGCTGCTCAGTTCCTGTCTCCTCATGCCTTATATACCATTCTCCACCCAAACATGCCACTTCCTTGTATTAAAGACATGTGTGCTTTCCAACCAAAAGCATGAGATCTCAAGTGTTGGGGTTAAAGGTGTGTGCTTCTACACCTGCCTCTATTCCCAGTGTGACCTTGCACTCACAGAGATCCAGCCAGATCTCTGTCTCCCAAGTGAAAGGATTAAGGGTATGTGTCATCACTGTCTGGCCTCTATGTCTAATCTACTGTCTGGCTCTGTCATCTGATCCCCTGATAAGTTTTATTGGGATGTATAATATATCACCATACTTCCCCTTAGTACTTAGAGAGCCCTGTGGAAGAGGATGTTTAAAAAGTATAAGAGTCAGAGTGATAGAAGATACCAAGAAAACAAGACCCTTCTAAACAACATGAGCAAAGTTCATATAAGCTCACAGAGACTGAAAAAGCATGCACAAGACCTGCATGGGTCTGCACCAGGTCCTCTGAACTTATATTATGGCTTTGAGTTTAGTGTTTTTTTTGTTGTTGTTGTTGTTTTTTAATATGGGTTTCCTGAATTTCTGAATAAGTGTCTCTGATTCCTGTTGCCTTCTCTTGGGCTTTTCCTCTTCTGTTGGTTTGTCTCGTCCAATTTCAATGTGATAGATTTTGTTTTATTTTATTATATTTTATTTTGTATTACATAAAAAATGATTGAATGAATACCTAGTCACTACTATAAATGCTAACAATTGAATTATCACATATACCTGGTAGAAGAAGAAAAATCAGTTTTATCCATGGCATTGCCCTGAGTATATTAATTTATCCAGGACAAGTCACAGATCAGTGCCTTAAGAGCAGTTGACCAATATATGATGAACTCCACATTTTTTTGTGTGTATGCTTTATTTGGTTTCATGTTTTGCTTTTTCTGTTTGGTTGTTTTATTTTGTTTTCTTGGTTTTGTTGTTTAATTGTTTTTTTTGTTTGTTTGTTTGTTTTGTGAGAAATAACTTAAAGTTGGATGGGCATGGAGGAAATACTTGGGGGAGGGGCAGAATATGATCAAAATATATTTGAATTTAAAAATTGTTTTAAATAATAAAAATATACTGAAAAAGCAAAAAAATAACATTTGTAACCCATATTAAGGCAAAAAAAGAAGAAAGAAAAAAGAAATGACCAGGCTCATTGTGTCATTGTGTAATCTTTTTGTAATGATAAAACAAGAAAGTGAAATAAATCAATATTCTTAATCCTCAAAAAATACCTGGGTCATGGTATCTTTTCACCATAATATAACAGTAACTAAGATGCTATTCTAACATTTAATCTGAACAACAAAAGACTCTAGAAAGCTAAAACAATTCTAAACAAAGAGAAAAATTGCTGGAAAGATTACCATTCCAAATATTAAGATATATTACAGAGCTATGTTAATTAATAAATATGGTACCTGTAAAAACTGATAATATGACCATTCCATGGTTTCTCTGTGTAGCTTTGTGCCTTTCCTGGAACTTATTTGGTAGCCCAGGCTGGCCTGGAACTCACAGGCCTGGCTCTGCCTCCCTAGTGCTGGGATTAAAGGCGTGCTCCACCACCGCTTGGCAAGGGGGAAGTTTTTATTGTAATTATCAGAGAGAGAATAACCAGAGGCATCTGGAAGAATCCATAGCAGAGAGAGTATGTAGTAGACTAAGCATTGTCAGCAGACTGACCATGGACATAAGAGAACAGAATCAGAGGTGGGTAGGGGAGCAGAGGGGTCAGGGAGACAGAGAGAGGAAGAAAAGCAGAGTTAGGAGAAAAAAGAAAGAAAAAGAAAGAAAGAAAGAAAGAAAGAAAGAAAGAAAGAAAGAAAGAAAGAAAGAAAGAAAGAAAGAAAGAAAGAAAGATTAGCCAAAATAGCAGGTGTATAAGGAGAAGTAGATGGGAGGAGGGGAGCTCCTGAGCTGGAGGATTTAGAGCAGGAGAGGAGGTAGGAAGAGCTACAATGCCAGCATGGAACTTGAATAGAATAACAAGTACTTGTGATACTGAGGGAACCCAAGGCAAGCATGTGCTTTGGTGTGCTAATAGGCACCATAGAGAGTCTCTTCTGTGGGATTAGTTTCTTCTGCTTGTGATAAGAGAAAGGGATCCTTTTGGTAGAGGGGAACTGGTTTTTCAAGTTCCTGAGGAATGCTGGCTTTTGTCTCACCACTGGAATTTGGGGAAATGGAGTTGCCTTGGAACCATTAACACCAATGCAAGTCCTGCCATGTATACATATGGGACAAAGTCAAAGATCCAAAGTGAGTGCACACAAGGTCAGCCACTAACGTTTTAAATAGATGCCAAAAATGTTAATCTGGAGGGAAATAAGCATCTTAAACAAATGGTACTGGAGAAACTGGATGTCCATGTGCAGAAGAATGAAATTAGATCTGTGTCAATCTATCATCATAAACAAAACTAGCTTCAAGTGGATCAAAGACCTAAACAAGAAATATAAAATACTAAAACTGCTAAAAGGAAGCATAGGTAATACCCTACATCATATTGGTGTAGGAAAGAACTTTCTCAATTTGCCCACAAATTAAGGCCAAAATTTGACAGGTAGGACTTCATAAAAATAAAAGTTTCTTCACAGTGATGGCAAAGGATTTTAAAATATCTTGTTTATTGTAAAGTTAGTGTCCTCTTAGAGAAAATCCAGCATATTAACCCACAGCATTCTTAAATCTTATAAAATTGAAAAAAATTAAATTTAGTTATCCAAAGAATGGTGGAGTAAAATTAATGTTATACTGCACAGATCCTGGAAAACAAACCACAAAGACTATATCAAGCCTTAGAAGCATGGCACTTCCACCCTCTAATCAGGAGACTAGAATAAAGGGAATAAGAAACAGATACCTGGGAACAGCTCTGGGGATATGGAATTGACTACATTAAAGTACATGAGAAAAAAATCATACAATTTCTAATGGAAATATATCAAAATTAGTGATAATTGGGTATAGGAACTGAAGACTGCAACCAAATTCTCTGCAATAATAAAATGAACAAGACTTAACTTCTTGTTCTGTGTCACTAAAAAGACATATTCGGGGGGTGGAATTAACACTATATTAGGCAAAAAAAAAAAAAAAGCCATGGAGACCATCCTTGGTCTTTGAAATAAAATCAAGACACTTAGCACTCATTTTGTGAATTCTTTAATACCTCATATCTCCTTACTAAACAAACATTTTTATAACTTTCAAGCTATATCTGCCTATCCCAGCATTCTGTGAGACTTTATAGCAGATAATTGATCTCTTTAGTTGCTTGGTTGGTTAGATTGCAAGGACTTTTAGAGGGACCTGTACTTAAGGAATGTCATCACAAAAGCATCTATAACTCGACTTCATCCAAATGATGACACATTAGACTTTTCCGATTTTAGGTTGAATCTTTTAAAAATGTTCAGAGAAACTTTTAATGACTGATTCTATTTCCTTAGGGGTTATTGGACTATTTAAATAGTTTATCTGGTCTTGATTTAACTTAGGTATATGGTACTTATCCAGAAAATTATCCATTTCTTTTAGATTTTCCAGTTTTGTGGAGTTGGGGTTTTTGAAGTATGACCTGATGATTCTCTGAATTTCCTCATTGTCTGTTGTTATGTCCCCTTTTTCATTTCTGATTTTGTTAATTTGGATGCACTTGTATCTTTGGGATAACCAAGAGTTGTCTAATTGGACTTAGAGCCCTTTCAAGAAGAGGAAATTCATGTCTGGCACTCTACACCTAGCCAACTACCTGTGGCTGGAGAGGTCATCGACCATAGAGGAGAGCCTATCCCTGCCACTTTCTTGAACCAGTATACTTTTTAACCACCTACTCATATGATTATCTTGCAGTATGTTGTCACTTTATTTGTTCGACTGCCTAAAAATCCTAATTTTTCCTTTTTACACCTGCTCTACATAAGACTGATAAATAGATTATTCATTAATCTCTCACCTGTCACCTTAACTCTGTGAGCTTGTGAAAGTTAATCTCTGTATGCCTCATAAAGATAATTATTAAGTGAGGTACTATATGGAAATCTAGTACTCAATAAATGGTACTGAGATGACCCATAAAAAAATGTTAAGAGAAAACAATCTGTTCAGCATATCAGGCAGACTTGAGTATTGAGAAGGCACAAAGTCTATGAGACAGACATGACTTTAAGGTGCTGTTTTCCATCCCTACTTTGTCTCTGCTCATACCTTCAGAGAATACCACATCTTTAGTGAGAAAGCTCTGAAGGCTTTTTGTTGCTTTACCAGGTGAAATATGTTGGGATAATATTCTATGATAATGTTATGACATCTCTCCCTCCTGAAAGATCTACCATGATGTAAATTGCTTAAAGAAAAGGCTGCCTGGCAGACCTAATAATGTCACCTTACAATTTAAGAATTGAGAACCAGCTCAAGCTGACAGCCAGTAGAAATTTAAAGAACTTATCAAGAGTCATGAGAAAATGAATTCTTGTCTGTTTCCTAGATGATGTTGGAGTTTGTATTAGTCAGGATTCTATAGAGTTACAGAACTTATGGAATGAATCTCTCTCTCTCTCTCTCTCTCTCTCTCTCTCTCTCTCTCTCTCTCTCTGTTGTATTTTGTGTGTCTTTCTCTATATCTCCATACTGATATAGGTAGATAAATAGATATAAATATCTATATCTATATATAAAATATGGAATTTATTGGAATAACTTACAGGCTGAAGTCCAACTAATCCAACAATGGTTAGCTGTGAATAGAAAGTCCAGGAATCTAGTAGTTTCTCAGTCCCACAAGGCTGCGTGTCCCAGCTGGTCTTCTGCATATGATGAAATCCTGAAGAAATAGGTCCCAATGCCAGTGAACCAATGAATGGGTTGGCAAGGCTAGGGCAAACAGGCAAAGAAGGAGGAATGAATTCTTACCTCTTCCATGTCCTTGGATAGGCTTCCAGCAGAAGGAGTGGATCAGATTAAAAGCTTCCTGCCTCAAAATGTGGATTAAAGGCATGTGTCATCCTGCCTTTAGGACCTGCCATCCAGGTCCCAAGAGTGCCCTCCATTTTTGCATTGTAGTTCATTCCAGATAAAGTCAAATTCACAAGTAAGAACAGCCATCACAGAGGTGAACTTATTTGCTGAGCCTTTAGATGCAAAATCAACCACCTTTGCACCCTGACTACATGCTGGGAAGATAATGAAAGAGTCATGTGACTTTGTGGAGACCTTTTTCTAATATTTTTTTTTTTTAAGTTTTTCAAGACAAGGTTTCTCCGTGTAGTTTTGGAGCCTGTCCAGGATCTCTTCTGTAGACCAGGCTGGCCTCGAATTCTCAGAGATCAGCCTGGCTCTGCCTCCAGAGTGCTGGGATTAAAGGCATGCGCCACCACCGCCCAGTGTGGTGACCTTTCTTTTAAATAGAGAAAACATATGTATATATGCATACAAACTGTTTCAGTTGGCTTTAAAAGAAGTACTTTACTATAGATAATATGATAGCTAAGAGGTAAAAGGTAAATATGAGTGTTTGGTCTTTAGAGATGGTGCAAAGAAACATCCAAAAGCTATTATAAGCAGATTATGCATGGTATACAGATGTTTTCTTAGCAACTAAGCTACTTGTGAAATTTAAATATAGAACCACATACAGTAATAATTTACAGGTGAAATTTTGTAGGAAATGTCCATTATGTTATAATTGGCTATAGAAAGAAAACCAGTTGTTCCTGTAAATCATTTTGGAAACAAATAAAAAATTCAAAGCACTTTACAAAACTCTCCAGAAAATTGTATGAACTAAAGTATGATAAAACACTATCCATTTCTCACTAAATTTGTATTTATCCCTATCAAAATATTAAGTAAGGTATATAGTAGGTAAAACTGATTTATGTTTTAAAAGACAAACATGAAATAATTCCTCCTGAGACAGAAAGACATTGGGCAAATGCATATCTAACCCCATCAAGCAAAAAAAGCCCTACAAAATATTAAATAAAAGAGGAGAAATAATTAGTGCTGAATGTAAATTGAATAGTAATCAATATTCCAGAATTATTACATTTTATATCTTTGCTAGGAATGTTAGAAATGTTAAGTCTAGAAGAGGATACTGCTTTGTGAGATGACTAACAAACCTACAGAGAGATCATGAAAGACATGCTCTTTGCATTTTACATGTTCATCTTCACCACCACTGCCTTCCATTAAGTATCCATCATGTATCTATTAGACATAAATTTGTATTCATTCTTTTAAAACTGATTTATGTTTTAACCCACTACCTTTTTAGTATAATGAGTCCTTTATGCATTATATTTAGAGCATGCATTGATACCTTTAATTCATTCTCCCATCTAAAATTGCTTTCTTCAAAGGTCAAGGGATGAAGAATTCTGGACCGTATAGGGACTAAAAATGCATGACCTTATTTTCAGTTTAAAATTTGTGAGCTTGACTTGGATAATAACTACTATTAATATAACAAGGAAAATGTTTTTTACTGCATCAAGGATTTCCCAGAAAAACGATATATTAAATTTTTGGGTATCAAATAATCCAATGTTATCCTTTCTAACATGTATATAATTGTACAGTACAATGGCTATTCTATTTACATTACACAAGACGGTGCCATTTAAGGCATAAGAACAACTCTACATAATTCAACTTATTTTATACATCTTATTAGAAGAACAGTAATCAAATTTATCTCCATGATATACTGTAGACTAATAAAAAAACTCTATATGCACAGTGATGACTATACTACAAATATGGTTCCTATTTCATTATTTGATGAATGATATGTCATACACTGTTATATGATCCTACAATAAAAGATGATATTGTAATGCCTCTGCCCAGAAGGACAAAATTAATCCTGCCAAGAGGACATGAACTCAAATTCCAGAGTCAAGTAAGTTGCCTTCAGGATCATTTTTTGAGTTCTCATAATAGAATAAAATGCATGTGGGCATTGAAACAAGGTCTTCCAACTATTTAAGCTTTGAAAGTGTGTACTGTTTTTGATATAGTATTCACGTCAAATTTTATTCCAACAAGGATGCATTATCAAAACACATCTGTGTGTTCCAAAGCAGGTTAAGTTGATTCACCCGTTCAAACCATTGGTAAGTAGTATCTGAACAGATGAGCTACTAAATGACCATGCATTATTTAAAAGAAATTTTCATCAGTAATTCTTGTGTCCTAAGGAAGAGTCAAGGTCCTAGATAGTAGACAAATGGTTAAGATAGAGTAAGTGTAGCTAGCATTCTATGTAAGACTGGTGCCTCTGGGTCTCTGTCTGCCTGCTTCTCTCTGTCTCTTTCTGTCTGTTTGTCTGTCTCTCTCTCTTTTAGTACCTTTTAGATGTAAAGCTTTAACTGATCAAAATCAGTGATTCCTAATTGGGATTACAAGTTTCTCTAATTACTTTTGCATTATTTTTTCCAAAATACATATTTTCCCAGAGAAGGTCATGTGGATTTCTTCTTCATGGCCAAGGAGAAAAAGGTAGGGTCCTGAAATTTAGAGGACAAAACTATTTTTCTATTTTATATGAAAGGAAAAAATTAATATCATTGCTGTATAAAAAAATACTCTGGAATGTGGGTGGGGTACTTAATTCAAGATTAGTGTTTTATTTTGAAGAGAAGAATAGTTTTCCATTTGATAATTCTATGTACCAGTTGAGTTTTAGTGATGTGGTCAGAAATGGTTTTCTAATTCGTAAGAATACAATGAGTCTCACTTCTTAAACATAGATTATAGAAATTGCAGACTTTATATTTAGAACATGGACTATGAATATGAATGCTTTGAGAGTCCTGAAAACATACAGCATAAAATCAAACAATAGTCATAACCTGATGGAGGAATTGTTGGAGTGGGAAATTTGAAAAGAAGAATCATGACTGACTGAAGGAAGGCATTTAGAAATGAAATATTTAGCATTGGCATCATAACAGTAATGCCATTAATAACAGACAATTGGGACAGAGTTCATAATGACTTAATCTCTAGTTCATTAACTTTTATGAATTTAATAAGATCATATTAAAATGAAAAGATGTTGCATTGAAATTACCAACTTCTTATATGCTTATTTTTGATGAGTTTTAAAATGTATTCTGGTATGAGCTTCCACCATCTAAGTGAACTGTGAAACAAATTGCTTTATTTACCATTATCTTACATTTTTAGCATGCATCTTCTAGTTATTTGAAGAAGCCAATATGCAATATAACCAAACAAAGCATCACAGAATCTTGAGATTATTTTCTCTGAATTAGTTGGAAGCCAGCTATTGCTTAATGGACCCTGATGATGTGGTTACTATTGGTTACAACAATAAGTTAGAAATAAATAATTACGTTTTTCTTCCTCATTTGAAAGTGGCTGGCATTTTGCTACAGTAAAAGGCATAAGGCCTAACATTTATTTTTGAATTATTCTGTAATACCGTGTATTGGGAAAGCTACCCAGGAACCCTGGAATGATTTTTCAGAGACGCCATGAGCAAATGGCTTTTTCAGCTAGCGGAAGGTACAGTGAAGAGCAGCTTCAACAGGGACTGTGAGTGTGGACCCCATCACTCCATTTCATGTCCAGTCCTTTTAAATACCCACTTTTAATACTTTTTCATATTTTATACAGAAGTGGTAGATACTGTTGTATCTGTGCATGGTTTGATTCCTTATGTTTCTTTCTATCTTATAGATATAGATTTAAACTTTCCACTATTCAAAACTCTAAAAATTTTACTTGCTTCTACATATTGATAATGAATACTTTGATAATTGCATTTTAAAAGTTTTTATTATAGTCTTTGCATTATAATTTCATATATATATATATATACATATATATATATATACACACATATATTCCATGTTTTATTTTTCATGTGAATGGATGTTTTGCCTGCATGTATTCCTGTGCACCATGTGCATGCCTGGTACCCACAGAGATCAGAAGAGACTGTTAACTCCTGAATAACTGGTATTAAGGACAATTAGATTTCAGAATCTTATGGGTGATGGGAAATAAACAAGTCCAGTATAAGAGTAATATATGTTCTAACCACTGAGAAATCCTGCCAATGACATTCCTTGAGGTATATTTTACTTAGAAATATAGCATTGATTTATTCTGGATAAAACATTAAGATAGTGGTGCATAAAATTGAATATAACATGCACATGATGATGTATTTTATCACAATTTATTTATTCATTGGCATAGTTTTTATTTCTCCTCAAAGTTGCCCCATTGAGAACAGAACATTAAATATATGATCTTTTCAGAAATGTAAGTGCATGAGGAGCACTTGTTCTTAACTGCTGAGCCATCTCTCTAGCCCAAGTTCCAGAAGACTTCATCATTCTTTACTAGGATTATTTTGCAATTTTTGTTGCTTTGTTTATCCTATCCTTTTTACAGTTTTATTTCAAAAGAATATTGGTCCATGTATATTTTTTTGTAATGATCATGTATAATGTTATATTTCTTTTTTAAATACAATGTGATGACAACATACCATAACAGTTTTGACTTACTATTTTCTTTTTATTTACTTTTATGGTATTCTATTCCATAGTGTTTACAATAGGCATCTTTAACTTATTACCACACATATCCTCATTTATTTATTTTAAAATGGCTACAAAAGTTTATATACATTTCTTTTATCTACTTGATAATTATCATGTAGTTTCCTTATGTTATAATAGCATATACATGTGTTTGCAATATCATATATATACACACATATACACATATATACACATTTACATATACACACATACATATATATACATTTACACACACACATACACACACACACACACACACACACATATATATATATATATATATATATATATATGATGGGTGGTGGTGGCACACACCTTTAAACCCAGCTCTTGGGAGGCAGAGCCAGGCGATCTCTATGAGTTTGAGGCCAACCTGGTTTACAGAGCAATATCCAGAACAGGCACCAAAACTACACAGAGAAACCCTGTCTTGAAAAAATAAAATAAAATAAAATAAAATAAAAACAAACTATACTACTATATGATGACAACAACAGACAAAAATATTCTAAAGCCTATAAAATTTCTCTTATGAAGAGAGACAAGTGAAATTAGGGTAGATGTCAACATGGTAGGAGACTGTCTTCTGTGAGATTGCCTGTTTTCACTCTTTTGTATCCCACTTATAGGAATAGTTCTACCAGCTAAACACATTATCCAGTATTCTGCACAGAATAGATATTCTCACAATGAATTAACATTGGGTATGTTTGTCTTAAAATGCTTTTGAATCTTCATAGTTAAAGAAGTGTGTGACATCTTGTCTTCCCAATGTATAAATTTATTTTCTCACAGCATTGTAAAGGTGTCTCATTTGTATTATTTAAGAGAGAATTCTGTTGTATATTTATGTGTCTTTTTCTGAAATAATTCTTGGATGCTTTGAACACTTTTGTAGTTTTCTTTTCCTTTCATTTTCTTCTTGTATTTGAGATAGAGCTGCGCATATCCCAGGCTGGTCTAAAATTTACTGTGTAGTCCAGATTATTCTCAACCTCAAGATCTTCTAAGAACCTAGTTTATATTCATGTTGTGACATTACCAGAGTTTTTGTTTTTAATTGACTTTCAAGAATCTGACTGAGGTCCTTCAATGCTTCAGTCACATTTCTTCATGTTAATTGTTTTTGAACAAACTAAGGTATTCACTCATGGTTCTGAAGCAAACACTCTAGTAAATTAGAGATCTCTAAAACCTTCCAGTTTTTTTGATCAATGGATTTAGAATTCATATTCAAGTAATAAAATCATTGGAAACTATTTCTTGAAATAATTTTACCCATTTTCCAGTCTTCATCAGTTATACTTCTGCATATGTTGGCTTATTATCCTACATGTTACTGATGTCACAATCATGTAATCAGTCTTTTGCTCCTTCCTTTGTATTTTAGTAATATTACATATAGTTGCAGTGTCATCAAGTACTCAGCTTTCCTCATCTGTGATATCTTCTTTGATGTAATCCCAATGAATCTGGTCAGTTAATTTCTACTTCAGATACTTATGTTCCTTCTGCAGAAACAGGTTTTAGTTATTTTTAAACGCGGCTTTTTAAACCTCATGCTTTTCCTTAAACACATGTGCATATCTGTAATGCTGTTTTAAGATCTTACATTAGATAATTTTTTTTCCATTTAAAACTTATATAATGGGAATCTTTACATTTTTATTGATTTTTTTCATCTCCATTAGGTTAAAATAAACAAACATACAAACAACAACAACAACAAAACCCTGCATTTTTCTTTTTTTAATCATAATAAGATTTTAATAGAAGAAAACTATATATACAATACACAACAAATCAAACCCATTCAGATAAAATCAAGAAGGTTCACATTCTGAGCCTTCTAAAATTCAGGTTTCAGATATTTCCCTGTGTTCTGTGCCCTTCAAGAACTGTATAGCTTTTAAGTCCTCACTATTTTATCTAATGCTTGTAGTTTTTCATGATGCATGTGTATCCTAGTATCTAATAAATGCACATAGGGGCTGAAAAATCAAGTTTATGTACAGATTTATTTCTACTTTTTTCTTTCTTTGTAAAATTTTCCCTATAAATAATGACCCATTTGGACCTATTGAGTTTTTATTTCTATGTCTTTACTGAGCCAGGCTGTTGTAGCATGCTTAATCTCTATCATTGTAGCATATATTTCCTACAGGAAATGTCTGACAATTAGAAAAAGGGATAACAAAGCTTATCCCCTTTTCCTGCTCTTAAGAAACATAGTTGATGGTGAGGAAAAGAAGGGTAAACAACAAAAGGGTTGCTCAAAAAAAAAAGAGAGAGAAAGAAAAGAAAAGAGAGAAAGAAAGAAAGAAAGAAAGAAAGAAAGAAAGAAAGAAAGAAAGAAAGAAAAGTGTATAGCAAAAAGCAAAATGTGTAGAAGTAATCAAGTAGGGGCAAATAAGAGCCCCCTTTCTGGCACTGTACCCAAAATGTATGCATATGCGGAGCAGGGACAGGTAGCGTGGTTTAGATCTCAGATAGAATGAGAATCAGGAAAAGGATAGCAATATACCTTGATCTCTTGATGATTCTGCGCTCTTGGAAACACCATGGAACAAGTTGTCTATACTTTTCCTAGGGCTCCCTGGAAGGCACACTTGTATTCTCTGCCAAGACAAACAAACATCTACAAAAGGCCTACCAGCTACCAAAGGATAGTAGGAATCAAGAGATCAGTGACTATAGGAATACTAAGGATTTAGAGAAAAGTTTCTAAGTACCCTTATTTTAGCAAAAGAAAAAAAATATCATAAATTATCAAGCCCTCTGTAGCTTCAGGAAAATTAGAGGTTGGGATGGCCACAATGTCACCCAAGAGAGTATCTGAGTGGCCATGCCTTCAACAATGCTATTTTTCTATGAGCTCTTCTTCCCAACCCAGAGTCCACCAATGATAAAGAACAATAAAGGGGAGATAATTTCTTCAAAACTGAATATTTATTCTAAAGAGACTACATTTTATTAATGATTACTATGAATAAGTGAATTTGGATGAGAAATCACTTCATTAGACTGCACACACCACAATTCCATGAACTAAATTATCTTCTCTAGACAGATTTTGGCCTCAAGAGTAAGGATAAATTAAATTTTATAAAATATTTTCCATATCAGTATGGCTATATGCAAATCATGACCTTTTACATGCAGAATCAAGATATTCTTAAATAAGTTAATTCTATTCAATTTTTCCCTCTAAGAAACCTATGTTGGAAATTCTCTCCCACTTTCATATTGTGTTCAGAAATGCATTATTACTCTCTCCAAGGTAAATAGTATGAGACCAATCAATTCCCAGTAATCTAGATTATTCAATCATAAAACAGTGCATTTGAGAATCCAACTGAGATATGCAATTATCATGGCTTTTTGCCCAGCTAGGACTCCTCCAACTTACAAAGAGGTTGACTAATAAAAGTTCATATGTTAAGAAAGTGTGGGAGCTCAATACTTACTTTTCTCTAGGAATAATTTTGGATATGGTAGTTCCTTTGTTAAGTCAAAGTAAGAAAGCTTTATAAACACTCAGTGAGGAGCAAGCTTTAATTATGATAGGCTCCTAGGGCACAAACATTCACAACTTTGTATTGATTTGCATGATTGACCTAGATATCTACACAATATCAAAATATCAAATGGTGATGGGTGATGTTGTTCTGTATGCTGTGAATATGTGTTGCTCTGATTGGTTGATAAATAAAGCTGTTTGGCCAATGGAGAGGCAGAATAAGGTTAGGTGGGACATTCTAAAGAGAGAGAGAGGAAGCAAGAAAGAGAGAGCAGAGAAGAGGCTGCTAGCTGCCACCAGAAAGAGAAGAAGCAAGATGTAAAAGTACCAGTAAGCCACAAGCCATGTGGCAAAATATAGATTTATAGAAATGGGTTAATTTAAGATGTAAGAGCTAGCTAGCAAAAAGCCTGCCATGGCCCTAGTTTAAAAGTAATTTAAGCCTCTGTGTGTTTACTTGGGTCTGAGCGGTTGCAGGACTAGGTGGGACAAAGGAATTTTATAAGTGGCTGTGGGACCTTGTGGGCACAGGAAAACTATAAAATGGGTGCCTAAAAGAGGCACAGAGGATATCATAGGATCCAAAGAGTTTCAAGACTTATTTTCAAGGAACTTGAAAGGTGGGGAGAAAACATTGTTCTTCAAGGGAAGCATTGCTCATGCAGGTGGTAAAGATTGAAACATGCTGAAAGTAGAGTTGCTGTCTATGCTCGAAGGAAATTTCCAGCAAAGAGGTGAGATGTGAAGTTACTTAATTCCTTCTGTGGGAAAAGTAAGAAAGCTTGGTTAGGAAGAATAAAAGCCCTAAAGAAGTAAGAAACACAGACAAAATCTGAGTTACAGGTGCTAGGCTGCTGATGACATGTGTGTGATGGAAGGGATTTGTGATATGTAAGTTGCACATACCATACTAAGTACCTTTTAAACAGGGAGTGATGGGTATTGTATAAACACAGTACTCATGTATGTAATTCTCAACAAAGAACATTTAAATTAAGAAAATATAACTGGACTGAGAATAATTCCAGTTAAGTATCCAAAGCTATTCACAATAAAGAACAAAGGGACTCTCTGTCAGAACTCACACAGACATAAACGGCAGTAATCCTTAAATGTGGCTTTTTGGAGATACATTTTCTGATTTTTTTGTTCTTTGTGCACCAATGCAATCTCAATAACATGGCTGCCTAAACAAAATTTGAAAAATAACAGCACCAATTGATATACCAACATGGATGCAATAAATCTCAGAGGCTCCGCCCCTAGATGAATAGTTAAATAAAATTAAAGGTTGCTGAGAGGAAGAATCAGTCATCTACAGAACTGAGCCCCTGATTGGTTATCCAATGTACACATGTCCAGTCCTAAGAATATACACATAGAAGCAACACTAAATGGACTTAGCTAATAATAGGTGTGCATGTAATAATAGTAATAAATTGTAAGATAACATAAATTTGAGAGGGAGTTAGGGAGGATAAGGAAGGAGTTGGAGGGAGGAATAGAAGGAGGTTGTCAACATAGTACTCATATATGAAATTCTCAAAAATAAATAAATAACAAAACCAAGGACTTCTCTATTTTATTATCACTAACATAGTTTTTCGCTGTTCCTCAATCATGAGTATTCTCTTAATATTTGTAATGAATTTGAAATGTACATGCTATCAGCTCCATATTTTAGAATGTCTCATTTTTAGGGTCAGAACTCACACAGATGGGTAGCTGAAGTTTACCGGGTTCTGCCTGGCTCCCGCAGCCCCATGGCCGCTTATAAAATAATCATTCAGAAGCTTATATTAATTAAAACTGTTCGGCCATTAACTCAGGCCTGCCACTGACTAGCTCTTACATTTAAAATAACCCATAATTCTTATTTATGTTTAGCCATGTGGCTTTGTACCTTCTCTCAGTTCTGCCTTCACATCTTGCTTTCTCTGTGTATGGCTGACACAGTCTCCTTCTTCCCAGAATTCTCCTCTCTGCTTACCTTGCCTATACTATACATCCTTCCTGGCTACTGGCCAATCAGTGTTTTTATTTATCAACAAATCAGAGTAACACCTTCGCAGTATACAGAGCAACATCACCTATCACAGATACAAGTTGCAGAAACAGGACATCAGGCTAGCTGTACTGCAGGAATCCTTATCTGTGGCATTTAGGAAATGCATTTTCTGAAATGCTCCTCACTCTTTGGAAAGTGAGTAAGATCCTCACCCTGCCTTTTGAGTAATATACATCAAATAAGAATGACACAACTGTTATTCTTTTCATTGTTCACATAAAATATGTGCTATGTTAGTGACTCAAATGAAGCTGTTTCTTCATGCCACTTGTATTTGATATTTTTTGTTGTGTTATGAAACACTCTGACTAAGGCATCTTATAGAAGGAAGAGGTTTTTTTTTGTACTTTTGAGTTCACCACCATCGTCGTGGGGAAGCATGGCACCAGGTAGGCATGGCATGGCTGCAAGAACAGCTGAGAGTTCCCATCATCAATCTCAAGCAGAAAGCACAGAGCAGAAACTCGTAACAGCACAATTCTTTAAGCTCTCCAAGTCCACGTACAGCAATACTTCCTCCAACAAGGCCACAGCTCCTATGCCTCCCCCAAACAGAGCTACCAGCTGGAGACCAATCCTTCAAATTTTTGAGAGTGTGTGTGTAAAAGAGGGGACATTTCATTCAAATACTGGCACCATCATTGCCCCAGGAGCTTAGAATTTAAAAATGCAGGAGTAGTACATGGTTAGGGGATGAGAAAGGGTACAACCATATAAAACCTGATAGCTCAGTGTCATCATGTCAATGAACGTTCTTAGAAACTAATTTGTTGTCTTGATTGGATGTAATTTATTTGAGTTATATTTTCAACCCACTATTATATCTACAATTATCTTTTTGCAGGACAACGTTTTCCAAGTCAGTGATGATCACTTACAAATTTACAAACCACTTAGAAAAACAATTGCTATAGAGAAAAAACAGATACATTTCTCTCTTTTTTACCCTCTCTTGGAGAGGCAGAGGGTAATTAAGTTGAAGTCACTTTAAAATTTGCACATGGAAAATTATCTTGAATCCTGAAGTGTCTCATCTGCTTTCCAATTTCTTATGAAATGCTTTTAATATTTGTGAATTTATATTAAACCACAGGGGTCTGAAAGATTTCAGGGATGTTTGCATATGCATCAGATATAAACAATCAATTAATTGAATAAAGGAAAATCACTATTTGGATGTTATCGTGAACTCCACTGCTGTTTCTTAAATAGAGCTAACAGTTCCTTAGTTCCACTCTGAAATTACTCTGTTATGTGCACCGAACTAGTGGTCACATGTGAGCTTATCCTTCTGCTCCTTTGTAAAAGCACTTAATTATGATCACCATCATCCATCTGACTTGATGGTAGCAGTTTAGAATCTGGGGACAAGTGCTTTTCTTAATAATGTTGTATGTCAGTGACAAGCTAAATCTCAACTATTCATATGCTTTTTCATCTATTTATTTGGCTTTTCTACCATAGAATGTTCTTGCTATAAATTAATAGCACTATAGGGAGCTACTCAGGTCAGTTTTATTTTAAAACAAAACTATGTTGTCACTGAAAGTCATTTTACCAAGGGAAAGAGAGTACAAGCTATAATTCCTAGGGGGTGAATTTAAAGTTTGTGTTTCACCTAAAATATATAAATAGTTTGTTCCTAATTGAAAATTGCAAACTCTGAAAATTAACTGCTATGTAGTATAGACTTTTCATCGTGTGATTTTTAACTCTGTAGTACATATTATTTATTTTTTTCCAGTTTTGAAAGAAAATATTTTTCTAACAAGCTTATTATCTTATAAGTGAAATCTTTCTCAATACACAACTTGACTCCGTGTCTGCTTTAAAAAAATTAAAGTTAACAGCACCCACGTAATTTAAATCTCTAAAGTGTCAGTTTCTTTTTATACTATAATGCTTAAGTATTCCATAGGGGGCCAGCCCAGGTATCTCATACACCATGTGAGACTGAAGCAACATGAAAGAGCGTCCTTTGACATGTGAGCTGAAGAACACGTCATACATTCTCTGTTAAGTCAGATGACATCCGCACTGGTGAACCTACATGTGTCAGGCCACAGGAGGCTGCAACACAGCTCAATGCTCCATCATGTCCAGTGTGTCAAACTTAGGACTCACATGATACATTTTAGAATAAAGCTAAATAAAATAATACATATCTGCACAAAATATGTATTTAAATGTTTAAATATGATGCATGATAACGTGGCTTGATCAGGCAACAGACTCTTTCCAAGCAGTTCTAAATAGTTTTCACATGTCCTAATTGATCAGTTTCAATGGGGTAAATTTTGAAAATTTACTTTAGTTTTAATGCAATAAAGAAAGAATAGAGCAGCGAAGAAAGTTCTTCTGAGAACAGTGTAAGATTTACTCCACTTTTCAATCAAATGGATTACTTGTTAAACTATTTAATTATGTTTATTACAGGTAGGGAAAAGTTGTGTATTTATTGCATACTTGTAGAATTTTAAACTGTTGTATGTACCACTGTGATTTCCCTAAAAACAGAATGAAAATATCCTCCAACTTTCGAGGAGCATAAAAGAAACTATGATTCACAACAGTTATCAGGCATCCAGAGATCCATGAATGGTAATTCCATGGGCTGAAATTTTTCTCACTTCTCAACTGTCACTTTTTTGGGGGTGGGGGTGGGGGTGGGGGTGGGGGTGGGGGTGGGGGTGGGAGCTGGCTAAAAGTTGTTCAGTATAAAGAAGCTATTTGGATAATCATCAGTAAGAGATAAGGGGCTCCAGCATTTTGCATGGTGTTCAATAGAGTTATATAACTTTTTATATTCTATTCCTGTTTATGAGAGATAGCAATTGAAAGCTGTGGCCTCTTCCATCTAGATCACTGAGGTTGAAAAGTAAGGTATATGTACTTCAAACCAATACAAATGTGTAGACCCACAAGTAATAAATAGCTTAGAATGGAAAAGTTTTGTTTTTAATTATATATAGATTGAACTAAGACACTGAATGACTTGAGGTCAACTGCTCAAGATGTTGAATGGAAAAGATTTCTAAATGAAAGTGTGACTTAGAATTCCAACTCTGCTGGTCTTTAATTGTGTCACAGGCATCAGTTTCCTCAATTGAAATGCAGGATTAATGGAATGTTGACCTATGGAGATTGCTCCACAGTATTAAAGGATGGATATAATTTTTTCTTTTCTTTTCTTTTTTTTTTTTTTTTTTTTTTGAGACAGGGTTTCTCTGTGTAGCTTTGCGCCTTTCCTGGAACTGGCTTTGTAGACCAGGCTGGCCTCCAACTGGCTCTGCCTCCCGAGTGCTAGGATTAAAGGTGTGTTCCACCACTGTGCGGCGGATATAATTTTTTGAGTAGTCACCTAACCATATATCTCCATTCCACTTCTCACATGCACACCATATACATTTTTATTAAGGGTTCAAACTGGTATGTTTAAAAAACATATATCTTAACTGGAACAAAAAAACAGACATATAAAACAAACTGCCCCAGATCTCAAGTCCTTATCATTTCATGGAATCACATGCCACCAACAATGTCATCTCACCTAGGAGCTTTCATTAAGTAAGACATTAAAATATACATTCAATCTTACTTTGAGCTTTGTTCTCTATTTTTTCCACAAAGTTTTGAGTTATAAATATTGTCATAATCATACAATTCAGCATGTAGTGGTTTGAGTGAGGATGGTCCCTATAGGCTCAGATACTTGAATACTAGTCCACCCTTGGTGGAAATGTTTGGGAAGGATTAGGAGCTATAGTAATCACTGAAGGAGGTATTTCACTTGGGGTTGGCTTTGAGGTTTCAAATGACTGCACCATTCCAAGTGTCTCTCTTGGCCTTCTTCTTAGGGATCAAGATGTAAGCTCTCAGCTGTTCCTGTTACCTGGCCTTTGCTCCACCTTCATGGACTCTTAACCCTTTTAAACCATAAGCCCAAATTAAAACTTTCTTTTATAAAAAGTTGCCATGGTCAGGGTGTCTTACGACAGCAATAGAAAAATTGTGAAATGGAGTTGTGAATGGTTTAAGACACTATGTGGCTACTAGGAGTTGAACCTGGTACATGTGCAAAGGCAGTAGGTGTTTCTAACCTCTGAGATCTGTCTCTAGGCCCTTTCATTAGTTTTAAAATATCCGATTTTCTGTTCAATAAAAAATTAAAAGTTAAAAAACGTAAAAGAATGATTTATAAATTTCATTTAAATTACAGAAAAAGAGTGGGAGAGAAATTACAGAAAAAGAGTGGGAGAGAGAGAGAGAAAGAGAGAGAGAGAGAGAGAGAGAGAGAAACAGAGAAAGAAGCACATCTTGTTAACTAATTTCATAGCAGAGAGTTGCTTTGGATCATTAATCACAATTAAGCACTAAATTAAATTAACTATGTAAATATTGGCTTAATGACTAATCCCTTCCCACTACAGTGTGTTTTTATTTTTAGGTCAGGAGCTCTATAGGTCACATGCATTCCTCTGTTGCTCTGGCCCAGATACTTAGAATGGCACTGCACATTGCACATGTGTTTATGAAATAAATTAAATGCCAACACAGTGAAGAACAATTCCGTTTTGATACCTGCTTGCAACCAAATATATACATATATATATATATATATATATATATATATATATATTTGCCATTAAAACTCTCATTTATTCAATTGGATACTTTAAATGACACCTAAATAGCAGACTAAAGTAAAATTCTATGAAAACTTAAAATTCATTCACAAAAACTCCATATATTTTAAAATCTTGGCCAACAATTGAAACCATACAATAAGTGAAGGTATAGAATGATACTACTATATATATTTTTTCCCTAATCCGCATTTCCTCTCTATTTCTATGGTTCAAATTTCTCCTAAATCTTAGCTATTAAATATTATACGACAATGGTATTTTATTTCTCATAAAGTTTAAAAGGAGCAATTACACTGTAGTGTGTATTTAACATGATAATAAATTCCAATATATTCTATAATTCAAAGTGCCACAGATCATCTGCTTTGTACAACCATAAATAATTTCATGTTAGTTTACTAAGAGTGTATGCTGAATGTTTTTTTTCCTTTAAAAGGAATAATTAAACTTCCAGTTTAATTTCATTGATTTGAAATATGCAAATATATATACTATCATACCTTACAATTCGTAGTTCTGCTTTATTTTTTACCACTATTGGAGTTAGTTAAGAAATTCATGAAATATATATATATATATATATATATATTATATTATATATATAATATATATTTTATTTTACAGAATGAGTGGCTAAAATTTCCGAGTTACTCTTCTTAAAAATAGTTTTGACAAATTTCACAAAGGAAAAATTTCTACATGGAGCACTGGAGAGGACTCTTAATGACTTTAATTTTATCAGAAAGTAGTGAGGAAAGCAAGAACATTGTTGCTCCTAGGTAATCGTGTGTGTACTAGTCAAAGTATTATAATGACTGCCACCTTTTCCTCATGTTCGGCCTGTTGTTGCTGAACCTCTGGTAATGGTAATGTGCTCTCTTTTCATATCATTTATCCGTTGTGATATGGTTTTCTTTAATTTAAAAACAAACTTTATGTTTTAAATAATTTTTAAAAAATATTCTATTTTTCAACAGTTATGGCCTCTTTAAAGAATAAGAAAGATAATATTTAAAACTTCGGGTTCTTTTGCAATATGGCAATTTACAGTATGTAGCCAAGTGTTGCAGCAGAAATAAAGCAATGGAATAACAAATCACAAGACACCCTCAGGACAGAAGGTAGAGAGAAATGTTAAATTAATGAGCCTATAAAACTGCTGCAAATGAAACGTGTAAATACATTGATCTTTTTTTTTTTTTAACCTAATGGTTTCCTTATGATTTTTACATCACAGAAAAACCTGTTCTATTTGCACCGGCGCAGCTTCTTAGTAAACACTGTTCTTTCTTATCTGCTCGATGCCTTCTCCCTAGGCTATGGCAGATTTTTCATTTAGCTAAAAGCTCGGTAAGAGGTCTATGAGAATGATAATCCTACCACGGCCGCAGCTGGCATTTTCATGGGGTAGATGATTAGTAGAACGTTTTCTATTCGACCTGGAGAAATTCTCTCAGTGGGACGTTAACATCCGCTTACTGTCTTCACCAGAACACACTCATCAGTTCCCCATCTGACACCCAAGAGCAGAAGAGCTGCTTGAATAATGGATAGGATAGGAGGGAATCTGGCTTTTTAAAAATAGTATCTGTGGTGAGTTACAAGCCAATTCATTGGCTTTATCTCCAGTTTTTAACTGCTTACCCTTATGCTATCAAATTATTTAGACAACTAAAGGTTTGTACTCCCCAAGGAAAAAGAAAGTTTCATTAATACATCTTCAGAATTGCCGTTTCACTCACACTCCCCTTTTGGGGTTGGTTTAAATGGCTCCAGTAGGAAAACTGAAATGGGATCAAGCTACCTGCTTGGGAGAAAATACTCTTCCACAGACATTTTCTCTTTCCTAAGGAGCTCAGCCAGTCCAGCTCTGAACTAGTTAACATTTATATGTCTGCAACACAGAAATCCAGGAGAGTATTATGCAGGATTTTAAAGCCAGAGGATTTTGTATAAGCTTAAAGGAAAATGTTTAAATCACCTAATTTAGCCTTATATCTTTTTTTTCCCCCTTTTCAGTTCAGTTTCACTTGATTCTCCCATGATGGCCTGTTTGGTGACCTGATGCTGCTATTGCACAATAAAGTTGTAGAAGAACGAACCTCGTTGCTGTTTAAATCGACTTAGGGAAGTCTTCTCATCCCCCATATTGAGAGACATAACCCCATGTCAGTCTGCTTGACCCAGAAGCAGCCTCCACTGAAGTCCTCAATAGGAATATGAAACCTGCTATCATTCGAGCACAGTGTAAAACCTAATGACTTCAGCATATGCACACCAAGTAATAGCAAATCATACTTTGTACACTTCACCTTCATTTTATAATCCAGCCCTTTGTATGCAGTAATGAGGTATGTGCTATAAGGAAGATTCTTTAATAGGATTTAATGCACCTGTGAGCAAAGGCGTTTTAGCTTTTTATCCCCAGCAGCACTGTAACTGAAAGTCTTTAATACTGATGTGATGGAATATAAATGCAGAAATATTATAATAACCAGAACTTTTCAAAAAGTTTACAGTCTTTCTGTGAGAGATTATTTAACTGTGAGTCAAAATTATGCCTTGAGAGAGGCGTAAATAAGGGCATATGGAAATTTTGTGGGGAACCAACCAATGCTTGTAAATGTTTGACTTAGAGCCTGTGCTGGGATAAGCTATATTTTATTGGACTTTTTGGTCAGGAAGCTTAGAGTCCTTTACTTTCTCTCCAAATGTAGGAGGAATGCCTTGAGAAATTGCCCTTATTTTGGCAATCTTCCATAACAAAAGGATAGTCCTTCTAAAATAACTAATAAACCATACACGTGGTTTCATGCTGTATCTGAATAACTTTGATATTCATTAGAGATCAAATTCTGTTCCCTTATAAGAAATATTCAGATGTTTATCTAGATATTTTACATTTTTTTAAAGGCTGGCGAATAAAGCTTCAAATGCTTATTTCTACATCAGTTCCACAAAATTTCTACTGTATGGTGAGTCTTTCTTTTTTCTATTAAATTAACTAACTGTATCACTGAAGTGGACCTAGGAAACCACTGCTATTTGCCACTTACTGGAGTCTTTCTAATTGTTACATTCCTTAACAACCTATAATTATTAGAAGCACTGCATTTATTTCTGTAACGGGCATTTAGCTATTTAAGATGGAATAGTGTTGCTAGCTTGGTGTTGTGCATAGTGAGAAAATTTGATTCTAAACATCAAATATCATGGGGTCAGGGCATATCCATCACACGCCAGAGGGGAGCCTAACACTCTACCTCACTGGAGAGACTGGAGGTCAACACAGCAGTCCTGTGTGATTTGGAAGGCAGAAAATCAGGGCAGGTTTTGTGAGCAGTTTCTGGATCAATATGTCCAATACAAGGTAAAGAGGTCACTTGTCAGTACTGAGAGTCTCTGGAGAAGAAATAAGTCAGGACTTAGAGCGGCTTCAAAAACGGACATGCCTGTATCCAGCTCCATCTGCCTGTAGCTGCAGAGAACCACTCCTCTGGCTTTAATTCATACAATCTATGTGTATTCTCATATGAAAACAAAATAGAATAAAATTTAGTTTCTTACACTATTTTCTTTTAGTGAAAGCTATGTTTTTCTTGATGTAATATATTTGCAATTAAACAGAATTTTATCTTTTTTTACCTCTTTTACTTCACTAAGAGCTGAACCAACTTTGGTGAGAAGGGATGCATTGGTAGAGTAATGCGTTGCATACCTGCTCCTGTGTATCTCAAGGCAAGGTAGAGAGCAATTAGTGAAACAGTCAATGCCATTGCTTCATAGCACTTAGGATCTAGAGAATGTCACTGTAAATGGATGCCGACTAGTCTGATTTCCTTAGCGTAGTAGAGAGAAACCATTGAAAAAAATGTCAGAAAATGTTCATGTACACAGCCTTTCCAGGAAAACAATTAGGAGAGAGAGTCCAAAGTCAAGGCTATAGGGCAGTGGTTCTCAACTTCTGGGTCACGGCCCATCTTGGGGTCAAATGACCCTTTCACAGAGGTTGCATATCAGATATCCTGTGTACCAGGTATTTACATTATATATTATAACGGTAGCAAAATACGGTAATGAAGTAGCAATGAAAATAATTTTATGGGGTGGGGGGTCACCACAACATGAGGAACTGTATTAAAGGTTCAGAGTACCAGGAGGGTTCAGAACCACTGCTCTAAGAGAAGATTCTTCCTTTGTACTCTAAAGATTTCTGAGGCACAATCCTTTTTTCATAGCTTTCAAGGTTCTCTTTATATGTGGATACACCCTGTAATATACTTTTTAAATACACTGCAGTGTGAGTGTGTGTATTTTCTACCTTTTGTAAGTAGACTTCAGTTTTTTTTTTAACTATACATTCAAAATACCTTCAGAAAATATGGTTTCTACTCATACTGGACAATCTAACACAGGGTAGCAACAGCTTCTGTACTGGTTGATGAAACGTTCCTTTATGGTGGCAATCCAAAAGGTAAAACGTGTTGTGACCATATTTATTTCTTAGTTAATGAGAAGTTAGAATATATTAAGGACATTAAAAAGACATTTATCTGGACTTCGAAATAGGCAGTTATTTTCACCTCTGAAGTATCACTGTGAGGCTAGAAAGGTCTGGTGCAGCATACAAAAACATGTGTTTTTTAAAAGGAGATGTACATGAACAATGTGAAGTTATAATGAGGAAATAATATGGGAACATGACCATAATTATCTTGTCTTGTTTAAGCAGATGGCACAAGAAAATTTGACTTCATTCAGAGCTATGATAATCTAGATATGTAAACTTAATTCACCTAAAAAAAAAAAAAACTCAGTTATGAGCATGGATTTATAGCTCATTCAAAATGGCTCTGAAATTTAAATGAAGTGAAACAACACATTAATATATCAAAGAATAACTGTTTGTGAGGAAAATGATTGAAAAAAATTGAAGCTCTTTTGTGCAAAGGTACACTATCGCCAAGAAATAGAGGAAAGTAGTGAGTTGGGTATTTCTGACAATTTCCTTGCAAACTTTGTATGCCTGAATCATAAACCTACGGGGGCTAGTAACTTCTGCCCTGGGAAAGTGACCCAGGAAATCTTTAGAGAAACTCATTTTGGCTTTCAATTACACCCACCTGCAAGCAGATCCCTGTATTATTTGAACAAAAGGGGAGTACAAAGAATAAGTAAAAAATGCCTTTCACTCCCCCAGGAAGAAAGATATATTCTACAGCAATAAGTCTTTGTTGGAGTTAACCAAACAGCAAATAACACATCGTCAAACATAAAAAGGCACTTTTCATTTCGGGTGGGAAAAAACTAGGAGTCCACATTCATGATCCATTGTGATCCAAACGATGATGGTTTCAATAATTTGGAATGGAAGAAGAATCATCTTCATGAAAGAAATAATCCCCTGTAAGTAACAAATATGTTGCTGTAAGACTCTTCAATGTTATTCAACTATCAGTTTCCAAACAACGATTTTAAAAAGCTATGCTGTAAAACTACAAAAGAACATATTTCACAGCATAATATGAAGCTGGAAAGAAGGTAGGAGGAAAGGAGGGAGGAAGGGAGAGAGGTAGAGGGAAGAGATGGAGGGAGGTAAATATCCCAGAAGCCAGTATTTCATATTCAATGATTTAAAGAAATTTACAGAACAAATATTAAATAATGCTCAAAATGAAATAATAATTTCAGCCAAATAAAGCTGTTCAGTGTTTTCAATACATATAGAAGCAGAAAAGAAGTTAACACAATTAATACATTCTTAGTTTTAAATATGAAATTTTAACTTCTGAAGATTAGAAAAATTAATGATACAATTGAGTGGAACGCCATTTACTGACTGTGTTATAATAAATCATGAATTAATGTATCACATATCCTATCTGTCATTGGAAAGGAACATAAAGCATATAAAGCACATTATGTTCATTTATAATTTCAGCCTAAAATTGTGCAAAAAATATATCAACAAAAATCAGAACAAGACAATGTAGCAGTATCTACAGCAGTATAGCTATATAGAAGTAAGTAATTTTTTTATCAGTTTTAATTAATTTCAATCTCACCTCAAGTGCTAAAACATTTTAAAATTTTATTTTTTATGGTTAGACATAAAGAGTAATATGATAATTAAATGCGACAATCTCTCCATGGGGTTATGGCCTAGGCATAGGCCACAGTGTGAACATTTTTTCTTGTGAGAGTGTAAGTTCACAGGGAATTTGAAAAGTTAATTTAACCCCATTAAAAGTAATGACATCTTTTTTGATATATGACATGAAGCCAAAACTTACAACAATGCATTATAATATTAATATATTATTAACATCAATATTTTATATTAATAATATTTATGTCGACATAAAATTTATATGTTAATATTTGGATATGTAATTGCATATTGAAATTAATTTAATTTACTTTAGTTAAGATAATAAGAAATTCAAAGGAATTTACAATTGCTTTTTAAATGCCTCTTATGTGAATACATATACAATTGATTTTACTTGTATAATAAAGTTTTGTATAACATCAAGTTTGCACAAATAAAATCCTATTACTTTACACTGATATTAATCATTTACACTATAAAATGGATTTTTTACTAAATTGTTTAGCAATTTCATAAAAGATGAACTGGTCTCCATTGATTTACATGCTCATAACTCCTTATGACTATTCCTAGTAGGTACATAAAGCCACACCTGGATGCAGAGTCCAAGAATAGAGCACTGGGCAACAGAACACAGAACAAAGTTTCTATCTTGAAGGAGGGTCATTGATGTGAGGATTAACTCATACTTCACTCATTACAAAGTGTTTGAATCTGAGGTTTATGAGGAAGCAAAAATAATGATGCTGTCAATATACACAGTATTTTCTTTGATCACAGTAAATAATTATTTTAAAAATAGCAATTATTTCCTTTATCAATATAACTAATAGGAACTTCAGATTCTGAGCATGCTCAGTGTACAAAGGCACTTACTATGCAAGCCAGGTCAGGTGAGTTGGGTCCCTGAAATGCACATAAAGATGGAAGGGGAGAACTAAGTCCTCACAGGTGTACTCCGACCTCCACACAGACAGCTACACAATATCATATCAACATGTGTACCCGTGTGCTACACACGTGATAACAATTTTCACAATAAATAAATACAAGCTTGTTATTTAGCAAAGCAAAGGTTGAAGTGGTGCAAGAATAATTTCGTGCCAGAGTAAAAAATTTCAAAATAATAATAATAAATAATAATAATAACCTTAGTATTTTTAAAGTAACTGCATGTTGAAGGACAGATATTTGTGGTAGATAGACTTCCTTCAAAGGCTGCTTAAAAGTCTGTGTTCCTGAATCATAAAGAAAACAAACCAGCCGTGCTAATAGTAGTTCATGATGCCACTGAGAGCTTTCTGAGTGGAAATCAGTGAACCGCTTCTCTGGGAAGACAGGTTTCTGCCCATTGACCACTGCCTTGAGGGAGCAAAGGAAGCACGCATGGCTCAGAAGCTCAGCAGTGGAAACCCCCAGTCTCCACTTCTGGCTTCCTCTCTCTGCTGACCAAAGATGTCAGATAACTGCATTGTGGAGAGAAAGGGTGTCCTGAAGAGCTGAAAGTTAACATTCCAGAGAACTCTATGGTCTCCACACAGATGGAGCTGCATTGTTTCAGTGATGGGCAGTGAGTTTCTACGGCGTTTTAGTGCCATTGCAGTGTTTTAATGGCTCTATTTGGCCACATCCTTGGAGAGTCATGGCCATGAGAATCCGACTAGAAACGCGTTTTTCTAGTAATACGATTTTGTTTTGTTTTGTTTTCTGCTTGTCAGTAGCAGAATATTGATTCGTGTCATCACTGGGATTGGGATCCGCATTCTGCAAACATCGTTCTGTAAACTGACTGGACTGGCTAGTGTGAGGATTTCTTAATAGGAAATACTTGAAAACATGGCTGAAAACCTCCAAATGGGAGAAACAATGCTTTCTGTGTCTGATCCTTTTATTGTTGTGTTGCAGCTGTTCTGGGTTCCAGGAGATTTCGTGACGTCACAAGCCCAGTTTATCATCCTCCTTCAGAACCGCAACACCTGATTTCTGGCAACCCTTCCCAGATATCTGAGTGTCAGTGATGTGGAGAGTTTACTTGCAGAATCTTAGCAGGAAATCTGTACTTGCTTTGCTGGGCACCTTTTCCTTTACAATACCTTTAAAGTATCTGGATCCACGGGTTGCTGTGGAGATTCTGAGGCCCCAGACATCAGTAGCTTTCCTTTCCTGGAGACTGGCTCAGGTCAGATCACTGCTCTTCTAAACTTATGACTTCTAATAACTCTCCATCATCATTTCATGGTCCAAGCCAGGTATGGACCTTTTTTTCTCTCACTATCATCTACTGATTGCCACAATGTTCATATTTTGCCTCTTTATATTCCTACTTATTTAACAAACATATGTATTAATTAATTTGCATTAAAATAATTGACATCTTGCCATTCTATTTTATTTCATAGTTTCTTTTCTGTTAGCTATGGTGCAAAATCCCCGACAAAAGAAATTAAGGAAGAAAGCTTTTTCTTGTGAAACACTTTCAGGGTATACACCGGCAGTTCTCAACATGTGGGTCATGAGGCCTTTGAGAATCAGATAACCCTTTCACAGGAGTCCCAAATCAGATGTCCTACATATCAGCTATTTACATTACAATTCATAACAGTAGCAAAATTACAGTTATGAAGTAGCAACTAAAACAATTTTAGGGGTTACCACAACCTGAGGAACAGCATTAGAGAGGTTGAGAACTACTGATATAGGACATCATGGTGGGGAAGTCGAGGCAGAAAGAGATTGAAGCAGCTGACCACCTCACATCCAAAATCAAAAGAGAGGACAAAGAATGTTTGCTGGTACTCATCATCCTTTCTCTGTTTTAACAGTACAGGATCCTCCACTCAGGGAAGGATGCCACTCACAATTAAGGTGGCCCTTCCCATATCAACGACTGTAATCAGGATAATCTTCCACAAATGTAACTGGAGGCCTATATCCCAAATGATTCTAGGTTCACAAAGATGACAATTAAGAGTAACTGTCACAAGTTTATCCCTTGTCAAGTTGAGAGCCAAACACATCACTTGTTGAGTACACATACTTTCCTGAGCCCAGTATTCTCAGGAGTATCTTACACTGTAAAATTTCAGTGCCTCCAACAGAGTTTAACAATTGCAATAACTTTTAATGCCAAAAGTCCAAGGCTCATCTGAGACCCATAATGATATCTTTACTGGGAACTCCTCAAAAATTAAAGAAAATGAGTGACATACTTCCAAAATATAATAGGGAAGAATCAAATTCGTATTCTATATTAATATATATGTATATGTGTATGTTTTTATACAAAATTATCAAGTAAATAATTCCATCCAAAATGGTCTTGTGACAGTGAACTCTCAAAGCATTGTTATTGTGAAAGCTGTAAACACTGTCAAAAGTAGTTTACTTTCAACCAAAGTCACAAATAGTCCAATGAAAATATCCATCAATAATCATCAAAAATAATACATATACATATATACCTAAACAGTAACCTACACACATGAAAAAGGATAATCTGAATGAAATCATCAATGTAGAAAATTATAAACATTAAGTGAGGAATGTAAAGCAAGTGTTGTTAATCTATGCAGACAGAAATATGAGGGAATATGTAGCAGGATTCTTAAAAGGTCTTATTAATAAAATCAAACCCGAGGCGAGTTATTGGGGTCCATGTTGGTAGATCAGAGAGACAGAACAGGCCACAGCTATCTCACCTCGCCAGTTCCTCTGCTGGTCCTGTTTCCTCAGACTGGAAGCTTCTGTGTCCTCATCCAGAATGAATCTCAGCTGTACTGTGTTGCTCCATAGCCTGAAAGCTTAACCAGGCCAAATGCTTAACCAGCCAAAATCTTAACCAGCCAAATGCCTCTAGTTTCTGGTCCTCACGCCTTATATACATTTATGCTTTCTACCATCACTCCCTAGGATTAAAGGCTGGCTTTCTGGGATTAAAGGCGTGTCACCATGCTTGGCTGTTTCCAATGTGGCCTTGAACTCACAGAGATCCAGAGGGATTTCTATCTCTGGAATGCTAGGATTAAAGGTGTGTGCTATCACTGCCTAACTAGTGGCTTGTCTGTTCTCTGACCCCAGATAAGTTTATTAAGGTACACAATATTTTGGGGAACACAATACCATCACAGGAATATTTATAGATAAAATTATGAATTCAAACCCAGACTCAGAAAGACAAACATGGCATGTACTGACTTTTTTTTTATTTTATTTATTTTATTTTACAATACCATTCAGTTCTACATATCAGCCACGGGTTCCCCTATTCTCCCCCCTCCCACCTCCTCCCCTTATCCCCAGCCCACCCCCCATCCCCACCTCCTCCAGGGCAAATCCTCCACCGAGGACTGCGATCAACCTGGTAGACTCAGTCCAGGCAGGTCCAGTCCCTTCCTCCCAGACTGAGCCAAGTGTCCCTGTATAAGCTCCAGGTTTCAAACAGCCAACTCATGCAATGAGCACAGGACTTGGTCTCACTGCCTATTGCCTCCCAAACTGATCAAGCTAATCAACTGTCACACCTATTCAGAGGGCCTGATCCAGCTGGGGGCCCCTCAGCCTTTGGTTCATAGTTCACGTGTTTCCATTCATTTGGCTATTTTTTCTTGTATAGTATTAGAGGGACCAGCCTTAATATTATACATCCCAGGGGCTCAGGAGAGAGAACTACTAACGGCGAGGACTATTATCAGGAAATATAATCTCAGCACACCGAGTTCTATAGTCCACTTGCTTTAATTCCTCTGGCATAACATCCTTTATACACAGCTTCAGTTCTGTTCTCATGTCTAGCTCCTTTCTTGCCTGATTTCTCTCTATATTTATCTACTGTTCCCTCTAGGTTCTATCTTAATTCCTTCATCTAGTTCTGTCCCTTCTAGGTTCTCATCTATCTAGTTCTTTCCCCTATCAGCTCCTCTCTAGTCTCCTTCTCTCTCATCTGGCTCTTCCTCATCTTGTTCTTCCCCATCTGGCTCTTCCTCATCTTCCATCTCGTTCCTCTAGTCCTCTCTTTTAGCCCTTCAATCTAGTTCTTCCCCATCTCAGTTTGTTCCTCTCAAGTTCTTACCCATCTAGTTCTTCCATTCTCTTTTCTCTTCTTCTCCTGTGCCCTGGAAGTCCCGGTATATAAAAGGGAGGGTCCGAGCTAAATTGTGTAAAGCTATTAACGTCCACCTCTCCTAGGCGGTGTCCCCTTGTGGAATTTACTGTAAGTCAGGAGACTTGCACATGGGCTGTTATCATTGTTAGTCCACCTGGGACTAACAATGGGCACCCACCTGGGTGGTGTTTCCTGTAGTCCTTGAAAGTGGCCAAGGGAGATAGATAATCTGATTCCAGAGCAAGCCTTTCCTGAGGCTGTTCTCCAAATACCTGGAATGTGTATGTCCAGAAAGTGATCAGTCTACACTGTTAGTCCTTCTTAGGGGAAAGTCAATTGGAAAAACTATGAAGGCACACATGATTTTCATAACAGAAGACAGCTGATATATAACAAGCCAAGTAACACCAAAAACTCCTTGGGATTTGGCTTCCTCTGGAGGAATTCCCTGATCCCTCCAGGTAGTGACTTTGCCATAACCAGCTGAGTTCTTATGATATATTCCTGCGTCCTGCAGCAATTTTTTTTTCAATAATTGAGTAAAACCGAAATTTATTATAAGCCACAGTTGTCCTAGGGACCTCCATGCTATATATATAGCCTTCATGGTTCTATGAGTTGTAGTCTGATTATTCTTTATTTTATATCTAGAATCCACTTATGAACAAGTACATACCATGACTGTCTTTCTGGGTTTGGGTTACCTCACTCAGGATGATTTTTTTCTAGTTCTATCCATTTGCCTGCAAATTTCATGCTTTCATTGTTTTTCTCTGCTGAGTAGTACTCCATTGTGTATATGTACCACATTTTTTTCATCCATTCTTCCGTTGACGGGCATCTAGGTTGTTTCCAGGTTCTGGCTATTACAAATAGTGCTGCTATGAACATAGCTGAGAATGTATCTTTATGGTATGAATCAGCATTCCTTGGGTATATGCCCAAGAGTGGGGTGGCTGTGTCTTGAGGTAGTTCGATTCCTAATTTTTTTGAGAAACCGCCATACTGATTTCCACAGTGGTTGTACAAGTTTACATTCCCACCAACAGTGGAGGAGTGTTCCCTTTGCTCCACATCCTCTCCAACATTGGTTGTCATTGGTGTTTTTGATCGTAGCCATTCTAACAGGTGTAAAGTGGTATCTCGGAGTCGTTTTGATTTGCATTTCTCTGATATTTAAGGATGTGGAGCATTTCTTTTAATGTCTTTCAGCCATTTGTATTTCTTTTTTTTTCTTTTTTATTTTTTATATATATTTTATTTTACAATACCATTCAGTTCTACATATCAGCCATGGGTTCCCCTATTCTCCCCCCTCCCACCCTCTCCCCTTCCCCCCAGCCTACCCCCCATTCCCACCTCCTCCAGGACAAGTCCTCCACCGAGGACTGCGATCAACCTGGTAGACTCAGTCCAGGCAGGTCCAGTCCCTTCCTCCCAGACTGAGCCAAGTGTCCCTACATAAGCTCCAGGTTTCAAACAGCCAACTCATGCAATGAGCACAGGACTTGGTCCCACTACCTAGTTGCCTCCCAAACTGATCAAGCCAATCAACTGTCTCATCTATTCAGAGGGCCTGATCCAGCTGGGGGCCCCTCAACCTTTGGTTCATAATTCATGTGTTTCCATTCATTTGGCTATTTTTTTTTTCAATAATTGACTTGTTTTGTGAATTCTCTGTTTAGCTCTTTAGCCCATTTTTTAATTGGACTGTTCAGTATTTTGAAGTCTAGTTTCTTGAGTTCTTTATATACTGTGGAGATCAATCCTCTGTCAGATGTGGGGTTGGTGAAGACCTTATCCCATTCTGTTGGCTGTCTTTTTGTCTTACTGACTGTGTCTTTTGCCCTGCAAAAGCTTCTCAGTTTTGAGAGGTCCCCTTTATTAATTGTTGTGTGCTGTGTGAAAGAAATTGAAGAAGATATCAGAAAATGGCATGTACTGACTTATAAGTGAATATTAGCTGCAAAATAAAAGATAACTACATGCTATAATCCACAGACCCAAAGAAGCTAAGTAACAAGGATGGTTTAAGGGGGGATGCACAAATCTCATTGCGAAGGGGAGATAGAATAGACATCATGGATGGAGGAGGGGGTTGGAGGCAATAAGAACAGTAGGAATCAAAGGTAGGGGAGAATGGAGGGAGAGAGTACAGGGAGAGAGAACTGGAACTGTGTGTGTGTGGGGGGGTTACAGGGCATCTAGAGGATGAGCTAGAAACCTAGAATAATGAAAATTCCCAGGAATCTATGAAAGTGACCCTAGCTAAGAATCCGAGCAATTGGGGATATGGAGCCTGAATTGGCCATCTTCTGTAACCAACCAAGACTTCCAGTGGAGAGAGGCATTGGGATACCAACTCAGTCACATAACCTTTGACCTACAGTATGCCCTGTCTATGGGATTTGCTGGGGTATAGGCAGCCCAGAAATTATGGGAGTGGCCAACCAATGACTGGCCCAACTTGAGACTCATGCCATGAGAAGAAGCCCACTCCTGACACTTCCTGGAGAGCGAGGACCTAGAGGCTGAGCATCCCAGAGTCCTAGGATAGATTCAAACACAACTAGAAAAGAAAATCAATGAAATGATTCCTAACAATATTCTGCTATACTTGTAGATTGGTGCCTAGCCAAAGGTCATCAGAGAGGCTCCATCTATCAACTAATGGAAATAGGTCAGAGACACACAGTTAAACTTCAGGCAGAGCTTGGGAAATCCTGTGGAAGAAGGGTAGGAAGGATTGTAGGAGCAAGAGGGATCAAGAACATCACAACAATACCCACAAAATTAACCTGGGCTGGTAAGGGCTCACAGAGACTCAACTGACAACCAGGGAGGCCGCATGGGACTGTCCTAGACACTCTGAATATATGTTAACAGTTGTGTGTGTGGTGGTATATTGTGTACCTCAATAAAGCTTACCTGGGGATCAGAGGACAGAGCCAGCCACTAAATTAGACATAGAGGTCAGGCAGTTGTGGCACACACCTTTAATCCTATCACTCGGGAGACAGAGATCCATCTGGATCTCTGTGAGTTCAAGACCACACTGTGCTTCATGAGAGAAACAGAACCAGACAGTGGTGACGCATGCCTTTAATCCCAGGAAGTAATGTGGCAGGACACAGAAAGGTAGATAAAGCTTGAGGAAACAGAATCTTGCTCTCTTGATGCTGAGTCTTTCATAGAGGTAAGCTAGCAGCTGGTTGCTCTGCTTCTCTGATCTTTCAGCTTCTACCCTAATATCTGGCTCTGGGTTTTTTATTGCAAGACCTTTTAAGATTCCTGTTACAGTTCTGTAGCTTGGTCTCTTTGTGGGTCTCCTAACAGTGAGAGCAGGGGCTATCTCTGATTCTTTTGGGACACTTATTCTCACACTGAGTTGCTTTGTCCAGTCTTAAACTTGATATGCCATGTTTGGTTGATATCCATGGGAGGCCTGCCCTGCTCTGAAGAGAAACGGAGGTGTAGATGTGGATGTAAGGGCAGAAAGTAGATAGATGGTGGTGGGAAGGACTGGGAGGAGAATAAAGAGGGGTAACAGCAGTAATCTTGTAAAAACAAACAAACAAAAATATATTTAAGAAATTAAGAGAAAAGACAAAAATAATCTTCACAAAAGGCGATGGGGATTAATATAGACAACTGAAGAGAAAGATCAGATTCAATGGAGAAATGGATAGTATAAAAATGACCTGATTTTCAGGAGTTAGAGAGGGAGTACAAAAAGGAAGAAAGCTACCCAGAGAGAGAAAGAGAGAGACATACATAGAGATAGAGATATTAAAGGGCTTTATGAGATATGAAAAAGCACAGTCATGTTTATAACATTATCAAAACTAAAACTCCCAAAGGAAATTATAAGGCAAAGGATGAAATAGCCAGAAATGTTATGCTTGATTATGAATTATGAAATACACCAACTCACATATCAGAAATCCAAGTAGAAACCGAGAAATGTAGACATTTACACTTAATGTAGTGATCATCGGGTGACAGGAGGAAGTTTTTAAACTGCCACAACTACCATTCTATACATGAATTAAAGGACATTGGCAGATAAGTCAGAGAACACTGCACAACAAAATGGAACCAGACAAGTCTTAATTGTGCTGTGGAAAAACAAATCCACACAGTCAAGAATACAGCCTAAAATTTCTCAGTACAATTCTCTAATCCCTGTCCTATACCCTGGCCAACAAGTCTATAAAGAAGGACAGAATGTGAAAGAGATCACCAGTAAAAGAAATTCACTAACATGTTGGAACAGTACTGCAGGTGAAAAACAATTGCAGGTAAACAGAGCTGTCAATAATGATGAGTGAGGCTGGCAGTGAATGCAAACACACTACAAGTGTCCAATAACAGCATAATGTATTTTAGGGTAATAGGGTAGAGGTAAATGCTGGCAAGAGGCACATGCCTCTGGAACTGTATAATCCCATTTGACGTATTTGAAAATGACAATCTTGTATGTCAACTTGATCAGACTACCAGATACCCAGTAATTGGCTTAAATGTTACTCTAGACATGCTCTTAAGAGCTTTTGTTAAGAGATTAGTGTTTGAATTGGAATGAGTGAAGAAGAATTCCTTAGCAGTGTGATTTTTTTTGCTTCATTCAGTATGTTAAAACCTGAATAGAACAAAAGGCTGACCAGAGAGGATTTGCTCTCTCAGTGGGGACATTGGCTTTATGACTTTACTGAGGTTCATACTAGAATCTGCACCTCTCATTCTCATGCCTAGGGATTCACACAGGATATGCATTACAGATTTGACAATTAACCTTCATTTTTAATGTTCAGGTGTGTGTGTGTGGGGGGGGCATTTGTATGCATGTATTTTTTTTTTTCTGGAAATTTTCAGGAAAACTGGCAGAGTTGTTTCAAGTTACCAGGGAAATTGGTATCCCCCTCCTTTGGTTTTAGTCTGATTAATGACAAATTTAAGAATAGTTACAGTAGAAAACTTGAGAATTGTTCCATTAGAGTTGGAAAGAACAATGCCAGGTCAGCAACACTGTAAATCTCTGCAGCTGACGAGATGAGGCAGGTGAGAGGAAAAATAAGCATAGTGTTTGAGTTACACAGGCATGATGGTCAGCTGCACGAGTAGTTGCATGGTAAAGAAGGGTGCTTTAGAGAAAGAGAAGAGCCAGGTATTAGGTGAAGCAGGCTGAGAACAGAGAAAGAAAAGAAAATAAATTTTCATTTTCTAAGTAATTTAGGAAAGTGGGCAGACATACAAAACTGCATGACTCCAATTCTGTAAGCTACAGTGTGAGAGAATGGAGTCTGGAAAGTAGAACTACTGCTGTGGATATCTCTCTGTATAAATAAAATGCTGATTGGCAAGTAGCTAGGCAGGAAGTATAGGATGGACAAGCAGAGAAGAGAATTCTGGGAACAGGAAGGCTGAGTCAGAGACATCCTGCCAGCCTCCACCACGACAAGCGAGATATAAGGTACCGGTAAGCCACGAGCCACGTGGCAACTTATAGAATAATAGGAATGGGTTAATTTAAGATATAAGAACAGCTAGCAAGAAGCCTGAGCCATTAGGCCAAACAGTTTAAATAATATAAGTGTCTGTGTGTTTTTTTTATAAGTGAGCTGTTGGACTTCCTGGGCTTGGTGGGACCCGGAGAGAAAACTCTAGCTATAAACTACATTATTTCATTAAAGGAATAATTGTTCCCCCTTATCCATATCTTAAGGTAGATCAGATCCCTAAAGGGTGGCCCCTTAGCCAGATGGTTGATTTGCACAACAGGGATGTTAGGGATCCACTCAGGCCAGTGATTTTCTTCTCTTAAACAGAAGGAAATAGTTTTCTTTTAATGAGCCTTTCTGATGATGCAAAATTATATTAATAAGATATATGTCACACTTTTTCTGTTTATCTAGAGAAACTCAATACTTAAACAATAATTTTAAAAGACATAATTATGACTATTATCATATTTTAAAAGGCAAATGGTAAGAAAAAATCAAGATAGAAGATTGGGGAGCACAAAAACAGAAATATATAAACCACCCAAGTATAAAATTCATATTAGCAATGGTATAGCAGATGTAGAATGCTTACCTAGCATGGGATAAGCCTAAATTCCATCTATTGGCTTAAAAAAAAGGAAGAAAATGAATAAATACAGTAACAGTCATGTGATATAGTTCCCTTGAATTACTTTTTTTAAAAAAAGTAATGTATAGAGCACATGGCAGCACCCAGAGCATGAAAAGTTTGATTTCAGCATCCAGCCTGAATACAAATGAAAGAATGTATAGGAAATAAAGAAGCCAAAGAATTTATGTAAACATGATAAATATTTTAGTTTAGAAAAAGAAAACTTGTCATGATTAAAGGACAGGAATGAATGTAAAGAGTCAATGGATTAATAAAGATTAGACAATTGCTAAAATAAGGAAGATTTAATATGAACCCCAGGCAAAGCTGACTTAAAAAAAAACCTGAGACAACTTGTATAATGATAAAGCATTCAATTTAAAAGATTTTGTAATTATTCTAGATTATACACACAAAATAATATAGCTTTTAAATATAGAAAGCAAAAGTAGACATAATTGTAAGTTAGAATTGAATCTTCTTCCATCGTAAAAGTATTAACAGAGTTCTTTAGAATTCTTTTGAGCAAATTGATATACAATGATCAGGAGAAAAGAAATATTGGAAAATAAAATGAGCAAACATCAAAGCAGGCATTCAAAAATAACACATTCAAATGGAATACCAAAATTAAATTTGGTCAGAAAATTAGTAAGTGGCCATGGGTAAAAGCTTCTAAGGAACAAGAAATAGAATACAACGGTATATAGAGGCAAATAAGTATACCACCAAAAAATGCAAAATCGCATAACTAAAATTAGAATTTCAGAATTGATCATATCAACAAACTAAGTAAAATAAGATCAAATGGCATCTGCATAGATACATAAAACTCTCAATAATTTTTTGACTTCACATCATGGCAGATGTTTGTCCACTCTAAGTTCACAGAAAATCCCTTAGAGCCAGGCAAGTTTTCTTTTAACTTCTGCAGTGGTTACCTTCATGGGATTTAGATCACTTAGGAGATGCAGCTCGGGAATATCATCAAGTCCTTTCTAGAAATTATTAACAGAGGTAATAAGGCTCTCTCTGAACTCCCTGGATTAGGGGCTCAGATTGAACAAAATAATAACCAAAGAAAGCCAAATGAGGCCAGAATTCCTCATTCTCAGTTGCTTAATCTGCTGCAAATTCAAGGAGTCCAGCCATTTGTGGCAGATGCCATTGACTTTGTCACACTTTTCCCACCACACTGGACACCATCATCTCAAACAGGAGCTCAAATAAGTATTTCTCCATATACAGTAACTTTCTGTAAGGAAAAGAAGACAATCGCAGAAACTAATGTAGTATAACTATGCAATTAATACTTAATATAAAAGCTCTGGTATAAAATCACAGTCCCAGGAATCCATGGACTCTCTGTGCTACAGCCTCCTTAAGGCAACTGCAGGGTTTGAGTTACATCATTCCTAGTATTTCCTCATTAGAAACGAATGCTCAATTCTTAAATGATAACATGCTAATGTATTCTGTGAGAAATTAAAAATGATGAGTAATGTAATAGGAAGGAGTTGGTATGTTGGATCCCAGTTGGTGGAAGTGTTTGTGGAAGTATTTAGGAGGTGTGGCTTTGTCAGAGGAAGTACGTCCCTAGGAGTGGGGCGTTTGAGATTTCATAGACTCATCTCATTTTCAGTTTGGTCTCTCTGATTTATGCTTGTGGTTAAGCCAAAATTTGTTTTCTTCTAAATCTGCCTGTATGCATGTCATGGTGTTTATCATAGCCATATAAAAATAATTAATACAAATATTGGTACCAGAAAGTAACCTGTTGCTGTAAATACTCTGGTCATCTTGATTTTTGTTTTTTGGTGGAATGTGAAAGACTCTGAAACTTTTGGCTTGAAAATCTGTTGGAGATTATAAACAGAGAAATATAGTCCATTCTAGAAGTTTTCTCGAAGACAGGAGTCCTGAAAGAAACTGAAATTGTGGAAGAACAGTTCCAAAGGTTTCAGAGAAAAACAATATCAGCAACTGGGCTAAAGGCTGTTCCTGTGATATTTTGGCAAAGAACATGGCTTTTTTCCTCTCTTGTCCTAATAATTCATCTGAGGTTTTATTTTGAAATAATGGACTAACTTCTTCATGGAGGAATTTTCAAGGAGCATAAAATTGAATCTGTGACATGGTGACTATTAATAATGCTTATGCAGGTATATAATGAAAAAAATGGGCAGAAAGAAACACATAACATACAGTTTGGAGTTAAAAGAACACCAGGAATCTTTAAACTGCAGCCAGGCTTGTCCTGAATGAGAAGATGTAACTGTTAAAGAGAATAGACAGTTAAGGAAAAGCCTCCAGGTAAATACTGGAAGGAAGCAAAGTCAACCCTCAGGCAAGAGCCCACCCATTTAAGCTTCATAATTGTGAATGAGACTCTATGGGGTTTTCTCCTACTAGAAAGCAACAGAATAAATGTTCTGTTGCTAATGTCATTCAAGAGTACAGGGATCTATCTCAAGCTGACAGATACCTGAACATGGCAGTGTAGTCCATGTTCTGCTAGATTCAGGGGCATGAATAATGCAAAAATGAAGGAATTGTAGATTTTGCCTCTGAAGCTTCAAAGAACCCAAGGCCAGGCAACATGTGGCGGGGGAGTCCCAGTGAAAATGCCCAGAAGGTCCATTGGATGAAGTTGTGAAAGTGAAGCCTAGGAATGTTGGAGATTACAGAACTGTGAGACCTGTGACAAAGGAATATACATAGATGGCATGGAGAGAGAGAGAGAGAGAGAGAGAGAGAGAGAGAGAGAGAGAGAGAGAGAGAGAGAGAGAGAGAGAGAAAAGAAGAAGAAGAAGAAGAAGAAGAAGAAGAAGAAGAAGAAGAAGAAGAAGAAGAAGAAGAAGAAGAAGAAGAAGAAAGAGAGAAAGAGAAAAAGAGAGAGAGTTTCAGGCAGCTAAGTAAGAGTGGTTGACCAGTCTGATCCCTTTTTTATTGAAATTCCAAACTTGGATATTGAACTACAAGATTTAATGTTTTTCCTCTGTGTAACAGTCTTGTTTTGGTCTAGTGTTTCCTCGTTACATTTCCACTCCTTCCTTTTGGAATGGGAATGCATATTACATGCTATTGTGTGTTTGATGTGTGTAATTTGCTGTTTCATTTTACATGGGGGCTACCTAATTGCCTTGGGTCTCAGAAGAGTCTTTGTACTTTAAAATAGTATTGACACTTAAAAGATAACTTTTAAAGTAGAACTAAATGCATTTTGCGTTATGATATGGCTATGGACCTACTGGGAGCCAGTGAGGGCAATGTGACGATTGAGTAGTATCTTCCACAGGTTCAGATATTTGAAAAAGTCCCCAGTTGGTAACACTGGAGACATTTGGAAGGTGCAGCCTTACTTCAGGAAGTTCGTCACTGGGCACTAGCTTAGAATTTCCCAGCCTTGTCTGACTTCCAGTTTGCATTTTCTGCTTTATTCTTGTGCTTAAAATGTGCTCTATCAGCTTCCTGCTTCAGCTGCCATACATAACAGGCATTGTCACACCTCCCTGCCTAAAGGGACATTCACCTCTCTGGAACTGTGAGCCAGAATCAAATTTTACTCTTAGAAGTCACGTGAGGTCCTGGTTTTATCACAGCAATGGCAAAGTAATTGATATTGATATAATATCCCATTCCCCAACAGACCATGCTGGGATTTCTGGACAACTGAAACTCTGTGAAGATATTACAAGCATCTGTTACTGTTATTTTGAATTTTTAACTTGTTCAATGTTCTTGACTTTGTACTCCATCCATTTCCTTTCCTTTTATGTCACTCACATTATCAAAGGATACATCCAAAATATCACATGAATGGTTCCAATAAACTCTCTACTTCCCTCTAAAACTTAAAAGCTAAACCTCCAGTTTCTGTGCCTCCTTCAGCATTTTTATTTTATTTTACAATACAATTCAGTTCTAAATATCAGCCATGGATTCCCTTGTTCTCCCCCGTCCCACCCCCTTCCCCCAGCCTACCCCTCATTCCCACCTCCTCCAGGGCAAAGCCTTCCCCAAGGACTGAGGTCAACCTGGTAGACTCAGTCAAGGCAGGTCCAGTCCCGTCCTCCTAGGCCGAGCCAAATGACCCTGCATAAGCCCCAGGTTTCAAACAGCCAACTCATGCAATGAGCACAGGACCTGGTCCCACGGCCTGGATGCCTCCCAAACAGACCAAGCCAATCAACTGTCTCACCCATTCAGAAGGCCTGATCCAGTTGGGGGCACCTCAGCCATTGTTTCATAGTTCATGTGTTTCCATTCGTTAGGCTATTTGTCCCAGTGCTTTATCCAACCTTGTTTTCAACAATTCTCACTTATATAAACCCTCCTCTTTCTCACTAATTAGACTCCCAGAGCTCCACCTGGGGCCTAGCCGTGGATCTCGGCATTCAGATCCCTCAGTCATTAGATGGGGTTTCTAGCATGACAATTAGGGTGTTTGGCCATCCCATCACCAGAGTAGGTCAGTTCCGGCTGTCTCTCGACCATTGCCAGCAGCCTATTGTGGGGGCATCTTTGTGGATTTCTGTGGGCCTCTCTAGCACTTTGCTTCTTCCTATTCTCATGTGGTCTTCATTTACCATGGTCTCCTATTCCTTGTTCTCCCTCTCTGTTCTTGATCCAGCTGGGATCTCCCACTCCCCTAAGCTCTCTTTCTCTCGACCCTTGCCATTCATTACCCCCACTCATGTCCACGCTGTTCATGTAATTTCATCCATTTCTCCATCATTGGGCGATTCCCATGTCTTTCTTGGGATCCTGTTTTCCAAGTAGCCTCCCTGGTGATGCGAGTAGCAGTCCAGTCATCCTTGTTCCACATCTAGTATCCTCCTATGAGTGAGTACATACCATGTTTGTCTTTCTGAGTCTGGGTTACCTCACTCAGGATGATTTTTTCTAGATCTATCCATTTGCCTGCAAACCTCATGATGTCATTGTTTTTCTCTGCTGAGTAGTATTCCATTGTGTATATGTACCACATTTTATTTATCCATTCTTCAGTTGAAGGGCATGGATCAAGGACCTCAACATAAATCCAGCTACTCTGAACCTGCTAGAAGAGAAAGTAGAAAGTAGTCTTGAACTCATTGGCAGAGGAGATCACTTCCTGAATATAACACCAGTAGCACAGACACTGAGAGAAACAATCAATCAATGGGACCTCTTGAAACTTGTAGAGCAAAGGATATGGTCAACAAGGCAAAGCGAAAGCCTACAGAATGGGAAAAGGTCTTCATCAACCCCACATCTGACAGAGGACTGATAGCCCGAATATATAAGGAACTCAAGAAATTAGATATCAAATTGCCCAACAGTCCAATTAAGAAATGGGCTATAGAACTAAACAGAGAATTCTCAACAGAGGAAACTCAAATGGCTGAAAGACATTTAAGGAATTGCTCAACATCCCTAATCATCAGGGAAATGTAAATCAAAACAACTCTGAGATGTCACCTTATGCCTGTCAGAATGGCTAAGATAAAAAACACTGAAGACACCTTATGCTGGAGAAGATGTGGAGCTAGGGGAACTCTCCTCCACTGCTGGTGGGAATGCAAGCTTGTACAACCACTTTGGAAATCAATATGACGTTTTCTTAGAAAATTGGGAATCAATCTCCCCCAAGATCCAGCTATACCACTCTTGGGCATATACCCAAGGAATGCTCAATCATACCACAAGAGCACTTGCTCAGCTATGTTCATATCAGCATTGTTTGTAATAGCCAAAACCTGGAAGCATTTTTTTTTTTTTTTGAGACGGGGTGTCTTTGTGTAGCCCTGGGCATCCTGGAACTCACTCTGTAGACCAGGATGGCCTTAAAATCAGAATTCTACCTGCCTCTGCCCCCTTCTCTCAGTGCCAGGATTAAAAGTATGCACTACCACTGCCTGACTCTTTCAACAGTTTTATCTTTCAAGCACTTATAGTAGCTCACTAAACTTTGAGAGCTCTATGGCTCTTCCAGTACAAAGTTGCAAAATCCTTCTACAATCCTCCCCCAAAACCACATGGTCTAGAAATTAACACCCCACTCTCTAGTACCAATTTATGGTGATGTTCATTAGGGGAACAGAATGAATGGGATAAAATACATGCATGCATACATATATACACACACATTTATTATTAAATCACCTTTAATTAACATAGTAATGACAATTGTCTCACAACTGAGTTGTTGAGAATGTTGTAGTTCTTTGAGAGCTGCTAATTCTTAGTCAGTGGTGGAAACCTGGAAATGCTGATTCTGATATCAGCAAAGGAGTTTGCAGCAACATTGACTGGGTAAATCAATCTAGTAACAGAATGGAAGGGAGAGCAGGCAATAGGGATGAGGAAGTTTGAAAAGGGTGAATGATTTTTCCTATTGCAATACCCTTTTTCGTTTGGGAAGCTACCAGAAGATGTTGCCCATTCCTGGAATGGATCATCCCATGTCCATTAAGGCAATGAAGACAAGTCTTCAGGTGAGAGTCCCAACTCAGGTGATTTTAATTTGTAGTATGATAACATTAAATCCAACCATCCCATTTACCCAACCAATACAGTAATAGCATACATGGCTTTATGTCTTCTCAAAAAAAATCTAAAACAAAAATGTTCCTCAACTGTAAAAACATATTAAATATAGAGCAAATATAAAATATAAATCAGGTAAAAATATTGAACTCTTATTTTAAGCATAAAGTCATTCGCATAAAAAAACAATAAAATAGATGGCAAATATACAGTGTTCTTCCATTGTTCATTTGTATACCTGTCCATAACAGATAAACGTAAGTGACAAGTTTCAAAACTTACTAGAGAAAGATATTTAAAGAAAAACTATGACTATAACCATATTTAGCACTGAGGAGATGACATGTTTGGAAAAGAGAGCAGTGATCTAAATGGAAAAAAAGAAAAGTAGAATGTACAAGATACTGATAAAGTCTTTCCCCAATGCTCAGAATAATTTCTTCATTGTCTTTCTTTCTTTCTTTCTTTCTTTCTTTCTTTCTTTCTTTCTTTCTTTCTTTCTTTCTTTCTTTCTTTCTTCCTTCCTTCCTTCCTTCCTTCCTTCCTTCCTTCCTTTCTTTCTATCTATTTATCTATCATCTCTGTTTTCAGAGTGTATCTATATTATGTACTTACTATATATCCCTTAGGACTCGAGCCTTGCCTTTGCCAACTTCTTGTTGTAAGATTTTTCAATGTTCCCTAATAATAATTTATTTAACTTAAGCTGTGTTCTTTGTCAATTGAATTGGCCAACCTGATGCCAGAAAGCATATTCTAACCAACATATCTCATGGACAAGACTGAGTAAAAGCGATGGAGTCCTCAGGTTCCACACTCCCTGGTTAGGTAATTCTACAGTAATTCTCTACTTCCCCAATGTTCTCTATTACTATTAGTTATTCTCAATAAACTATGTCTGTTCCATAAATATCTTGATTTTCTTCATGTTTCTCTCACTTCAAATCTAGGTTTTCTTTGCAACTTTCATTAACTAAAGAATATAATGAAAGGGACATTGTCCTTTCAAAAGACTTCACATGCAGTGTCTAGATCAGCTGGTTATTAACATCTTCAGAAATGTCGAGCCACCGTGTAAGACATATTACAGCCCAGCTGAGGAGGTTCTGTTTATATTTGATGAGGAAATGTGACATAAAACAAAAAGGGTTTTACACTTCTGAAAATTTATGTATCATTTAAGTTCATTGAAAGCTGCCGTGGGATGGTCTATATGTCAAATTGTTCTGACTGGTCAATAAATAAAACACTGATTGGCCAGTGGCCAGGCAGGAAGTAGGTGGGACAAGGAGAGAGAATAATTCTGGGAAGTGGAAGGCTGAAGCAGGGAGACACTGCCAGCCGCCGCCATGACAAGCAGCATGTGAAGACGCCGGTAAGCCACAAGCCACGTGGCAAGGTATAGATTCATAGAAATGGGTTAATTTAAGCTATAAGAACAGTTAGCAAGAAGCCTGCCACGGCCATACAGTTTGTAAGCAATATAAGTCTCTGTGTTTACTTGGTTGGGTCTGAGTGGCTGTGGGCCTGGAGGGTGACAAAGATTTGTCCTGACTGTGGGCAAGGCAGGAAAACTCTAGCAACAGAAAGCACATTTTCTTATGGCTGGGGTTTAAACTTAGATAGTCAGCCATTGAAATGTATAAATTATAGAAGAAATCAGTGATAAGATAAAAAGGCAGATTATTGAATTAACTTTTATAAAGGAACTACTTGTTTTAAATATTTTACATTGGATTGGATTTTTTATATTATATACAAATTTTGTATTGGACTCACTAAAAAAGGATAAATAATGAAATTTTTTGTCTGAATTTGTCAAATGTTAATGGACTGGACATTGTTAATATATATATAATGGAGTTTTTTTGTCTGAATCTGTCAAATGTTAATGGACTAGACAATTGTTAATGTAATTCTTGACTTATACTTATTGATACAGTTTTTCTTATATTAGTTATAAGCTTCTTTTATTATTTTAGACAAAAAAGGGAAAATGTGGTGACATTGTGTCCCCCAATATATTGTGCATCCTAATAAACTTATCTGGGGTCAGAGAACAGAACTAGATAGACATAGAGGCCAGGCCAGAAAATGGTGGCACACACAACTTACTCCTATCACTTGAGAGGCAGAGATCCATCCTGTTCTCTGTGAGTTCAAGGCCACACTGGAAACAGCCAGGCATGGTGACGTACACTTTTAATCCCAGAAACCAGTGATAGCAGGAAGCAGAAAAGTATATAAGATGTGAGGACCAGGAACTAGACGCTTTTAAGCTTTTAGGCTTTTAGCAGTAATTCAGCTGAGATCCATTCTGGTGAGGACTCAGAGGATGGGCTGAAGAGTTGTCAAGGTAAGGTTAGCTGTGGCTTGCTCTGTTTTTCTGATCTTTCAGAATTCACCCCAATACCTGGCTCCGGATTTGTTTTTACTAATAAGACCCTTTAAGATTTGTGTTACAAATCAGCATAGTTTTCTTTTCCTGTGGTTAGAGAGAGACACTAGTCCCTCCATACTTAGTTTTTTTGTTGGAGTTGTTCATTTGTTCATTTGTTTAGAAGCCTCCTGTGTCGAACCACTACAGATCCCTGGCATAGAAAAAGTGGATCCTAAATAAGACTTGCTGAAAAGTGAAATAGGTGATCTCAGTGGACACACAGAACTGAAAGATACCATACAGCTGACATTGTGAGCCAGTCTTTTGGGGAAGTTTATCACACTAGAAGAGCAAAGCACCTCTTTGGATCTTACTCAACCACTCACATGTAGAAATACCCTATACTCAAAATCAGGATTACAATTGATATTTAGAGAATACCAATACAAGACAGGTTAATCCACAAGACATGCACACACACACACACATACACACACACACACACACACACACACACACACACACACACACAGAGAGAGAGAGAGAGAGAGAGAGAGAGAGAGAGAGAGAGAGAGAGATTGATTTCAATCATTCATGAACAAACACAAGCAAACACAGTGTAGTTATCTCTTTAAACATGGAAATAAGAGCTTGGGGAGTAGGAGTTTTTCTGGATGGTACCAATAGATAATGTCCCTACCATGTAGTATGCAGAGTTTATCTTGTAGATATGCCATACATGTGAAGTTATTATCATTATTGGTCCCTTTATAACAGGAGTGATAAGGTCAGGAAAAGAAAATTTAGAACATATGATTTTATTAATTTACAAACTGTATTTAATTAGACCATTGCATGGTGAAGGATAATATTTTATAAAGTTGTCATAAAATGAATTAAGGTTTAGAAGAATATTGGAGTTTTAATTTTCTTTCAAATGTGTAAATATTTTTGAAAGATCCCTCAGAGAAAATTCAGAATTACAATGGCTTTCATCTTTATGAATGGTTCACATCTAGGAATTTTAGAGTAGAGAGATGTAATTCATGATATCTTTAGGTAATCTAGATATCAGATAAGAGGGAGGTCTCATCTAACAAAACATTTCTTTTTAATATTTTTAATTTGTGCCAAATTAAGATTATGTAAATAGAATATCTTACCTATTACCCATAGTTAAAAGGTCAAAGTGCTTCTCTTTTCAGTACTAGATTTATCTACTTTATTTAATTTTTTATAATAGTAGTAAAGCATTTGGTGTGATTCATGTTTAGTAAATCTGGAGCATATTTTGAAATGAAATCACATTTTTTCCAAATATTTCCAATTCATCAAAATATGTCATTACATACACCTTTGAAAACTTATGTAGCATTTAAGTCCATTGAAAATACATTTTCCTATCACTGTGGTTTAAACTTGGATAGCCAGCCTTTGAAATGTAGAAATTATAGAAGAAATCAGCATAGTTTCTTTTCCTGGGAAATAGAGCAGTTAATATTCAACATGAAATTTCTAATCTTTAAATACATTATAATCTAGCTGCTTAGGATAATTTTTGCTTTAATACCTTAAGAGTTTTCAAAGCCTGAAGGATGGGATTATTAAGATGGAATTTTAATGTCAAAATTATCAGAGAAGTGAATGTATTGCTAGTGTTCATAAAAATTGTATTCAATTCCTGCATGATTTGTTCAAATAAGAGATGAGAATATATTTTATTATAGCAGTAAGTAACCCCAAATTTCATCAGAAGACTGGAGGTCACTTCCATATAAGTGTGATAAGTCTCAGAGATTAGACAATTTAACAACTGAATTTACTTTAATATATAAATGCACATGGTGAGATACACATAAAATATAGCCACAAAGCAATTAAAGAATTTGAAAATTTTGTGGTTAAAAAGAAATACAATGTAGAGTATGAAAATAAACTGTTAAAATGAGTGCAAATTATGATTATTTCTTAGGACACATAATGAACAATTACAGGAAATATTTCTCAATTCTCATTTTCCCAGCTTTGGAATAATTGAAAGCTAACATATGCTTAAAGTTTTCTGTGCTAAAAATCTATTGTATTTACCCACTTTTACTAGTGTTCTGATTAAACTGTAATATAGAGTTTTCTCTGTAGACCAACTAATATACACAGAAATAACAAGATAGTTTCTAACTGTACTATTTTAGGCAATTGTTTCAAAGCAAATACAAACTTTGCAGTGCTTTGTAAATCGTGCTTGTCATTTTCTTGAGGAAGATTATCCCTGTAGCAATGCAGACTTCCCCTTCTACATTGTCGAATACCTACAATGATGTGTTCATGCATAACCATGTGGAACTATTAATAGAAACTATAATAAGCAATCAATAGTCATTCAAACTTACAATTATAATTTTTATTCCACTGACATGGTGGAGGTACAAACTTGTCTTATGTATTGGTCTTAAGAAACAAAAGCTCAGTGGGTATACTTCTTAGAGCTGTGCACATTTGTAATTTATGAATGTTCTTTTATATTCATGTAGGATATAAATATACAGCTACATTTTCCCTTTTCCCCAGTGCTACATAATTATAACTTGTAACATGTAAATATTTATGAATTCACAGGATGTTCGCTAGGAGAATGTTATACTTGCAGATTTGTCTAGTATTTTCAGAATTCAGATCTTATTATTAGGCTTGATGTTGTACTTCAAAATGTAAAAATACATTGTTATTAATTTGACTTTTCTAGAAAACATGCCATCTGGTGATTCTGTTGAGATTTGAGGATTATCTCAACATCATTTATAGTTAGAGACAGACATTACAACATGGTTTGAAAATTTTATCACTTTTCTTTTATAGAAGAAAATGGATTAGAGATATTCTGGATTTTAGTTGATAACATGTTGTTCTAATATTTATACCACAGGGCATCAAATCGATAGTACCACAGAGGCCGTCTAGACTCGCTAATTTATTGGCAGTGGCTGAATGAAATATAACTGGAAGGATTCTAAGGCCACCTGCAAGCCAGTGAGGAAGCACTTTGGTGAACTGAGAATATATGCCATATCCCAGAAAGGAGCCGAGGGAAAAGCAGGCTGTATATTTGTGATCTCACACCTAATATAGAAGACACCAGGAGTTGGTCAAGAAAATTCTCAGTCCCTAAAATACTCCATATAATTACCATGCTCATGTCAAGCATAGAAACATTTTAAGCATTTGAAGAAGGATGTCTATTTTGTTTAAACATTTCTCTTTTTTAAATGAATATGTATCAATTACTCTACTTCTTTACTATAGATAGCATCATTCTTATCTCATCATTTTTTGCTTATCCAATGACCATAATAATTATGTTTTTTAAGATTTTTGGTTTATCATTAACTCACTCAGCATTTTATCTTTACCAGGTTATTTTAAATCACTGACTATTTTTTCTATAGGTGAAACTAAAATATAAGAACTTAAATGTTCAGCCCAAAGTATGAGAGCATCACATTCAACCATTTTGTAGTTATTGTTAGATTAGAATAGTTCTGTTATTTGAAGTTTTACTGAATGATATTATGATCTGTTAAAGACAATAATCAATTTCTAATTTTACTTTTGATATTTAATATTTAGTTTAAAAGTATGCAATAAAATGTTAATTGGAAAAGCTATGAAGTTACAGGAAAACCTTCTAGAGTGAAAAAAAAGGCTATACAAATAGCATGTACCTCTAGTGTCCATATTTTAACCAGATAAGCCATTCTACCCTTGCCCTCATCAGTACTAACAAGCATCCACTTTCTTCACAGTAGGATGAGGTATCATGGAAAGACACTTTCTTCATAGCAGGATGAGGCATCATGGGGAGTCAGATGCATTTTATCACTGTTACAACCCCCATGCTAAAGATTTGACTGTGTGCCCAAATCCAAATGGTGGCTACCACCTTCTGTGCAAATGTTTAATACCATAGTACTGATGTTCTTGTCTGGCTAAGGATCAAGCATTTTGTTCATAGATAATTCTTTTTAAAACCTTAATGCAGCATCATTTTAATGCTAAAATGAAAGAGGAAGAAACTCAATTGAATGAATTAAAGATGATCCATATTCAGCTATACCTCCATGGTCAGGTGCTGACTCACAATTTGTCTTCTTTCTCAATCTGTTTATATTATACACTATTCACTCCCCCAGTACTGGTTTTATCTATTTTACTTTCATGACCTAAGGGAGTATATCAAGTTGAGTTTCCCTGCCTTGAGACTTCTGATTCTTTACCTAAATGGAAATCGATATGTCTAAGGCACTTTGTTTTTGACGACAAAACCAACAAATCTATGTTGAAAATAAATCATATAAATTTGAAATAAAACATTTCTTAACATGCTATCAACAGATTTGGAAAACTTATATCTGAAAACCCATTGGCCTAATTTTAAGCTATCAACTTTATAATCACACTTACCAAATCTAGAATCCAAAACTCCTCTTACACACATTAAAATGTTTACTTATTCTCTCTTTACTGTGTACAGATATCATTTATTGAAATGCACCAACAACTTGGACTCTCACTGCTCTCCCCATGTGCCTCTCTGGCAGGAAACAATGAGATCCCTCAGGAGCATCTGCAACTCTCCTTTCTTGGGCTTCCATTGTTATCTGCTTCCTTCACTACTGGGTGAGCATTTTAAAGATCCCCATGGATTGGTATTTGCTTATCTCAAATCACTAATGAAAATAGTGCTTGCAAGTATACACACACACACACACACATACACACACACATTGTGTGGAAAACAATTACACTGAGACAAATATACAGATGTATATGACATCTTTTAATAAATACTTCCACACTGATCAGTTGATTATATTATTTTAATATAAACAAAATAGACACTGGAATATTTCTTTTTCTTTTCACATATGTCTCAAGGCTTTTTTCCTCTGTTATATATTGATTATGTCATACATGCCTAGGAAGATAGCCATATCACACTTTCTAGTCTCCAGTGTTTTCTGTAATTCTCAGTTTTTATTTTTATTCCATCTAGAAACACTCTTAGGCCAACAGTGAACATTATTTCATAATTTGTTCTTACTCTAGGGTTCTTCCTTCCATGCTTTCATGATGTTACAAAAAAATCTAACCCATGTGAAGCACTTAGAAACCTCATATAAATACACCAGTATAGTCTTCTTTGAGTGCAAAACTAATTATTTGATTGGCAATTGTCCTTACCATAATGCATTAGAAAAATGTATGGAATGGGATTCTAATTCATGGAAACAAATGATTCTGAATAACCTAAAATAATAGTGCACTTCTCTGTTCCATCGAGAACCTTTCTTGACTTCTCATTGTGTCCTGGCACCTGTTATGATATCACCTCAACTTAAAAGATGAGAAAACAGAGACATCAAGGCTCAGAGTATCCAAAGTAGCAGTGTAGAGGGAGGCATGTATGTGGTTTTAATTCCAAACATCATACTGTTTTCCTTAGAGCTTGCTGTTCTTAAAAGCTACATAATATATCATTAGTATTTCTTTTAGAACATGCTAGATATTGGAAGAGATTTAAGTTTTTATGGAATCCTCATGTATGCTGCCTTTTGGGCCCCAACAAAATATCTTCCTCCACTAAAATACCACTAATTAATTCTATTGAATTAAGACTTTAACATTTAAGAGTCCTCTGTTCAAAATCCAAATACCCTTGGAGATTTAATAATCAAGCTGTTAAGTAATTAAACCTTAGTAAGAATTAGCTTATCAGATTGCTTTTCATCAACCACTAAATGAGAGCAATGGAGCACAAAGTCACAGATACGGGGTAGAGTGAGAACCAACACACAAGCCAGTCTGGAAAGAACTGATTGCATATATAACATTGTTGACAGCATGGGAATTTGTGTACTTCAAGTAACTGGTAAGTATAACTAACCCAGCTGTATTTCAAATATTGAGAAAGATAAATTAATTCATAATTTGGTCATATAGATAGTTTGGGCTACAGGCAATAGCTAAAAATTATCTCGTACTATGTAGGATCTACAGCTAGAGTTACCTTGTCCACTCACCTTGCAGTTCAATGATGCTCTTCTGTAGACAATCATGGTAAATCCAACTCACAGTCTCTCAAATGCTTTTTCTTATCATGTCTAATGTTGCACAGATTCTAACTCAAACACAAATCAATGACGAATAAGCAAAGCTTCACAGCTCTTAAGCTTTCATGATAGTTTCCAGCCTTGTGCAGTCCTGAACATGGAAGGAAGGTACTGTTCTCTCACTTCCATTTCATGTGAGGTAGAAACTGGCATCATGCCACTGTGGCCTATTGCAAATGGTTTATTTAATACCTACCATTTTTAATTTTTATAGTAATATTTTTTTATTTATGAATATGGATTTTTGACTACATACATACCCATGTGCCATGCACGTGCCTGGGGCCCATGGAAGCCAGAAGAGGGCATCAGATACCTTGAAATTGGAGTTAAAGATGGCCCTGAGCCATCAAATGGGTGCTGGGAACAAAACCTGTGTGGTATGAAAAAGCATCCTGTGCTCTTAAGTGCAGAGTCATCTTTGCTACTACTAGAATATTTCTTTTTCTTTTCACATATGTCTCAAGGCTTTTTTCATTTGTTCATATTTCTTCATAATTTATACTGACCCATTTATAGCATTTAATTCTTAGCAATTGCTTCAAACCATAAGCTTTGTGATGAAAATTGATATATGCTTAATGGCCCAGTCAACTAATTGAGCTAGTATGTAAGTATCAGCACAAATATTTATCTGTATAAGAATTTCCTCTATAATCAAAGATAAATACTGTGTTTTATGTTTTTGGAACTTGGTTTGTTATCCTTCTAATTTCTTCCTTTCCTTTCCTTCAGACCCCCTCCTGTGTGTGTGTGTGTGTGTGTGTGTGTGTGTGTGTGTGTGTGTGTATGTTCTGCTTGAGATTTTACTGAAGTGTGCTGACACTGGCTAATGTCAAATTGACATACCAACTAGTCATTTGGGAAACGGGAACATCAACCGAGAAAATGCCCTCATCAGATACACCTGGGAGCAAGCATGTGGTGTATTTTTTTAACTGTTGATTGGTGTAGTCGTGCACAGCTCAATGATGATGGTATCACCCTGGGATGGTAGTCTTGGGTAATATAAGACTATAGGGTGAGTAGGTGCAAGCCAGTAAGCAGTGACCTTTCATGGCAATCAGTTCTTGCCTCCACATTCCTGCCCTGTTCCAGTCCCTGCCCTGACATGTCTCAGTGGCAAACTGTGATGTGGAACTGTAAGTTGAAATACCACCTCTTCAAGTTACTTTGGTTCATAGTATTTTAAGTACAGTAACAGAAACCCTAACTAATGCACTAGAGTTTACTCATATTAGGAAGTATTTTCAGGTTATCTTCACTTCCACATTACTTTATTTTAGATTTTTAAAAGCAGAACATTTGAAAATGAAGAAAAGAAGGAAAAGTAATTTTTAATCAAATGGTATTGCTACTCTGTCAAAAAATCAATATGATAACAAAAGTTATTTCTATTATTCCAATTGAAAATGTGCAGTGGCTATTGTTTAGACTGAAAAAACTATGCAACTTAAAGAATACGTTTGATAATAAATGATCTGTTTTGCCTTCATTTTGCATGGTTATAAACTTTTCAAGCATCAAATCAATATGATGAAATGGAAAAAGAGAAATCTGCAAGACTTCAATTACTAAAGGAAAAATTCTACTAATTGGCTTCTTTGAAAATTGTACTTACATTATTTGGAAATAAATTTAATTGATTTTTTTTTTTTGTCTTGGGACAGGCAATGATTCCATTCTATAGTGTGGTATCCATGTATCTGTCCTTCTCAGTGAAGGGAGTCATGTCTTTCCTTGAGTCTTGTTTACCATGAATTATTAAAAAATCCCATACACACTTCTGTAAATTATGACTTTGTACATTTGACTTTCAGTTTCTATCTCACTCTCAAGTTCTATCATGATCTTTGTAGTTTGCATTTAGCACATTCATCAGAAGCCCACTTTTGCCTCTGTAGTTCTTGAAATTTTTACAAGTTTTGACCAGACAGGGTGCAGAATTGTTTTTGAGTTTCTGCCATGAAATGTCTAATAACCCTGTCATTCTTCTGAAATTACTGTGTTAATAAATTCTGACAATGTGCAAAACATAGTGAGAAGACGAATCTTTGCTTCCCACACATCCTTTCTCCAAGTGGAAAAAAGAGAAAATGTGAAAAAGAGACAAAGATCCCATAATTAGGTCAGATAAGCCATTCCTGTAGAAAAACCTTAGTTCCAAAAAAAAAAAAAAAAAAAAAAAAAAAAAAAAAAAAATTAAAAAAGAGCCGGGCGGTGGTGGCGCACGCCTTTAATCCCAGCACTCGGGAGGCAGAGGCAGGCGGATCTCTGTGAGTTCGAGGCCAGCCTGGGCTACCAAGTGAGTTCCAGGAAAAGGCGCAAAGCTACACAGAGAAACCCTGTCTCGAAAAACCAAAAAAAAAAAAAAAGAAAAACCTTAGTTCCAAACCTTTCATTCTAGATCTCTGGTGAGAGGTTTTCTTCATAGTTCTCTTGTAAAAAATGACTACTTGCCTTTGGAAGCTTAGACATCAGTGTACCTTGTATTTTTGTTTCTGAAAGCCAGGATTATTATGTTTTCATTGGTTGCTTTAATGTTCTTTGGAGTTTTACAGCACTAGAATAATTTCTTGCTTTTGCTGCTCTTCTTGAAAAACTAAAACTAAAGCCTCAACAAGATGGCCACTTTATTAGATCATCACGCAGAAATGAAAAATGGTCACATGTTCCTTGCTTATTATTCAAGCATCAATTGTGATAAGGAAAACAATGCAGGCCTGTCACCTACTTATTTATTTTGGAAGTTTAGGCATACCTTGAGCTCACTTAGCAGGTGCAAAATTCTTACTGTATGTGTACAGATCTCTCTCTCTCTCTCTCTCTCTCTCTCTCTCTCTCTCTCTCTATCTCTCTCTCACACACACACACACACACATACACACACACACACACACACACACACACACACATTTTTTCCCACATGCTGTAAATGCAAAATAACCCATTAAAATTTAAACCGTGAGACATTAAAAATAAAAAAAAAAAAACTCAAAGAAACTCATGCATTTTCTGTATGGCTGACTGAAAACTTTCAGCTTCCAGTAATTCATGTATAAAAGTAGAAAGCATTGTCTTTGTTTGTACATAGCTTTTGTGCTGATTTTCCTACAAAAGTCATGACCCAGTATTACCTCAGGAGCCTAGATTCACAAATCTTTAGAGGAAAAACAAGCCTTTTTGATATAAAGTTTTAAAGGGAAGGATAGTTTATCAAAATTCAGAATATTGTTTTTGAAGTTAAAATAATGTAGTGTACTCTGCCATTGGAATTAGTGCATACCACTGAGCACCCAGCACTCTAAGTACAAATGCTACTAAGTGCTAGCACTGTTCCCTTCCTACTTTCTCCCAAGATTCCCAAACTCTGGAAAACTCAAAAGAGTGTTAATTAGTCTTATAGGCAAAAATGTTTGGCAGTTTTATGAAAAGTAAAAAAAAAAAAAAGCAACTATGAAGTTCTTTGTCAGTATAACATCTAAGAAGTATCTCAAATGGTGTCTGCTAATCGCTATTTTACCCAACTGTCAATTTCATGTCACCAACACATCAAAAGGTGCAATTTTCAGAAAGCTTATTTCTGTCTGCATCTTTATATTGTGGTTTCACAACACAAATGACTGCTTAGATCCCCCCAGCAAATTGTACCCTCCCAATGTATGCACTGTTTGTACACAATGCATTCCTGTTTCCAGATAATTAATGCATCTCAAGGAAGTTCTAAATTATCAGCCTCAAATCTCACCATTTGTAAACTCAGAACATTTTCTCATTTCCATGCCACAGTTTTCTTGCGTTTCCCCAGTATCTTCTTTCACTTGTGTAAAACATAGTGTTGACTTAGGTGGAGTCCACAAGAAAACTTAGTATCTAAACAGAAGGACACATAAGTGGAGTCAAGCAAACAAATGTGACAAAAGAAAACATTCACAGCCCAGCACTATTTTTAATCGTTCACATTCTTTACGGTGTCTTTTAGCACATTTCACTTGACACATCGCAGTGAGAGAAGGTAATTCTTGTCTTTCATTTCCCCTCCCATTGAGAGAGCAGGCACAAATAAGTCTCACCCTCATGATACAATAAACCGCTTTCTAAGTATCTCAGAGATCAGTTCTCTTCTCCATTCCGTCTGCTTATTTCACCTTGAAATGTTTTAAACCTGACAACAAAGTCATAAGAATTATTATTTTTAAGTCCAAGACTTTTCTGCATTTTGAAAATCTGTGATAATACTTTTACATGAGTACAAATATATTTTCATAACCTAGAAAACATATATTGTATATAAATGTGTATATTTAAAAGTATGCAAAACAGTAGTTTAAGTTATTTTCTTTATAAATAGAAAATGTTTAAATATTTAACACACACACACACACACACACACACACACAACACCTTAACTATGTTGGATTTGGAAGAACAGTAGTATTTCAGTTAAGCCAAGGACACAAATTCATCTATTAAGTTTAATTTATATAAAATCTCATAAATTTCACTTTGGTAAGACTTGAATTAAGGACAAGCAATTTCAAAGTCATCATTAATTATATAGAATGAATAGTACTATTTTTGATTAAAAGAGCAAAATGCCCATTAAAAATTAAATCTACATGCCAGCAAGATGGCTCAGCAGGTAAAAGCCCTTGGTGCACAAACCTGATGACCTCAGTTCAGCACTCCATCTTGCCATAGAAGGAGGAAGCTAACTCATAATGTCCTCTGAACTCCACATGGGCTCTGAAACTCTCTCTCTCTCTCTCTCTCTCTCTCTCTCTCTCTCTCTCTCTCTCTCTCTCTGTCTGTCTCTCCCCTCTCCCTCTCTCTCCCCTCTCCCTCTCCCTCCCCTCTCCCCCTCCCTGCATAAACACACACAGGATATTTATTTTAATTAAATTTATAATTCTGATGCAATTTAATAAAACCTTTAAACATGTAGCCCTTAATTTCTAATTTCTCTTTAAATAGTGAAAAGCATTGCATATTTAGAATTATCTAGTTGATCTTAGGTCAGACGGTGATAATTTTTTTTCTTTATGAAGAAACTCATATTCAAGAATCAGTAGGACCAGTGCCTTCTCTGATTAGACCTTCTCATGACATTGGCCTTGGCCAGTCCTATGGAGAATTTTCATACTCCTTGGTCTCAAGCTTGCAGGCACTGATACTGAAAATGAGCTCTTGAATGTTATCTTCTTTCTTCTACTGACAAGTGAAATGATCTTGGCACCTCCTGATGGCGTGGATAGCAAAATATTTCTTCATGGGATGCTATTCTGGAGATATTTGAGTGACACAGTGTTTTGGATCCTCAAAAGAGGAGTGTTATATGGTGTGTGTGTGTGTGTGTGTGTGTGTGTGTGTGTGTGTGTGTGTGGTGTGTGCAAACTTCCTAGCATTGCTCTTGCTTTATCTGACAGTGACAGGAGCATCCTTCTGTGCCTTTTGCACAGTCTTGGTGGAGGAGTGCAACGGGCTTTTAAAGTGAAGAAACAGGAATATTTTAAAGGGACATATACCACGAGGTTGTCAGCTACCACAACTGGAATTAACCCAAAAGAGACTTCTATGCACTCCCATAAGGTATTACCTTAATCAAATTGTTTGAGGCAGGAAGACCCACCCTGAATCTGGGCCACACTTTCTAGGGTCAGGCGACATAAAAGGATACAGAAGAAGGAATCTTTGCTTTTTTGCCTCCTTGCCCTCACTCTCTCTGGCAAGTTGGCCTATTTTGTTGCTGGAGCTGGGATTCAATTTGATTCCTTCAGGACTCCACCATAGGCTTCAGACCAGCAGCTCTCTTGGAATTCATCAATACTCCACCGCAAGATTTGGAAAGCTCAGACCTTCAGCACTCTAGACTGAACAACTGGTGGATTCTAGCTGTGAGACAGCCATTGTTGGATTGCTTGAATTATATTCTGTAAGGAAAATATATATAGATATAGGCATAAAGACAGATATGCATGTATATACTAGAAATCTATAAAATATAATTTTAATATATATTTAATATGTAATATTTATTACCTACCATATATTAAAGTGTCACAATTTTTGGTATATTAATAAAAGTCCATAGATTGGGGTTTATGTTGGCCTATCATTCTACCTTGAAAATTAATCTTTTTCTGTAAAGATGATAAAACTAAGCGAGTATACAAATATATTAAACATTAAATATATGACTCTTAAGAATGCATTTACAGGAGGGCCAGGAAGGTGGTTCAGTAGGTAAATGTATTTAGCGAGTTTGAGAAACTGAGTTTGGTCTCTAGGACCAATACAATGAAAGGAGTGAACCACCTTGGCCTTCTTACATCTACGGTGGATTGTATGCCCATGTGCATGCTCACATGCATGTGTGCATGAGCATGCATGTGTGCATGAACACACACTGGGTGGACGGGACTGGACTTGCCTTGACTGAGTCTACCAGGTTGACCTCAGTCCTTGGGGGAGGCTTTGCCCTGGAGGAGGTGGGAATGAGGGGTAGGCTGGGGGAGGGGAGAGGGGCGGGAGGGGGAGAACAAGGGAATCCATGGCTGATATGTAGAACTGAATTGTATTGTAAAATAAAATAAAATTAAAAAAAAATCATACTCCTATCAATAGTGCTAACTGGAAGAGGATACAACAATGTCTGAAGCAAAATCAGTTACAACTTAGAACTGTAGAGCAGTTTTATTACCAAATATTGAGTGCATCTTAAAGTATATTTTATAAAATGCTTCTTCAAAATTTTTCCTTTTAAACAGCATTTACTGGTAAAAGAAGGAACAGATATATGCAGGCAGAATGTGCACAAAGTCACACAACCTGACCCAAACCACCTACTATGTCCCAACTGTTAAATAACTTATACCTAGTAGTAAGAGGTTATCACCTGTAAATTCATCAAAATGAATTAGAACAAGAAAGCACATGGGCATATGGAAAAGATAATAGAAATGAAACATGTCTAAGAACTTATGGGACATCTCTTACTGAAGAGGTGTGCAAAACCCTCACCTGTACCCCACAAAGAAGAAACACCCAATTCTGCAGTAGCGATAGCTCTTCTAACCTGATATCTGACCATTCAGAATTTTGGCAAGGTATGAACTTGCAGAGAACATCTGACTGTCCGAAGGACTTCTGCTCAGTCCCTACTAATAACTTGGCCCACTTGATTTGCTCCCTGTCCACTTATCCATTGCTCCATCCAGTCCAGATGCTGAACCTTGCTTTCTTGATCCTGTATCCTGCAGTCCACCTCTAAAGTCTCGATTAAACACTTAAGGCCCAGCTCAAACCTAAAGCTTTCCAACTACCACCCTTAATATCTCAACTAACAACTGTCTTAGAATCTGAAAATAGCAGTGAACAAAATAGTTGTAGCTTGTGACTTTGTCATGATTCAATAAATTTTGCTATTGTGGAGAGATACAAATATGCCCACCCATATTTCTGGCATAGCCCAATTATGGCAGGGTTCCATTCACTAAAAATTAAACAACAGACTTCTCTAGTTTGCTTTTTATTGCTGTTATAAAACCCCATGACCAAAAGCAATTTGGAGAGGAAATGGTTTATTTCAGTTTAGAATTGTTCTCCATCATAAAGGGAAGTCAGACCAGGAACTCAAGTCCAGAACATTGAGGGAGTAACTGAAGCAGGGCCTATGGAAGAACACTGCTTACTGGCTTGCTTTCTAAGCTCACATTCAGCTACATATCTTATAATTCTCAGGACCACCTGCCTAGGGGTAGCACAGTCTGCAGTGGCCTTGGCCCTCCCACATCAATCATCAATCAAGAAAATGCCCCACAGATTTGCTACAAGCAAATATGATGGAGGTATTTTCTCATTTGAGGTTCCCTGTTTCCAGATGATCCATATTATGTTGACAAAAATCCTAATCAGCACACAGGCTGTTGGCAAAATAACTGGAAATATACACAATTTTGTAAAAACAATTTAGTAATGTGAAACAAAAATCATTATTTGTACCAAACATTGTTGACAAAAACTAAGCTTGATATTCAGAACTAAGGCTTGGCTCATACCACAGTGAAATCTTACATACTCCAAGGTGAAATAAGGCTCAGATGTGGAATGGAGGGAAGCCTTCTTCTGCCCATGCAGGTCAGAGGTCAAATGTAGAAGAGCAGTGAAGTCATATAGCCGTCACCATGAAAGATTTCAATTCCCAAGGAATGAACTGTCAAAAGTAAATAATAGAGTAAGAGGAAAAAGAGAAGAAATATAACTACAGGTAATACATCTATGGTTGCTTATGCACAAGATAGTCTATAGTTTTACACTATAGTAAAATTTAAGACATTAAACTATGAAGAACTAAAAAAAATCTAAGTGCAAGTAATGCAAGATCCATATTTGAACTATGGGTAAACAAGATTAACATTGTATTTTCTTGAGCAAGGTGCATGATTACCCTGTATCTCATCTTTCATAAATTCAAAAATGAGCTTACAATGCAGATTCTTAGGGTGGGAGACATTACTCAGCAGGAGAAGAGCATTGGCTGCTCTTCTAGAGGACCTATGTTTAGTTTCTAACATTCACAAAGTGGCTCACTACTCTCCACAACTCTCGTTTTAGGGGATCCTTCACCCTCTTCTGGTTTCCATGGGCACTCCACACATGCAGTGCACAGATATCAATGCAGGCAAAACACCCATAAAAATAAACAAGTAGATAAAATTCTCTTTCATCATAGAAAATAATGATATTTTACTTAATCTTCAAACTTGTTGTAGGAATGCCTCCTACCTTCACAGTTTGATGTACTATTTTAATCAATGTGACCAAAAGATACATTTAAAAAAATAGGAACTTCTGAGTGTGTGCTTGTGTATTAAATCTGGTCAACCCATTGATTTATACTATTTCAGTGCTATGTTCCCATAAAAGAATTGTCTCCTGTATGCAACAAACAACAACACTAGGAATGAGTTACTTCAGAGTATGCAGATACATTCAAAGTGTAGTCTAATGGCATTTATTTTTCCACAAAGGGCTACAAGCAAATTATTCCAGTGAACAACTGGTCCTCATAATCTTGTAACAGTTATTAAAACATTTTGTACTTTAAATACATCATTTTTCTTGAATCCCCTGTAGTCTGTAAGACAGAATGGACTTCATCATATGAGTTGCTAAGTACTCAAATGGCTGTATGGGGATAGTATACAAGCATATCAATTATGTTAACAGAATTGACCAGCTAGAAGAATTACAAGGACATCTTGTTTCAGACAGACCTGATGTGATTGTAAGTAAGCTAATTTGACTTCACCTTAAGCATTGCAGCATCTTTTCAAAGCAAGTCCCCTTGCCGCTCTTTTACACTTTAATTACTTCTTTAATCGACTCATTAGTTGATTAACTTATCACTCCTGGCAATAAGTACCTGTTCTAAGTAGGGGGGAGCTAATTGAAGCACTGGTCTCTGAATGCTTCCTGGCTGCATCCCAGCAGCTGGTTACTCAGTTTTTCAGATGACCAAGGAACTTCAAGCCCCACACATTAAATATCCCCAGAGCAAACTATACTGCCATTATTTGTGAAATTCTTTCCCAGTGATTTTCACTCAATCTTTATTATGTACAGTACTTGGCTAATCTTCTCCTTTTCTTACTTAAGGGCCAGTCTTACCACAAGAACCTTGAATTCAGGTAAAGTCCTTTATCAAAATGTTGTAACCAGCAACCACTGTGTATGCTGCCATTTATGACTATCATTCATTATTTTACATACAGGAAAGTTATTAGGTAACTACGAGGAAGGAAAAATGAGTATACTGGATCTTAGGAGAAAAAAAAAGAACATGCTATTCTATGTAATCTCGTACAGTAAAAGGATAGGGGCCTCATGAAGAAATTATGTCATATCCTACAGGGTTTCTTGATCCCTTTTATACTTTACTTGATTCAATTATGTTTGTCATAATTTTTACATGTCCCACAAAGAGACAATAATGCAGCACAAAATGAGGAAGCAATATATCAAGTGATGACACGCTCATACTCATAACTCAGTTAGTGAAAGATTTAGACTTTACTCAATAGTTAGCAGCAATTAACAGAGATAGAAAAGAGGAGACTGAATAGCAACCAACACTGCAAGTAAATCCAAGGTCCCTTTGTTGAGCAGAAAGAATTTCTCCTCTGAGTCCAGAAATCTTTCCCAGATGACCAGAAGAAGCTTTTTCTCAGGTAGTGCCCTAGAGAATACCAAAGATTGGAAATCACTCCTTTTCTCTTCCTGTTTAGTTTTGATTGAAATGTAATGAGGCAAAAAAAACTGCTAATAAACCAGAATTGGAGTAATTAATGAACAGTAATCTTTATATCTTCTACTCTATTTAATTTAAAGGCTTCATGGTGCTATAATGAAGCCATTGAGGTAACTATGAGTGTTCATAGGGAATAACATGAAGCAGTGAGGGGTAATGTTCCTGGCTCCTAATAGAAAAGAGACTTCGAGGGAGAAGGATGCAAGTTGTGACATGAATCAACTAGATTCATGAGCTCTGCACAGACTGCCTCACAAAGTAACCTGAAAAAGAAAAACACCATGTATAGACAGCCGATTCAGTACCAAGGCTCTGTTAGTCCTGTAATAACTGCAGAAATTCATCTTACTTCAGACTCAAAGCAATATTAGAATATTTACTCCCATTGTATGAATCTCAGAATTCTCAAATATCTTCAGATCATCCTCTAGTGTGATGCCTAACAATAGAGATATCTTTTCTTATGCATGTAAAAAACAAAACAGTTTTACTATTCACAATTTTCATCAAAAGAGGTGGAAGTAGCTACTCATTTGACATTTCAGTGCATTCCCACATACTTGATGAAAACGACAAAATACTGGTGGGCAGCAGAGTTCTATTTTCATCTTAGTTTTCCTATGTATGATTATAAGTAAGACATAATGCACAACCTCTTGTTTTGTAATATAACACGAAATGTTATGTAGTTCTAGCAGCTGGCTACACTTATATAGCATTATAAACAAATACTTAATATATTTCTCTATAAGAAATATTAATGGAAACTGGAAATAAAGTGTGGTTAATAGGGAAAAGACATAGTATTTAAGCTTGTGTTATAATACTTTCCAATTTAAAATTTATTCACTAAATCAACATGCTCTACTGAACTTTTGGTTCAATAAAGCAAAAATGCACTATACATTACTAACCAGAAATGTAGTGATAAGTAAGAGACAGGATTACTGCTCCAATTTATTCTGAAGATGGTTATACAGGAGGGTTTGCAATGGGAAGAAAGTCACACAATATACAGGTAAATATACACGTTTAGAGAATGGCAGGTAACAGGAGTCTTGAATATCTTCTCCATGTGAGATAAGAATATTGACAGAGGCAGCCATACAAAACTATGGGTTAATTTGAGTGTAGAGTCATGTGATTATCCTTCCAGTCAAGGGTAAGAACAAAAGAAAAGAGGTGAGAACTTGAAGAGTTGGGATGCTTTGAGAGAATGAGTGAAGCCAGAAGGCAGAGCACACTGGCTTGGGAGGTCATTGTGAGGGGGAAGCTTTTTCTCTTTATTGTACTTGGATTAATGCATTTGGTGGTATTGGTGTAAATCTATTATATGGAATATCTGTTCATTTATACAGACAGCATGTTTAAGGGTAATTAATTGACCCCTAAACAGAAATATGTATTAGTTTTATATTTATAATATCTAAATTTGGTAAAGCTGTGGTTGATATATTGTGTACCCCAATAAACTTATCTGGTGAGCAGAGAAGAGAACAGCCATTATATTAAACATGGAGGTTAGGCAGTGGTAGCACATGCATTTAATCCTAGCTGCACGTGGCCAGTTGTGATGGCGCATAGTGGTAGGATTTACTTAAGGAGTCAAAGGCAGGAGAACCATGAGTTTACAGCCAGCCTGGAAGTCTAGCTGAGGAGAAGCTGTGGCCAGGGCCAGGCCAGACCACAAACAGGGGCAGCGGGACCATGGAGGTGGCTCTGCATTGCCAGCTGTTTCTCATCATGTTACAAGAGAGAATCAGCAAAGGTCATTTTGGAGAAGTTTGGTGAGGCAAGTGGTGGGGAGAAGTTGCTGTGAAGATATTTTTTCTAGGGAAAAATGTTTATGTTTCTGAGAGTCAGACATTTATCAGACCGTGATTGCTCCAAATCACAGAGGAGACCCCCCAACAACAACAAAAAATTTCTGCAGGGAACCATGACCATGCCTAACAGTGACTTTGAAATCTCCAAAAAGATGATGGGATCCCACAACAAAGATTCCACATTGACAATAATACCGCTAAGCTGACAAACATCACCCAAAGATCAGCTTTGGACTACAAACTGCTCAGGACCATTTCGAGATGACTAACTGATATGATCCAACCTCACAGACTGTTTGAGCAAGGACTTGAGATAAGCCCTGCACTTTTGCATTATGCAGAGACTGAACAACAAATGATATAGCTACCTCTCCGAGGACTTGACAATTAACCCCAAATTTTTCTTTTCAGGATCTTCTAAATATGCCTTACCCACAAACAGCAGGAAGTAATTTTAAGAACATAATACCCACATTCCCAAGAGGTGGGGCAGGTGGTTTTTGTTCATTTGAGTTATGGATATTGTTATTGTTTATAATGGTTGGTTACAAGTTGTTAATTGTTAATGGTCAGGAAAAAAACTAAACAAAGGAGATTAGATTCAGTGTTCTAGTTTAAAAAAAGAAAAAGAAAAAAGAGGATAAAGATAAGAGGTAGATTATTAAATCTACTCTGAAACAAAAGATATAAAAATAATAGACTAAATGGGTAGATTATTGAATCTACTTTGAAAAGAAAAAAAGGAAAGGTATAAAAATGATAAGATAAAAGATAGATTATTGAATCTACTATGAAAAGAAAAAATAGTGAATATGGATATGATAGGATAAAAAGGTAGATTATTGAAGAACTCCTTGTTTTAAATATTTTAGATTGGATTGGACTTTTGTAAACCACATACAAATTTTGGACTCACCAAAATAGGATAAGTAATAAATTTTTTTTGTCTGAATTTGTCAAATGTTAATGGACTAGATATTGTTAATGTAATTCTTGACTGTATATACTGTATATACTTATTGTATATACTTTTCTTATAACTTTTTTATTTTAAACAAAAAATGGGGAAATGTGGTTGATATATTGTGCACCTCAATAAACTTATCTGGGGGTCAGAGAAGAGAACATCCACTATATTAAACAAAGAAGTTAGGCAGCGGTAGCACATGCCTTTAATCCTAGCATTCTGGAGGCAGAGATCCATCTGAAGCTCTGTGAGTTCAAGGCCACACTGGAAACAGCCAGGCATGGTGACTCACGCCTTTAATCCCAGGAAGTGATGGCAGAAAGCACAAAGCTATATAAAGCATCAGAACCAGGAACTAGAAGCTTTTAGGTTTTTAGCAGCAGTTCTGCTGAGATCAATTTAGGTGAGGACTCAGAAGCTTTCAGTCTGAGGATTCGTAGAAACAGGATCAGAGGAGGCTTTTTCGAGTGAGATTTGCTGTGGCTTGTTCTGCTTCTCTGATCTTTCAGTATTGACCCCAATACTTGGCTCTGGGTTTGTTTTTATTAATAAGACCTTTTAAAATTTGTGTTACCTATAGCCAGAATGCCTGACTATAGAAAAGCTAAAATTACATTTACATGTATCCTTAATATTCTCCATTGTTGGGGTCCACAGAGGTTTCCTAGTGAGTTCTGAGCTTGTTTTACATAGCAGGGCTGCATTAGGGGATGGCTTGACCAAGTGCATTGTTACCAGGTATTTGGAATGTTCTGCACTTGGCTGTGCTAGGAAGCGATCTTTTGCTCCACCTCTTGGCATTCCTTAAAAAGCCTCTTAGAAAGACAGAAGAGGCTTGTGGGCTTTGAACCAGGCCCTCTCGAAGTTATCCTATGTTTCTAGCTGTCTCTTTTCTCTATATTTCTATCTAAATATTTCTTACTTCTCCCTGTTGAAGAGTACCCTGGGGGAAAAAGTGGGTGCAGGTCCCCCACAGATGGTACCAGAAACAGGGACAAACCAGGGACTTGATGAATGCTGGGGAAAAAGCCCTGCCAGAAGCATTTGGACTGGTCCGGTTTGGTAATAAAAGTGAAGGCAGGGGGTTCTTATTCTCAGAAGTGAAGGTTAGGAGGTGGAATGTTGAAGTCGAAAAGTAAGGCTGCAATATAGATATATCTCTTTATCAGGGTTTCTTTCATTTTCTCTTGCTCTTAAATTCTATCTATAAAAATTAAGGAAAAAATGTAAGGTAGAGTAGGAATAGTAGGAATATAGTGTAGAAAAAACAGAATAAGAAAAAAATGGAATGCAGGAGATATAGCATAAGAAAAAAATTAGGATAGGAAGCAACAAGACAGAGAAACTATGTCCTTGACTTCCAACTATGGGAGTGTGTGCACAAAATTCTGGAGAAAATCAAAGGGAAAAAATCTATCAAAGATGAGAAGAAAAAAAAAAAACAGGAAGAAAAAGATTACTGTGGGAAGCTTTTGGCCTGTGAATAGTTTAGTCTCAAGCGGCAGGAGAAAGAATGTCCCTGAGGTGGATGAAATAAAACTTTTCACTCTGCTAACACTGCCACTGTATGGAAACACCATATCATCAGAATTAGTTTCTGTTTGACCATGAAGCCAAAAGTTTAGAGAACAGTAGTTTTGGGCAAACTTGGTAGTCTTTCTCAAAAACTGAAAGCTTTCTTGGGAAAAACTTATCAATCTCTCTCTCTCTAAAAAGCTAAAAATCCTTCCAAAACTTTCTGTCTTGGGTTTTTTTTCTTTCTATAAGGACAAAACATTTAACTCAGCTGGGAAGTGACATCACCTGTAATTGCTCTAAGAAAAAACCAAAGAGACCTAATGGAATATGGCAAATCCTCCTTGCTAGTGTTGTCTCTTTTAAATTAGTATTAAAAAACATTGGCCAGAGTTCCGTCACTAGTGCCTAGTGAGAAAGTGCAGGCAGAAAATGGAGCAGGGATAGCCTCCTGCAAGGTGAAACCACAAGAGAGGCAGGGAGAGTCAACTGGCATGGAGAAAGCAGTGGAGGCTTTAAAAATCCTCCCTGCAATGAGGATCCTGTATTAGATTTTTTTTTTTTACTTCTTTCTGTTCTAAGTGTTACTATCTAGATATTGCTAAAAACTTTTGAAGCAATGTGAAGTTCTTTAAATTTGAGTGTACATGAGACATTTGAGTCTTACTGTGATTTTAAAAGACATTTTATTTGTATTTAAATGCTGACATCCCTCTGTGTATCAGCCTCTCTCTGTCTCTTCTCTCTCTCTCTCTCTCTCTCTCTCTCTCTCTCTCTCTCTCTCTCTCTCTCTCTCTCTCTCTTTCTCTCTCTCTCTCTCTCTCTCTCTCTCTCTCTCTCTCTCTCTCTCTCTCTCTCTCCCCACAAATGGCAGAAAAGGGTATCAAATCTCCTGGAGATGCAGGTGGTTGCAAGCTACTTGCTGTGGTTGCTCAGAACTGAAGTCTAGTCCTCTGCAAATGTGTTAAATAGCAGAGCCATCTCTCTATTTAGCCCCTATATTTGTGCTTATTAAAAGGAGGTTATCATTTTAGTTTCTATACTTTTTACATCAAAAGATGACAGTGTTTCGTCCCGTTACTGCTTGCTCTGTTTCTCAGTTTTCCCTGAAAATCAAGTTTTTTGATTCTTATATAGACTCATGTCTACAGATGGAGTGAAGCATCAGTATTTGTGTGAGCACTGGGCATTTATTGTAGAAGAAAGGGGGGAAGTAAAAGCCAAATTTCACAGTGGTTTCTGCAAGCTGATGTTTTGGGCAATCTATCCATCAATTGCCTAGAGTTCCTTGCTCCACCTGGACAGCAGTCATGAGTAGGGAAGAAGCCCTCCAAATGCTGGTCTTTAAGAGTGTTTCTATCCTGTGGTGTTCAACAGCAGCAAGAACAACTAGTCCCCTAGTTCCTTCCCTTGGGCAGTGATAAAGCAGGGCTTTTAGCTCTACACATGATATTGTACATCTTTTGTAGGTCAGGGTGCTGGAAACCTTAGTTCAACAAGGGGTACAGCTTTTACATAAGCTTAGAACAGTAGGAACCCTTTTCCCTTGGTAGGAACTGGCATTGGATCCTCTGTTAAAGTCCTAGTTAGGCAGATCCCATAGTCATGATCTATGGCCAGGGAAAGAGTTTCCAGGTCTGGAATGTCCAGGATATTTGACCACATATGCTGAGAGCATTATGTAATTCTCTGTGACTCGAGCCTCTGGTTTCTTTGCTGAGTGTCTTTTGAAAAGTCAGTTCTTTGTGAATGCATTTGGATCATATTCTTCCCCCTCTCCAATTCTTCTTCCCTATCCACCCAACTTTGTGTACTCCTTTCTTTTCCTGACCCCCACCTTTCTTTCTTTAAGAACATTTTTGTGCTACCCAAATAATCTTGGAGGTATGGTCCTCCTCTGGATTATGGTCAATTTATTAGAAGATGCACTCAGAGAAAACTGTCTCTTCCTTTCCCAGAGGCTAACAATTTCCATTCATTCAACATATGAGCTGTAATTCAGTTGCCCAGCATTTTGTTGAGAAGTTTGAATCTGTGTTCAGTGTGGAGGTCAGTCTGTAACTTTCTTTTTTTGTGTGTGTTGTCTCTATCTGCTTTTGGTATCAGGGTAAAACCATTTTAATGAGTGTGTATATATATATATATATATGTATATATATATATATATATATATATATATATATTTCACTAAATAATTTCTGTTATATAGGTGTTGTTTTTTCATGTTTTTGTAGAATTCTTCAGTAAATCAAGCTGATCCTGAGATTTTTTTCTTTTTTATTAATTGGAAGATATTTTATTACTATTTCATTCTCATTGTTATGCAACTGACAAAATTATTTATTTGACTTCATTATTTATTATTTATTTGTACCTTGGTACAAATTTGGGATGTCTAATGTATCTCAGAATTCATCTATTTCTTTTTATGATTTTCCAAATTTCATTAATATCTCTTATAATGTCTTGATTTTTGTTTTTAATTTTATTATTGTAGGGCTTCTCTCTCTTTGAAGAGAACTTAATGTTCATTTATATCCATGATTTTTTTATTTTTTTCATTGTTTTTATTTCATTAATTTCTGTCTTGATTATGTTTAGCTGATCCTATCTACTGTTTTGAAGTTTTTTTTTAAACTGTTTTTTTTTTTCAAGGCTGCAAAGTGTACCATTAAATTTCTTATCTGAGATGTCTCAAAGTTTTGATGTAGACACTTAGCACTACAAACTTTCCTCTTATAGCTGTCTTCATTGTGTCCCATAGATATTGTCGATATTGTGTTTTCATTTTCAGCCAATTCTAGGAATCATTTCTTTCTTTCTTGATTTTTTTTTCATTGACACAAATATCATTTAACAGTTTGTTGCTTACTGTCAGAGTTGAGGTCCTTTCTGTAGTTTTTACTACTATTGATCAATAGCCTTATTCCATCATGATCAAGGAGAATACAGAATGTTATTTCAATATTCTTATATTTTTTGAGACTTACCTGACCTAATATGCCATCAATTTTCAGTTTTTGAGAAAATTACATTGGCTGCTGTGAAGAATGTTTATTAGTAAGTGTTTAGATGGAATGTTTCTTAGATCATTGTGAGGTCCATTTGATTTATGTTTTCATTTAACCTCAGTATTTCTATGTTTAGTTTTTTCCAAATTTTGATTTGAATATGATGTATTGGAATCCATTAAAATGTTATATTTATGTATAATACTGAATTTTCAGTACACAAAATTGGAAAAAAATCTGACAATTAATATGTTACACATAAAAGAAAAGATCCCATATTTTCACATGTAAATTTACATGGGAAGGGGACATTTTTCCAAGGGTAGCCTTTATTTTATATTTTGCACTGATTAGGGCAATATTTAATAAGCAAAACACTGGGATTGTAGTTATCCAATGACCACTTATTATAAGGAAAGAAATTACAATTTTTCCATGCACCTTATCATATTTAGGCACCAATGAAAATAATACATAAAAAGATCTGAAATAATATGTGTTTGTAAATGTTTTAATGCCAGTTAAAAGAAAAATTATAATACTACCTTAATTAACAATAGGAAAATAAACTTTTTTTTTCTAAAACATAAAGAGGATTTTGTAGATGTATTAAAATAATTTGACTTACAAAAGTGCAGCCTGAGAATTGTTTTACCTCCTATATCTAACATTATCCCTGAAGCTTGGTTTTCTTGAATCCTATCATGCTAAGGCACACATTTGTGCTTCAGGGGATACAGAGTAGTAACACAAAGGTCAGAAAAGGTCTGTCACTCAATGACTGATTCATTGTCTGAAAGCATTTTAAGATGAACTACAGCAGACTTGTAGTCCAATTCAGATGGGCCATGTTGACCCACAAATGCTGCTTAGAATTGTTTCAAGGTCTGTTTCCAGGTACAATGGATTGCTTTACCCATCCAATACTGTATTTCTGTAGATGTGAGATGAATTGGTGAATATTTCTGATGCCTCTCATCTCAGGCCTATAGAGTCCATAGTGGTTATTTTCTTTAAACCTCACCTACATTCAGCTTCATTTTGAGCCTTCACAAACATGTGTCACTCAAAAATTGTAAATAGAAAGTTCTATCAAAATATGTCTTAGAGGATCTATCTATCTATCTACCTATGTATCTGTCATCTGTATATTTCTCTCTCTTTCTCAAAAGTTATCTCATCTAAAAAATACCAATTTTAAAAAATACATCACTTTCTATGACATTTTTCTATATTTGATATAAAATCATCTATTAACTCGGTAAAGCATAAATGCCTATTTTATATCAAATATTAATCTATTCCTCATTTAATCTTATTGAAAATCAAAACACTTGTAAATCATTTAAGCAGTGAATAATGTTCTTAAATGCCTGACTTGAGATCCACAGATACTTAACATGAAGCTTCTCAATAGTTACGATGTATTGATAGAAAGTTTTGATGCTTAAATTTGGCATTTATTTTTTGTGTAGAAATAATTTGTTTTAGAAGCAACATCTTACTCATATTTCAACAGTATTGACTTTAAAGCTAATATTAAAATTGACACTATTGTTGGCACAAATTGACAAAAATATTAAGTATTATACTAAGAAGGCTATTGTCCTAAAAGTGGAAGTGCTAGTCATTTAGGTGATAATTAATATAAATAAAATATTTAGAGGAACTAGAGTGATCCTAGGCCACAGTTCGGCTCATTTAAAACCACTGAGAAAAATTTTCACTTCAGTTTTTGGTGTTACATGTTGCTATTGCTGGATATTTCAAAACAGAAATTCTAAAGCAATCACAAAGACTAAGGACTTAGTGTTAGTTACATATACTAGTCCAAAAGTTATCACTGATATTAATAATAGTTTTGATTGCAGGGTCCTCAATTGCCTCATCATAATTGTTTTTAATTTTAGTTTCTATTATTGTATACCTTTATTCTTTTATTATTTTGCTGGAAATAAGTTTGGCCTAATGGAGAGGAGGAAAGAGAAATTTGATTTAACATTTAAGATAAATAAAATTATGGAAACCCACCTAAGCATTGCATGAATAAGTATAATCTTCACCCTTAAGCTAATAAAACATCCAAGAGAAAACAATACAACAGTTTTCATATTAACAAAACTTAAATCCAATCAAATACTTAACATAATTCATAGGTTAGGAGTACCTTAGTAAAGTCAACACAAATTTACCTTAAGAGTATCAAGATGATTGACTAAATAATTTAAATTTATTAATATCTTATGATATAGCACATTAATATATAGGACCTACAGGCATAGCCCATAAAACATCTTAATATGAATGGAAATTAGGGTTAGCAAAATTTAAATTACTCCTAATATTAACATTTAAATGATCATGGAAATTCTCTTTATATGATCAAAGGAAATGTTGTCATTTTATTTTCCAAGCAACATTTTCCAATTCATTAAAATGAAATCCTACCTATTATTTTTTTCCACTCACTTTGTTGTCTATGTGAGCACATTTTCTTAAAAAGGCTTGAAAATGAAGTAAAAAATACAAATTTGGTGCAATGATTGGCTTTTTAAAATATTTATCTCCTGGAATTGTTCAAATGTTCTTAACTCATTTGTATTTGTGTCTGTATGACTTTACGTACACAAGAGCACTTAGATCCCCTGGACTGGAGTTACAGGTGTTTGCGAGCTGCTAGGTGGGCCCTGAAAAATATGTCCAGGTCCTCTGCAAGAATAGTAAATGTCTGTAACCATTAGGAGTTCTGTCCTGTTCCAACCACAAAATTTCTTTTACTCTCAGAACTTTTCATACTTTGAAAGTTATGTGAATAGTATGTTTATGGATGTTTTTTACTACAAGTTATAAAAGATACCTAAAAGAGTTAGACTAATGTTTGAAATCATCATTTTGTAAAATCCATTTATCACTATTAATTTTATGCTTGGGGAAATATAGCTGGATATCTTCAAGATGTAGAAACTATAAAACATATTGTTTGGAAAGTTTTTCCAAATGGTGGAATCTATTATATATTTTTCAGTAAATTGGTCTTGACTTTTTTAATGATGCTGAAAATGGATAATAATTCTAGTTTTGTTTTCTATATCCACACTTTTCAAAATAAATAAAAATGACATATGTCTATGTATTAATACATACACATTTGTCAGTCCCTCATTTTATTCTTTTTATACTCAATTGGTTTATGAAAAGCCTGGCAAAAACAAGCTGAATACTCAGGCTGTCTTTTATAGCTGGCACTCTTGGGCCAGAAAGGTCAGCCTAACGAAAGGCCAAGCAATTTGTAGTGAATTCTATTTAATAAAGCAAGAAAAATGATGTGTGTAGTAATCTTTTACTGACTGAAGAAGGCAAGGCAGCTGTAGGAAAAGATCCCTGTCATTAATATATTGCATGCGACTCAGTGTGTTTACTGGATGCTGTATTGATGTGCTGCAGCAAGCACAGCAAAATGAACACTCAACTTTTACACAGCTGAATTCCAGTGGCCATGAGATCCTAACAGGATAACTACGAGGATCAAAGGATGCTTCATGTAGGAAGCATGGAACAAATACGTTATCCTAAAGCTATTTATCAACACAAAGCAATTAATGGGTGACACTAATCAAATACTAACAATGCTGCTTTATTCCTATAAATCTGTTAAGAATCTTATTCTTCATCATCTAGTTTAAGTGGTAATCCGTAAGATCATATATTACTTCCGAACTGTATATATATATATAAAATTTCATTGTCACATAAATTATCACTAAAGGTTATAGAAAATACATTTAAAAGATTAAGAGAAATAAATATGGAGAATGTGTAAGATAATGACAGAATAAGTATAAATACTTAAGATTTTATGACCAAGAAGTTAATACTGCCTTTTAGTATGACAAAATTACAAATGAGTTGAAAATAAAATCAAGGTAGAAACCTAAGGGGGGGTCAGAGACAAACCACTGCTTTGAACACTGGCAACTGTCGAAATAGTGTTTATTGCACAATTAAAACATAAATCTGACTGTATTCTTAGGTATTACCTAGAAAAAATTATTAGAAAGCAATGGAAATGTTGGCTAGAGTCAATAAAAAAGGCTGATTTTCAGTAATGAGCATCATGTGAACTGTTGAAAACTCAAATTTTAATATAAAGCAATTATTTCACATTTACCATCGTAATGAGAAAAAAACAGCCTTTCTAGCTATATTCAAACACTACATGACTTCATCCAATAAATCAATAAGAAGTTGACCATATATAAGCTTGTATTGCTGGACTTACATTTATCTGGTTGAACGTTGTAATATTGGTCAGACAACTTTGCAAACTTCATCTATCTAAAATAATTCTAGAGACAGATGTAACTTCTATATACTGATGTTTTTAATCACTAAGGCAAAGACAGCTTAAACCCTGCATGGATATCCATTCAGTGTCACAGTTTGTTTTCTAACAGATTAATGTTAGAGGAATCAAATGATGCACAAGTAAGAGTAAAATGAAAGTTATGACAATTTCACTATACCCAAAAGGTTATGGTGTACATGCATAAGCACAAGCATGAGCATATAAACATGCATCTGGAGAGATCAAACTCCAAGAGACTCAGGGTGAAGCCTTGTCAAATTGACACTGAACATATAAAGATAAATAACTAGAACTTGAACTACTTTGATCCATCGTGCCTTGCAGCCATGTGTCAGACCAAGACAAAAACAGCAGATGTTGAGTGAAGACCATGGCTGCTTCAACACTGCAGTACCTGTATGATGGTTAAGAAGTGCATTTAATTGAATGAGTGCTAGGAACATAAAATTACAGAAATAGAAAAAAGATATTTTATATATTTATTAGTCTGCATACCTATGTTAATAGGAATGTAGATATGTAAATAAGCATAGTAATGTAAATCCAGATTATATACATACTGTCAAATTTATACTGCTGTGGAAGTAAGAGAGAAAGGGAGGGAAGGAGGGAGGGAGGAAACAAGCATCAGAAAATCCCTACTCCAAATACAAGTACTTAAGTGAATTAAATAGTATTTTGACCTAAAACCATAAACCTTTCTTTGGTTACTGAAAAATCTAGCCATTCAATTTTAAAATAATAAATGTAAAATCAAAACAAGTTATTAACTGCAGATTTAAAAATATATTTCATTGTTCCTATATAATACATAGATAGTAGGATGAGAGCAGTAAAGATATCTAAATAAGTTAAAGATTACTTTTATTCTTCCTATTTACTATTCCTGTGAACTGTGATTCTTTTACTTTAATATTTACAGACATCTCTGAGAAGAATGAGTGAAAGAAGGAATCTTACCTCTCCTGCAGTAGCTTTACAGTATTAATCAATTTTGAACAATGCTTTGAAGTTTTCAAACTTTGGAGATTTGCCGTTTTGTGGTTCCAAGAGAGGAGCAGAACTAAATGTCAGCTTAACTTAAATATTAGAAGCTCTCACCAGAGGCCTGTTCAGTCTAGGCAATTCTCTGTGTTAATGCATAGAGCTGCATGTCAACATGCACTACATTGCCCAAAGTTATAGCATGTGATTAAAAATATTTTTATTTTTATAACACCAGTGGTATTTCAAAAATAGTAGAAGAATGTCTATATTAATTAACATCTACTCACTGCTTATTATATGAAGACATATTATAAATTTGTGCAAAAAACATGGCTTGTTTTATTGCCTTAAGTAAAATGCTGCCTCTTGAAACTTTTTCTACACAAATTCTAAGATTCAGTCTTTCATCACATTTTTCTTCTTTCCAGTCTATTTTTTTCTTTTTGTATAAAAATAAAATAACTCATTTTCTCTCTTGAAGCAGGATAGTAACTTCATTAAGTGCCTACAGTAACTTTTATACTCTTAATGAATCCTAGTGTCCAGTGCTCCTTTTCATCCCTGGCAGCAAACTGTTGATGGACTAACACTTAGTGGCTGCCGCTCTGCTTGCCTGCCCTGTTTCAAACACCTTTATTGAGAGATGTCCTGAAGATCAACAGGGCATTCGTATAGAACACATAATTTGGTAAGAAATGGAATGCTTGACATTGGCTATTATTCTTTCCTGCTCTGAAGCTTATTGGTTTGTATTTTTACCTACTTCTCCATAGCAGAATGTAGACAAATTTCTAAATGGTCTTATTAAATAAAAAAAAAAAAACATGGAGCCAAATATAGGGGTGAAAATCTTAAGAGAAAGATCAGGGAAATAGGGAAAGCCACAGGTAACCTTACCACACCAACTTTGCAGCTTCCAAATACAAGTTACTTCATGTGTTCCCACACCTCTATTGCCTTGCTGTTCTGCCATCTCATTGGCTCTCTTAGCCCAAGTACCTCACTTCCTCTTCCTGCACAGCTCTGTCACTTTCTGTCTGTCTGTACAGACCTCCAGGTCTCTATGGTTGGTACTGGGATTAAAGACATGTGTCACCACACTTAGCATGACAGTAGAAGCCCTTTTTAGCATTTTTTCTCTATTCTTCTTGTCTTCTTACTCTTTGCTTCTGCATGCTCTTTCAGTTTTTCTGTCAGTTTTTATAGGGAGCCTAGGATTCCTTTCTCATTCATAAATATTCCACTGTGTTAAATATAACACCTGGCTAGTTTTACTCCTTTCAGTAAAAGATACCTTTCCATGAATTTTTCTCGGTAAATTCTCAAAATTGGTAACCACATTTAACATTTACACTATTTTACACTACTTATATGGCATAACCTTTGACAGCATTATGAAAATAATTACCTACACATATAAAGAATTAGTTTTTATATTACTTAATTTGTAGTTACTTCTGCTGCCTCAATGGTATGTATGCCTTAATTTTGGAATTATGTATTTATGACTAGAACTCATCAAAATTAGCAATTTCAAAGAACAGGACTCTGACATAATGACAAATTCTGGCCTCTGTGAAGTAATATGTATTACTTAAGATTAAATTACTTCAGATTAATAAACAGATTAAATATATCTGTTTATTCTTAGTCCTCAAAGTTAGACACATACTGAGGTACCTAAATACTTAATTAAATAAAAATATAATTTGATGTTTTCTTTCTATTATTTCAGTTTCTGACTAAAATATAATTTTAAGAGATATTCTGCTCCCAATTATGATGTGATGGCTTATATCAGGGAACCAATAACTTGTGAAGAACAGTTAAAAAAACTAGACAAAATACAAAAGAAATAAAAACCTATCTTGAGGGAAATTGGGCAAAGACCCCACTATAAAGATAAGACTGAGAAACAGCAGAACTTAGAAGACATTGGAATGAAACCCACTCAGTACTAAAAGTTAAAAGCAATAATATGGGTTGAGAGACTATAACTCTATGCCCATTGAAAGTATTCTATTACTACAAAGTAAAAATTAAGGTGAAATACATGTTAACGGGAAATTAGAGCTGCAGATCTCATGAAGCTGAATCACTACATGAGGGATAGTAAGACAAACTGAAAAAGAGTTTAACTGGGAGTACAAATAAGAATAAAAATAATGGACAAACAAAATTATAACTAATTTCCTAAAACAATATGAATTTATCTCTGTATAGAAATAAGTTGATGATTTGAAAGTGAATATACATATAGAGGTATATAAACTGGCAAAAATATCATTAGAAGGTGTGAATACAATCTAAGACAGATATTTTAATATATACTTTTATTTCATAATTAACTTGATTTCACATATCAGCCATGGATTTTTCCATCCTTCCTCCTCCCACCCCCAACCCTCACCCCTAATCCACTCCCCACTTCCACCTCCTCCAAGGCAAGATCTCCCCTGGGGAGTCAGCCCAGCCTGGTAGACTCAGCTGAGGCAGGTCCAGTCCACTCCTCCCTACACCAAGGCTGAGCAAAGTGTCCCAGCATAGGCCCCAGGCTCCAAAAAGCCAGCCCATGCACCAAGGACAGGTCCTGGTTCCATGGGGGCTCCTCAGCTCATATGTTTCTACTAGTTTGGCTGCTTGTCCCTGTGCTTTTTCCAATCATGGTCTCAATATCTCTCCCTCATACAATCCCTCCTCTCTCTCTCTGATTGGACTCCCAGAACTCCACCTGGGGCTTGGACATGGATCTCTGCATCTACTTCCATGAGACACTGGATGAGAGTTCAATCATGACAGCAAGGGTTTTCGGCCATCCGATCACCAGAGCAAGTCAGTTCGGGTACTCTTTTGACCATTGCCAGTAGTCTACAGTGGAGGTATCTGTGGATTTCTGGGGACCTCTCTAGCACTCTGCTTTTTCCTATTCTCCTGGGGTCTTTATTCATTATGGTATCTCCCTCTCCATTCTCCCACTCTGCTACTGATTCAGCTGGTACCTCCCGCTCCCCTAAGCTCTCTTATCCCCGACCCTTGCCCTCTATTATCTCCCCCGCCAACCCAAGTTTGTTCCTGTAGATCTCATCAATTTCTCTGTTGTTGGGCAATCCCTGTATCTTTCTTTGTGTCCTATTTACTAGGTAGCCTCCCTGGAGTTGTGAGTTGCAGTCTGGGCATTTACTCAAGGAATGCTCAATCATACCACAAGAACACAAGCTCAACTATGTTCATAGCAGCATTATTTGTAATAGAACCTAGAAACAACCTAGATGCCCTTCAACTGAAGAATGGATAAAGAAAATGTGGTACATATACACAATGGAGCAATACTGAGCAGAGAAAGACAATGACATCATGAAGTTTGCAGGCAAATGGATGGAAGTAAAAAAAAAAAATCATTCTGAGTGAGGTAACCCAGACTCAGAAAGACAAACGTGATATGTACTATTCATAGGAGGACACTAGATGTAAAAAAAGGATAACCAGACTGCAACAAAGACAGGTTTTAAGGTCTTTACATTTTCTGAGATGGAATCCTAACTTCGATTTGATTGCAAATTTCTAACTCGGAATGTTTCACATTCTCTGACAGCTATTTCAAGGTGGTTCATGGACCCAGATTTCCCTGTAAGCTCTCCAATGAATTAAAATCACCCATGTCTCTCCAAACCAACATAAACTCTAGATACCTGACAGGCTGCTCAGAGAATCTTAATACTTGATATGAAATTAACCAAGTGTGAGCAATATCAAAAATGTTCAGTCAACAAAGACTTATCAAACACCACTGAAATTAATCCACATATGCAGGTCATCACAAAACATACGCAATATGGAAGGCCAATACAGTACAGTCTCAACATCATAGAACTAATTCTATAGAAATATTTCACAATAAAAATTACATACATGAATGGTAGAATAATAAAGCTAATATATATATACATATATATATATAATTATAGAATTCAAAAAATTTAAAGAGGAAACAAACACCTCATTGAAAAAGAGTATAGGAATAATACTCAATCAAAATTCAGGAAAACAGAAACATAACTGAGTAAAATGAAGACAATCCAGGATATAAACAGTGAATTCAATGAGGAGATAAAAAGACACTGGGAAACTAAAGCTAAAATAAAAATGGAATTAAAAATATTCAATAACCCAATTTGAAAACTCATTAGAAAATCATTCTAAGTAAAGAATGTATCAAATACAACACTGAATATCAGTACTTGAAAATAAAATAGAAGACCCTGCAGTTGGCTGTTTGAAACCTGGGGCTTATGCAGGATGCTTGGCTCAGTCTGGGTAGAGGGGACTGGATCTGCCTGGACTGAGTCTACCAGGTTGATCTCAGTCCCCAGGCAAGGCTTTGCCCTGGAGGAGGTGGAGATGGGGGGTTTACTGGGGGGAAGGGGAGGGGGGCAGGAGCAGGGAGAACAAGGGAATCTGTGGCTGATATGTAGAACTGAATGGTATTGTAAAATGAAATAAAAGGAAAAAACATGAAAGACAACAATAATAAAAACTTTAAAATAATGAAAAAAAGAAAATAAAATAGAAGAATTGAACAACTAAATTGAAGTATATGATAGATTTTAAAAAACAAATGGAAAGAATTTCCATTAACTTTGGAACACTATAAAAAGTGAGAAAATATAAATTCAAGTTATAGAAGAAGGATAAAACTACCAGGTTAATTGTGTAGGTCAGATCTTCAGGATAATCATAGAAAAAAGTCCCACTAATATTAAGGAAAGAAATGCATATTTTCTCTATGTCCTACTCCATGAGATGGATCCCAAACATGGGACTGTTAAAATTGGCAAGAACGGTAGATAGGTCCCAGGTCCTAGGAGAGAACCCAATGCTATTATTCTGCTAAATGGATACAGTGTTAACATAACCCCTAATGGCCTCTTGCTATACCTATCCCTCATCCCTCATCAGAGAAGCCTCTTCTTGCAGTAGGTGGCAGTTAACACATATACCCTCAACTAGTGAACATGCTGAGAATAAAATAATCTGACATACTTTGCCCTAAATGGGACATATATATGATGTCTCTTTATGCATTCATTCTCCAGGGATCTTTGTGGAAGAAGGAATGGAAAGAGAGTGTACATAGGAATAAAATCAGATGAGCAATATTTTCCATGCACAATAGGGAAGTTGCCCATATAAACCCACAGTGGTTGTTTTAGCATAATGGGACCTGTGTACATTTCAAGCCAGACAAAAATCTCAGCATGAAGTAGGGAAGGTAGGCATAAAATCTAACCATAAGCTGAGAAGCTATTGATATTTGATAGCTTTGGGGTGAGAGAGAGTCAGTTATCCTTAATAATGTAATCTTAGTAGGTCAACCACTCTCAAGGCTTTGTGGGCAACAAAACCTGGACTGACAAGGTGAAAAAGTAAAAGGGAACTCATTGTTGGGTGAGAAGTGATAGATGAAGAGTTGGTTATGAATGGAGTTGGAGAAAGGAGGTGAACATGTTCAAACTACATCGTATGGAGTTCTCAAGTAGTAGTAACAAATGTTAAAATGAATAAAGTCCATTTTCATTGAATAAAAGATACTATATTACCCTCAATAAGAGGCACCAACATAGATTGAAAGTATGAAAAAGTATTCTAAGCAATTGGGACTAATACAAACAAGCATGTTTATATTAAATCAGGTAAATTAGACTTAAAAGTAACATTATTCAGAAGAGATTAAAAAAAAGATACCTCATGACATTACAATCCTAAATATACATGCACAAAACTTCGGCCCATATAATTTCATAAACCACCAATGGACTACAAGGCACAGATAAACCATAACTAAGTAATAGTAGATGAGCTCAGTACTCGACTTTCTCTAACAGATGGGTCAACTGGATCTACAATAAACAGAAATGCATCAAAATTAAATGATATTGTATAATAAATAATATGTGCCTAAGAGATATCGCTAAATATCCCACCCAAACACTAAACAAGACTCGTTCTACTCAACAACTCATGATAGTTTCTGTAGAATGAAAATAGGACATAACTCAAATCTCAACAAATACAGAAAATTTAAATAACTGCATGTAACCCAATAGGATACCCCAATGTAAAAAAAAACTTAGATCCAACAACAAAATAATCCCCCAAATTACACAAATTCATGAAGACTGAACAACCCATTCCTAAGAACCTATTATTGAAGATACCACATATTTCAGTCAGGGTTTGGAGGAATAGAGTTGTAGCTGGCCTGAAGGCCTCCTCCTGGAAGACTATTTCTCATAGTATTAGAAGTTGTTACTTAAACTTCAAGTGAAGAAAGCAATCAATAATCTTACCTAGCTGTAAATCAACAATCACCAATATGGCAATATAGTTCCAATGCTATACTAGCGTCACTTATATGTTGGGATAACCAAAAGGTGTCTAATAGGATTTAGAGTCTAACCAATAGGAGGGGATTTCTGTCTGGTACTGTAAACTTAGCCAATTATCTATGGCTAAATAGGTCATGACCACAGAGGAGAACCTACTACTACCATTTTCCTAAATCAGTATAGCTACTTACTGTATTCTAACTAAATTCCAAACATGTACCATTGTGCCTACAGATAACTGTGGCTCTCATTCCTTATCAAAGAAGCTATTTTACTCAGGAAATATGGCTATTACAGAGATCTACAACTCATCAAAAAGCAGAGGGAAAGTGACCATGTGGTTTCTACACCTCAGTTATACACTGAAAGCCCTATGCATAAAGCTTGGGGGATATCATGGAAGAAGGTTTGAAAATATTGTAAGAACCAGAGTACTATGATGCAGGCAGAAAGATGGTATCTTCTAGACGGTACCCATGAAATCTCAACAATAAGGTTACCGAAACAAGGTATGAATAATAATGATGTCAGTCAATATGCTAATATGTATACAGGGTATTTCACAAGGTCCTGCCCCTTAGTGAAGATCTACAGGCAATCACTGGATGCTGAGAGATGGAGAAACTATTTTCTCCAGGGACAAGCCCCTGGTAGATTATGCAATCTTAAGTAATCAACTCTAAACACAAGTAGATCTGGCTACACTAAATGGGCTCAGTGGGATGTATGTGTGTGTGTGTGTGTGTGTGTGTGTGTGTGTGTGTGTGTGTGTGTGTAACAATAATACTTATAGAAGATCATAAATTTGAGAAAGAATGAGAGAGGACAAAGGAAAAAAAATCAAAATAATGTCCTTAATTGTAAGATATTGTCTGTCAGTTCTGTTTAACATTTATTCTATACAAATAAAGTGGATAAAAGTGTTGTCAGTTTCATGTTAATTCAGTGGAAGCAAATAATATAAGTGGCGATTTGATTTTCATATACTCAAAAATAAACAAACAATATGTGAAAACTCTACTCAAGAGTACTGAAGTAAGCAGCGTCGGTGTCCTGTGTTTTCATGTCGGAAGTGCAGACACAGTTATACTCCCTAACTCCTGTAATTATCACATCAAGAGAAAGCAAGTAGGCTTTTGAGTGGCAAGCTAAACTAGCTGCTTTGGGACTCAAGCATTATTTTTACTTAAAAGTACAACTTGATGGAAAACGGGTGCTTGAGTGATTTTTTTTGTTTAAGAATAATATAAATTATCTTATGAATTTAAAAGAGTCAATAGTAAATGATGAGTGGAAGAAAATATAAAAGAAAAATATTTTGTGTATTCCCATAAGTAAGATAGTTATTGAAATCCCCAAACTAAACTTAATTACAAAAATAATTGCAGAATATGTGATACCACTGATAAAAGTGTACCTAATTGTAACAGAATATCAATTAATTCCTTTTTAAAATGCATTTTATAAAATTCTTATACAGCAATAATATTTATAGTAAAAAAATGAAATTATAATTCCATTTTCACATAGCTATACAAGAGAAAAGAATGAGAACTTGCATAATTCAAATCAAAGAAAAAATTAGAATTGATGGTGATAGTTTAATAAATATGTCATTAAATTAAAATTTAAATATTTACTTCTGGTCTACACACACAAACACATACACACAAAAACAAAATAACTTAAAGTCAATTGAATTAGCTAGGTTTATCTATAGGAACACAATGTACAATAAAATATACATATATTTTACAAAGATGAAACAATAAAATTGCTTACATCTAATATTAACTAAGTCATCAACAACATCCATCTGCATGTTAGAATGTGAGATCCTAGTAGCTGCTTAGTATACAGACCTGTAGCAGTCCCAATTTGGCACTAAAGTCTAAGATTCTGACAGAATCATTTTTATTCAATCAATATTGGAGCCTGAAGGAGCTGGAGTCTGCTATCAGGAAAAAATGGAAATTTCAAGAGATGTAGACACACCCTCTCAGTAAATACACAGTACTTTTCCCCTGGACCATTTTATGTCTGGGATACTGCCAAAGTGTACTACACACTCTGGGGGAAGATTTTCTCACCTTACACAATCTTTCTTGGAAATGTACTCATGCATCCGCCAAGAAGTAAGTCCATTAATTGATTCTTGAACCAATCTAATTGACAATCAAAATTAACTATTATAGTCCATACCTATTCAATGTTACACCCCATCAGATCTCATGTTATGATTTCCAAATGAAGATCATGATTCTATATAACCTAACTATTCCTGCCAAAATTATACTATTCTCCCTATAATAGATGCAAAGTTCCTTGGGGGAATGCTTACTCATTTAATAGCTGACAAATATAATAATATACTTTTAGACACACTTAATTGCTAATATTATCTCTATCAATGTTATATGACACAGTTAAAGCATTAGTAGAGGAAAGAAAACACAAAGGTATGCTTAATGTGTCACTGTATTTGAACAATCATATTAAGGACACATAAAAGAACTATTCACTGCAATTGCAATCCTTCTTCCATAACTGATCACATGTCTTGCTAATCTGGTATTTAGAATTACTTTTTTTTTCTTACTATGTATTCTGTATATCCTGTACACATAGCAGGCACCTCAGCAAGTATGGCTTCTTTACTGGAATAATAACCCACATTTTAATTCTTGAAAAATCTAGACCATTCATCAACCTGCATATTGTATGGTTGCCATTTCTCTTGACCTTAATTGCCAGACATGGGTAACACTAAAAGATGCTCTGAAGGATCTTGTACCTTCCAGATACACTCTCACATCTTCATTGAGAAGTAGCATTCCCAATTCTCCCTGGCAGTCTCTATCAATCACCTCTGTTCATAATGTGATTTCACTCTTAGTCTGCTGAATAATGGGCATCACAGCCCGTAAGAAGATAGTACAAAGTATGTTGTACCTTCTGGTAAAAGCACTGTTGCCTCTGGGACCAACATCTAGTTAAGCAGGGGACAAAGTAAAAGGAACAGAAGACAGAAATGTTCCTAGTGTGTTAATAGGTAGTGTTGAATGATCCATATGAACCTTTCATTTGTGGACCAGTGAGTCTTGGCTATGTGAAAAACATTACATATATCATATGTTGATTTAAAAAATGTACAGTCTTCTGGAGAACCTTGCTCCAGGCCTTCAGGATTTTCCACTGAAGTTAACACTATAACTACATCTGCAAAAACAAGAACAACAACAACAACAAAACATTATACTGTTACATAAAACCAGCAGCTTCAGGATAGTGGAGAATAGAGTGAGACAAGTGAATTATGGGAACATGATCCCACTGATGAACTTCTTTGTGAAGTGTATTCTCTGGTTATAAACAATGCTGTGTAGAACTACATGGTAAAGGATAGGGCATTCTATAAGTTCCTGAATTGTAATTTTGGCAGGGATACTATATGCAGGAAAGGAAAATCAATATTTAGAGTAACTATCTTCTCCAGTAATCACAAAGCATTACTCTTTACATAATGGAAATGCTCTACTACAGTCAGTTTGCTGTCACATCACTATCTGGCCACACTGGGACATTGAGGCATATTGGAAATTTCTTATGGTCTTTGCTTCTGGAGTATTTGTTCCCTCATAACATTTTCAGACATGAATATATATGCATCACATTTATTTGATGATGCGTTACTGCTATGCAAGCCAACTTTATGATTTTGTGAATCAGATAACACAGACTATGATAGGCAACTCAGTTGTATGTTTAGGTGGCAGTCTGTCAAAGAGAGTTCAGTTTCAACAAAGGCTCAGTAGAAAATCACAAGCTGTATTTCAGTGAAGAATTAGTGATCTGCAGATCTCCCCAAGGTCTTCCTGAAAATTGCCAAATGTCTCTGCTGTGATTCAATAATGAGGATTTGTTAAAGGCTTCAAAGAGCATCCCTGTTTGCCACTGACACCACCAGTGACATTGAATTCACATGTTCATACAACCCAAATGGCAAAGCAGCCAACTCACAAAACATTGGACTCCTGATGTGGTGTTTTGTCCTGTTCTGGGCCCACTCAAAATTAGCATTTTTCTGATTCATTTGGTATGTGAGCTAAAGTAATATGCTCAAGTGAGAAATGTGATCTCTCCAAAAATATGATTAGACCTACTATGTGTTGGCTTTATCTGGAAAGAAGGTCCAGATTCAAAAATTCGTTCTTCATCTTAAGACTATATCAGCATACCCCATACCACAAGACTCCTGTAAATTCTACTTGAGTAGAAAGCCCTTGAATTTTGCATTAATTTATTTTATATCATCTGAATATTGTATATATCATTAACCAGCCTAGAAATGTTGATGCTTAGATCAGTTACCACAATGTTATCAGTAAAATGGACCCATTGTAATACTTTTTGGCAGAGATTTGAGATCAAGATGCTTGTGAATTAAGTAATGGCATAGTTCTTGGAATTAACATACTACTGAAGTATAACCACAAACATGTACTTCTAGCTTTGCCAACCAAAGTAATCTGTTTCTGGTGGTTTTTAATGGAAGGATAGTATCCAAGTTAACTTAACTATAAACTTGATAGTGCCTAGAGTCATTTAAGAGGAAAAACATCAATTGGCCTGTGAATGTTTCTATGGGTGATAGCTTGATGGGTAATTGATGTAGGATGATGCATCCTACTATGGATGTCGGCATTCCCTAGGCAGGTTGTGCTTGCATGTTTAAGAAAGCTTACTATGCATTAGTGTGAGCAAACTAAAAAGAAGCATTTGTCTGTGTTTTCTGAATTTCTGCTTGAATTCCTTCCTTGAATTTCCCCAAATGTGACCTGAAAGTACAAAACAAATAAATCTTTTCTCTCAAGCTTCTTTCTGTCATAATATGTGTCACAGCAACAGAAAAGAAACAAGAAGAGGTATGGAGATTAAATGTATACGAAATGTCAATATCTATGTACCAGGTAATAGGAGATGTGTTAATATGCACAAGGAAGAAAATCACATCTGATACAATGCTTAAAACCAAAATCATTAGAAAAGTGAGTTTATTGTAATCAACTGCCCTTCTCTATGATCTATTAGTCTTCTGTGGATGCCCATTAGGAATACTAAAAGGGGATAAAGACAGGAACCACCACCCTCACATAGTTTAATTCATTGATGATAGAACTAATTTCTGTCATTTCTCCAGATATTTGATATTGGCAGTTTGGGGGTTGTGTTAGTTTTTTGTTTCTTTATGTGTTATTTTCACCATATTTCCTAGTAGAGATATGCCTCATGGTTTACACCGAGCCTTTTGAAATACAATAGCTCCCACTCTACAGGTCAGAGAAAGAATGTGGAGATCCTGCCACTTAATGTTTATCTACCCAAATTATTCATTCTGAGATTAGGGTAATTACCACAGGCTGGATTCTGGAAGCCACCAGACACAGCATGACTTGTACCTTGGCTAAAGCTATTCATCACTCTGCCACCATGAGAACCTTACCTAGAGGGTTACAATATTGCTTGGAATGGCCCAGAATCAATATCCAGTCAGAGCCAATCTCCAGTAGTCCCTGAAAGGTCTGATTATCTCCTTGTCCCCAGTGTACTATTACCCTAGTCAAAGGTCATGGGTTACATAAGCCAAACTTTTCAGTATTATAGCAAGGGCCTTCATCAGGAGGACTGGTTTTCTTTTTCATTCAAGTGGTTCTGGGTCTGAAAACTAACTCAAACTGGAATTAGCTCAGGGACTGTGATTCTCTTTTGTTGTTATTTGAAGCAGCCTTTCAATAATTCATTTTGGATTTTTTCCATTATAAAATTGAGCAATAACTTAATCATATCACAGATATTTCACTTCTGTAAACATGCTGGTTAATGATCTGGTGCCAATCTTCTACACCAGTGACACTAGTCTACCAACTGCTTTGTCTTTGCAGTCCAATACAGTAAGTTCACTCGTCTTGCCTTAGATGACTCAACACTATCACTAGGTACTTGCTTCCAGGAGGTTCATTTAGCAACAACATACATGATTTCTCCAGTTTTAGCACCTATGGCTCTTGTATTAAGGTCTGATACACAGTGCAGACCAGTGACAGGCCACTTTGAATGTGCCTGTGACCATGTCACAAGAAAAGTCTTTTTCTTATAGACACTTGCTAGCCAGCAAAGCTAGCTGACACGATGAGAAACAGGTTCCATGAGTGGCTCTCAAAAACTGAAGTAGAAAAATGACAATTACATCGCACAGGAATTGGAGAGTTCTCTGGCCTCAACCACATGAGGGTACACCATACATCTGTACTACAAATTACAGCAATCTCCTCTTTTCCAGACAGTGCCTTCACTTTAACAGAAGATAACTTTTGAGCATGGAACTTAAACTTCAATAACTTGGATAATCAAATGCTCAGGGTTTGGGTCTGTTTTTCAGCAATTTGAGCCTTGAAGCTTCAGAGAAGATTCTTTTCAACTGCTCTTACAAGTCTTCAGTTGGTTTTTGTTGTGGTTGTGGTTTTGTGTGTTCGTTGTTTTAAATGCCCACTAGGAACTAGGGAATTCCATGTCTAAGATTACTCTACGTTAGTGTATCCATACAAGTTAGAAAAAAATAGCCAGCATCATTCCTTAATTTTCCCAAAATAGTCTAAGGATTGATATTATGAGTCCCCAAGTTCCTTGCTCCTCACAAAAAGTAAACCAGAAATACTAAATGTACTTACATTGCAGAGCTCTTGAAACTCTTTATATTGAATTTTGCCTTTCTCTGCACTACCAAGAGTCTTTAAGTGAAGAGCCATTTGACATCACCAAGCCTTCTGAAGAAATTCATGCTTACAATTCTGCTCCTTGAGAATCACTGTTTATATTAGATAGGGATCTCTATAGGAATGGAGCCAATGGAATGTATAATTTATGTAGATTTACTAGACTGGATTATTAGTGATAATTGATAGGTGTTCCAACAATGACTGTATACATACTAGAACATCTGAAAATTTTGTTGCTGCTCAGGCCACAAGGATGGATGTGTCAACAGTACCCACCTGGTGCTGATGGCCTAGAAGAAGAATTGATTGTCTGTAGAACTGGACCTTGATGCTAGTGGAGAATGACAGCTGCCAAGACAGATGTTCTCACCAGCGAGAAGAGAAAGCCAGTGACACATGCAGAGCCAGAAGCACAGATGTCCTCTTGCATACCTTGATATCTAAACCCACCTCAAGGTTCTACCCTCTCTGGGGAAAGCAGGCCTTCTCCTTTAGTTTGTGGTAGGCTACAAAACGATAGTTATGCCTCTTTATAGTCATGAATACTTTAAGCATCAAAGCTATTTCAGGTAAAATTGGTGTGTAGACCAGCCTGAAATTTATATGAAATGTGACACTGCACTAAAAGTAAGCTGTGTGACCAAAACTCCCCGCTTCTATAATCAATGCTTGCTTTCTGTGTATGTCACAATTGTGTGGAGTTTTTGTTGTTGTTTGTTTGTTTATTTTTTGGCCTTAAAAACTCAAAGGGACTGGTGGTTGGGGCTGTTTCCTGCTAATCTGCTTGGGATAATCCCACTGCAGTTAGTAAATACTCCATTTGTCTTACTCTGGCCTCTCAAGAGCATTTCTCTTCAGGTACCAGCAACAAGATAATCATTTCTGGAAAATTTCTCCCACATTCTCCAGACTGCTGCCTATTAATTTAATCCAAAGCCAAAAACCAATAAAGAAGATTTAATTATCACAAGACTTTTGGTGTAATAAAGTATTTCATACTTTAAAATGACAAATTCTTCCATGATATATTTAGATGAAGAAACTTTTTTTAATCTTTTAAAAATGTATTACATGTAAATATGTTACCTAATTAAAATGAAATAACAATAGTAGCTAAGATTTCTGGTCAAACTTTCAAGCAAGTATTTACTATTATCTTGATAAATATCCAAACCACTCTTGTGGGTTATATCAGTATGCTAAAATGTTAAAACTATTTGACTCTGAAATGAAATGTACTTTCTGATATTTTATCAATTTTATTATTTTTGTTCTGTCTATTTTTTCTTAATAAAAATTAAGATAAACATTGTGATAAACAAGTAATTTGACTCCTTATAAGCAATATTAGAATTAAAACACTAATTTGGTATTGGGTGGCATTGACCAGTAGAATGGCTATGGTCAACTTTATTTATAGGTAAATATACAGTGTTGTGGGATATAAGCATACTGTGTGAAGGTATATTGCTGTGACTGTTGTAGTAAAAAGGTGAATGGCCAATAGCTGGCAGGAGGTATAGGCCAGACTTCTAGGAAGGCAGAGTAAGTAGAAGAAGTGTAGCTAGTTTTCCTGCCTTGCCCACAGTCAGGACAAATCTCTGTCACCTGCCAGTCCCACAGCCACTCAGACCCAACCAAGTAAACACAGAGACTTATATTGTTTACAAACTGTATGGCCATGGCAGGCTTATTGCTAACTGTTCTTATAGCTTAAATTAATCCATTTCCATAAATCTATACCTTTCCACATGGCTTGTGGCTTACCGGTGTCTTCACATGTGGCTTGTCATGGTGGCAGCTGGCAGTTTCTCTGACTCAGCCTTCCACTTCCCAGAATTCTTCTCCTCCTTGTCCTGACTATACTTCCTCCTCTCTGGCCACTGGCCAATCAGTGTTTTATTTATTGACCAATCAGAGCAACACTCTTACTACTTCCTGCTGGAGGGGGGCGCTGTATCTTATGGGGACACAGAAATTTTAAGGATCATGGAGTAGTCGGTGAGGCTGTATCATCTGAACCAGTTGTCTTGAAACGATTCTGGGTGTTGGATCATCTGGGCCATGGTGTCATCGGAGACCTTTCAGGGGGTCTTGGCTGATCAAACCTGATGTATCTTAATCTGGAACAAATCCATAGCCTCTGGCTTTCTGTGGAGACAAAAGCAGAGCCTCCTTTCCAAAGCAACATATCCTTACATCCAAATTTTGAAGTCAAGGTACCTTTAAAATACACATTTTGGCATAACTCAACAGCTTTTGCAATCAAATGTTTTTCTTCAGTTACAAATATCAAAGAGAACATAATCCAGATTCTCTGTGTGGTAGCCATCTTTACATGGCTTATTTTTTATATTACCTTGAGCCTATTGCTTTAAACTGCAGGCTTTTAAGCCTGAAATGGCACCGTGGCTGCTGGCTCCACCCACTTCAGCTTCCCAACATGGCGGTGGTACATTTTCTGCCAGCTCTGGGAGCCATCAACTCTCAGAAACAGTGGGTCTATGCTTTTATCAAGGCAGCATGTAGCCCAGAAACCTCTTTTTGTTTTGTACTAGCAAAGGCTAAATCCACCACTCAGCTTAATGTGCCACTTGCAGAGGCCTCATTCCTGCCATACTGCAGGTTGAGCGCACACACCAGGAACCCGCCATAGTAGCTCAAACACACATGCTGCCACTAACTTGAAAGAGACAACTAGGAACTGTTTTTAGCTCCATTTTAAAATCGTTTTAGTCAGGTTTTAGTTGGAAACTCTTGCCAACATGTTGAGTGCCATTTGTAGCTAGAGTTTTCCTGCCTTGCCCACAGTCAGGACAAATCTCTGTCACTGGCCAGTCCCACAGCCGCTCAGACCCAACCAAGTAAACACAGAGACTTATATTGTTTACAAACTGTATGGCCATGGCAGGCTTATTGCTAACTGTTCTTATAGCTTAAATTAATCCATTTCCATAAATCTATACCTTGCCATGTGGCTTGTGGCTTACCGGTGTCTTCACATGTGGCTTGTCATGGTGGCAGCTGGCAGTTTCTCTGACTCAGCCTTCCACTTCCCAGAATTCTTCTCCTCCTTGTCCTGCCTATACTTCCTCCTCTCTGGCCACTGGCCCATCAGTGTTTTATTTATTGATGAACCAGAGCAACAGATTTGACATACAGACCATCCCACAGCAGAGAAGGAATTCAGACTCAGAGAAAGAAAGAAAATAAGATGCCGGGGACCAGACAGACAGACATAGAGGAAGCAGGAAAGTAGGACATACAGAATGAAAGAAAGGTAAAAGCCCCTAGGCAAAATGAAAATGAATAGAAATGGGTTAAATTAAGTTAAAAGAGCTACTGAGACAAGCCAAAGCTAAGGCTGAATATTCATAACTAGTAATAAATCTCCATGTCTTTATATGAGAGCCAGTTGGTGGCCCAAAGAAAATTCCAACTACAATATAGAATTCCATTGACTGTGATTTGGTACATACAAATGTTTCTTTTAATTTTTCTCTAATTTTACCTTTTTTCATTTATATTTATTAATTTGTAATTTATTGTAGACGTAACATTAAGAAAGTATTTGTGATGTTTACTTTTGCCATCAATTGCCTCACCATAAACTCATGTGAGAGGAATATTAATGCAGTTTCATCTAGATGACTGTAGTAGAGAAAGCTAGCCCAGCACCAAACACAGCCAACAAACTGGTATGATATGATTAGATGCTAGAGACCCTGCCATGATTTCCTGTAAGCAGTGAGCTGTAACCTGGAATTGAAAGCCAAATCTATACTTTCTTCTCCTATGCTGTTTTCTAGAAAGTTATTTACTGTAACAACAGAAATAAAACTGGAGAAATGGTTGAACCTAAAAAGTGATGAGCTTTTAACTTATTTTTTACCAAATGAAAACAAACACACTGGTAGAATTATACATATTTAGAAGACACTATCTATCTGCCTATCTATCTATCTATCTATCTATCTATCTATCTATCTATCTATCTATCTTTCTATCTATCATTGATCTATCATTTATCTACACATCTCTCTCTATATATATATACATACATATAAGTATATGTAACAACAATTAATGAAAAAAAAGAGGCCATGAATTTGAAAAAGGAAAAAGAAGTATGTATGTGTGAAGTTTGGAGTGAGTTAAAGGAAGGGGGAAATAACAAAATTATAATATACTATCAAGAATTAAAATAATATAAAAGAAAAATAGAATTTTACTCAGAAATACAAATCAAGCCTATTCCTGTGACAAGAAATGTTTGTATATTGTCTGTATTTTGAATATGACATTGACTAAAATTGTCTAAATAGTTATTTAATTAAATGATGCTACATGCATGCATTATGTAATTGTATTTCTATAATTTCTTCACTCTGAATATTTGGTAAACTTCAACCTTTTATTGTTCTCTTTATATGAAGAGAAAATAGTGGAAATGAATTTATATGAAAATTGATGTTACACTTAAGCCATAAATGTTTATACATTTTCCCTTTTTATTCTGTGCTATAGTCTTTTCTCTCATTCATTTTATTTCAATAGATTCCTTCATTCTTTTGAATTCTCGTTCTTGTACAAGAACAAACATTCATAATTAGCAAATAAAAAATTCTTACCCTAAAAATGTCCATAGAAAAGGGGAAATAATATTTCAGGTCTTCACTAAAGTCATGTAAGCAACTTACTTTGTGTTTATAATAAGAAATTTTGTAGTTATCATCAGTTCAATTCATTACATTTCAAAGAAGAACAGATAGCAAGTCAAATTACCTTTTATTTATTCAGATTTATCCAGGGAAAATAACTTTTCTTTTTGTTAGCTCATGAGCATTGTTGAAGGCCACCTGTACCTGTGAACATGTGATACTATCTGCTCAGACCATGCTGATCATCTCCCATCACTTCTTGTTATAAAAGATGAAGTTTTAATAAAGAATTAGTTATAGTTGTTTTTAAAAATATAAAGCAATGTCTTGCTTTACTGATGTGAACACTATCAATGTTAATGGCAACGTTATCAATGTGTTAGGTCATAGAGATTAAAGTATCTAATTTTGTTTTAAGTAAATTAGATTAAAATGTTAATGTTTATTTTACAGATGGTTCTATCAAGGAAACTGATCATTATCAGAAATTAATTTTAAAAGTAGAAGGAACATCAAATATTCAAATGTTTTGAGCAGAATATTTATAACAAATCATGGTAACCTTGAACATAAAATCAAAAGCTATCAATTTTTCTTAGACTCTTAATTCACTATTTTCTCTTTGAATTACTCTAATACATTTAATTCTTTAATTTAACAGAAATATATTTCTGCTAGAAAACATAAACTTAAAATAATTATATAGATCTTCAAATTATATAAGGTCTGCAAGGTTTAGATAGTCCCTCTATAATCATTATTTACTTTTTTCTTTTTTGTGATGTTGAAGATCAACCCTTGTGCCTAATAAGCAAGTTCTCTACCTGTGATCTGTGTCTTTAGTCCTATCTGGTACAGGTTAAAGCATGGTCCACAGTGTCAAATACACTCAATCATTTTACAACTGTATACATGAAATTGTCTGATGCTTCCATCTAAAGCTTAGCACATGTTTTAGTTTGTTAAGGCCAACTGACATGTTCCCCTTGGGGGAATTGTTGCACAGATTGCTTATTCTGACAGTGGTGGTATTTTGATAGGAGCAGGAATTGAGAAGAAAATATGAAATGCATTTAGAGTCTCAGATCTTCCTGATGAAAAGAACAGTCTTTTCAAAATAACAATACTTTGTGGTCATAAAACATTTTGTGAATAAAATAATTACAGGTGATCTCAGCAGCAGAGAAAATTTTCACCTTTAACATGAGATTTTGTCCTTTAAAGATTAGTTTAAACTTGAGTTTCAGAGAGTCAGATGCCGAATTTGACAAGAGAAGTAGACTAGAGACCACCATCTTTATTTCTACCCACCAGTATTCATATTCACGTTCACTGTTTGAAACCTTCCTTCTTGTGATATTTGCAGCTATCACAAGTATAAAGATTACTGGCATGCTTTAAGACGAAGTTGCCCTGTAATGATGAAGTGTTTGTGTGTGTTTGACTGCATACATTCTTCACTTTGTTACCATATGTGCAACTGGGTCAGATGGCTAATGAGTTTTCAGGGCTAAGATGCATCTGGTCCAACTTTAAACTTATGGTTTACAATACTTCACTAGAAAGCATGTCATTAATCTTTCAGTGGATAATCTACCATAACTCCCAAACTAATTAAGAAGAGATATTCTTTTTAACAGGATTTGAAAATTAAGCACTACATAGATTAAGATGAAAATAATCTCCTACAACATTGACAGAAGAGTGTAAACATCTCAGATAAAATTGGTGCCTTTTTTCCTCTTATTCTGTCATATCCTGTGGCAGAAACATACAGTTAAATATGCTTTCTAATGGCCTTTCCCTTAAGGAAAAGGACAGATCCTTTTTCATCTTAGAATTCTCAGCATCTGGCCTAAAGTTAAAGAATAAAAATGTTTCTTGATTAGAATATTGAGGAATAAATAGAGAAAGACTCCATCTTGTAATCTATAAATTTATTAATGAATGACATTCTGGTGTATATACACATGTATATTTTTATATTAATATGATTATGAATAAATGTATTTGCATTTCAGAAATGAATAAACAGAGGCTCAGAAAATTTTGAAACATATGTATATGATCAACTAAATGCAAACTAATGTATTCATTTTAATTTAATAATAATTTGTAAAATATATTCAAATTTTTCAGTAAATTTTATTTTCTAATAATTTTGATTATGCTATCTTTGAGAACTAAATAATACATAGGTATTTTGGCTTTAAATTAAAAAAATCTTTCTGAAGCATAATAGTTGAACCTATAGATAGCATGTAAATATGGCAAAATTATTCACATTTTGGTGGAATTATGCATTAGGAATTCTTTTCTAAAATATTGCCAAGGATTTTTCCAAAAGAAACTATCATAACAGCTTTATTTGCAATAGCCAGAAGGTAGAAATATTCTAGATGTCCCTCAACCGAGAAATGAATAAAGAAAATGTGGTACATTTACACAGTGGAGTATTACTTAGCTGTCAAAAACAAGGACAGCAGGAAATTTGAAGGCAAATGGATGGAACTAGAAAAAAAAATCATCCTAAATGAGGTAGCCAAGAAAGACAAATATGGTATCTACTCACTCAAAAGAGGATATTAGTTGTAAAAGAAAGGATAACTATGCTACACTATAATCCACAGACACTAGGTAACAAGGATGGTTGAAGGGGCATGAGGCACCCAGATCTCCCTGGGAAGGGGAAATAGAAGAGATTTTGTGAGTGGACTAAGTGTGGTGGGTATAGGAATGTAATGGATCATTAGGAGGGAACGAGTGCTGAAGGGGATGGTTGGGGGAAGCATTTCAGCTCCAGTGAAAGCCTGGAGCAGGAGAATCTCCCAGGAGTCTATGGGGAGCACCCCAGTTAAGACTCCTAGCAATAGTGGTTAAGAAGTCTAAACTGACCATTTCCTATGACTAGATTAGTGTCTGGACCGCTTGTCATCAGAGGTGCTATCCAGCAACTAAATGGAGGCAGATGCAGAGACCCACTGCCAGTCATAAGGATGAGTTTGAGAATCATGTGGAGGAGAAAGAAGGACACTGTGGTGGTATTCTAATTGTACTGAAATGTGATTTTGATTGTATGTTAATAAATAAAGTTGCCCGGGGGTCAGAGCTATTAGAGCCATAGACAGAATGTGGCAGTGGTGGTGCACGCCTTTAACCCCATAGATCTCTGTGTGTTCAGGGATACAGCCAGCATTGGAGACATATGCCTTTAAGACCTGGGGGGCTGTACATACAGACAGTGACGAGGCAGTCACGTGTTTGGGTTTACAACCAATGAGAAGGCAGAATGACTATGAAATGACTTACACACAGGGAAATAGCTCTCTTTCGGGAAGCTAGGAGGAGGATTTTAGCTCTGAGCTCTGACCTCTTGGCTTTCTCTTTTACATTGGTTCTGTGTTTCTTATTTAATAAGACAGTTGGTTACATCTACAGGATACCATGGGGAGACTCACATAGTCAACTAACCTGGGTTCATTGGGGCTTGCAGAGACTGAACCATCAACAAGGAAGCCTGTAGTTGGAAGTTTTCCTGTATTCTGCCCGGCTCCCACAGCTCCATGGTCCCACAGACTTTCAGACCCAAGTAAGTACACAGAGGCTTATATTATTTTTAAACTATGGACATGGCAGGCTTCTTGATAGCTAGCTCTTATATCTTAAATTATCCCATTTCCATAAATCTATACTTTGCCATATGGCTTGTAGATTTTGCTTTACATCTTTACATCTTTGCTTCTCCTCACAATGGCTGACAGAATCTCCACCTCTCTCTGTTCCCTTCCTCTCTCTCTAAATAGAATCTCCCACCTGACTTATTCTGCCCCACCATTGACCAAACAGCTTTATTTATCAACCAATCAGAGCAACACAAATTCACTGTCTACAGGAAGACAATCACCCATCATTTTCCCTTTTCTTTCTATTCAAAAGGAAGGTTTTTAACTTTAACACAGGAAAACTTCTGACTACAAATGCTGCCCAGACATGGGGCAGGAATTTCCATCCAAAACCTGAGAAAGCTTCAAAGAAGGGTTCTATAATAGAGCCAAGAGCAGCTTCCTAGTTGTATCTCTCAGGAAAGCTGTGATACGGACATGCTGTGGTGTGTGGACTTGAGCTACAGTATGATGGGTTCATGGCATTTGGGTTTGAGCCAAGCAGTATGGTGGCATCTCCAAGCCACACAGTATTCTTCATGGTGATTTAGCTTTTGCTAGTACAGACAAAAAAAAAAAAAAAAAAAAAAAAAAAAAAAAAAGAGTTTCTGGGCTACATGCTGCCTTAATGGAGGCATAGACCCACTGTTTCCAAGAGTTGATGGTACAAATGGCTCCCAGAGTTGGTGGTAAATATACCACTGCCATGTTGGAAAGTTGAAGTGGGCAGAACCAGCAGCCAAAGCTGCCATTTCAGTTATAGTCATGCTGCAGTTTAAAGCAATAAATTCACAGTAAGAAGGATTCAGATGGGATAAACCATAAATAGTTTATAGTGTGTATAAAAGTGTACATAGGCTTGGAAGAGAGAAGAAAAGGAATATAGATGGTTATATAAAGAAATAGAAAGTTTTAAAAAATAAACTCTTTAAAGAGAAAGTAAAAGTAATATAAAAAATAAGCCACATAAACACGAGCATCACACACAATGTCTGGATTATGTTGTCTTTGGAATTTTTAACTGCAAAGAGATATTTGATTGTAAAAACTGCTGAATGAAATAAATATGTATATTTTAAAGGTATCTAGATTTCAATATTAATGACTAAGAATACGTTGCTTTGGAAAAGATGTTCTGCTTTTGTTTCCACAGAAGATGAGAACCTGTGGATTGCTTCCAGCTTAATATGGTTTGACCAGCCAAGACCCCCTGAAAGGTCTCCAATGACACCATGGCACAGATCTTCTAACATTCAAAATCAACTTCAAGGCAACTTTCTCAGACAATATAGCCTCAGAGACTACTCCAGACAGGACTTGACCATAATCCTAAAATTGTCTTTGTGTCCCCCAAAAAATTACCAACACGCTTTATCAGCAGGAAGTAGCTCAGAAAACTACACCCCCATTTCCAAAAAGTAGATTATACATGTTTGTTTGTTTAGGTTGTTGGTTACAAATTGTTATTGGTCATAGTCAATATCTTTCTAAAACAAGAAAGGGGGATATGATATGGAAATATAAGATATAGATATGATAGGATAAAATTGCTGAACCTACTTTTAAAGAGCAACTTGTTTAAAATGTTTTACATTGGTATAGATTTTTGTTTATTGATACAAATTTAAAGTTAATTTTATTACACTGTATATTTCTACTCTTGTTTAAGGTATTACATTTGTGCAGCTCATTTAAATTGTAATGGATAATTAAGAAATACAGAGTAATAATTAGTCTTCTATGATAATCAAGCTCATAGACATGTAAAGTTTTCTAGGTATACATAGATATAATTCAATTAGGTAGGTAATCTTCAAACACTTCAAAGACCTACAGAATATGACATTTAAAATGTTTTAAAAACTTAGACTTTCTTGACAATAAGGCACATCTTTTCCTGGAAGCACAGATTTACTTCAGAGAGAAAGGTAGGCACTGAAGACACTCCCTACGGAGTTTATCTTCTTCTTGGCAAAAAAAGCCATTTGGGCAAAAAACTGTTCTTACCTGGACTGCTTGACAAAAATGTTGTATCAACTGGACATACAGGACCCATAGGAAGGTGACCACTGAACTTTGTAAGACAAGATGGTCCTTCGGGTTCCTGCTTCACAGAGGAGACTGCCAGACAATCTAGAGGAAACAGAAAAAAGAGATTGAGAGACTCTAGGCCTATATGGCTGAAGATGGATGCCCCAACGTTATAGAAGAACTTTGGATGACTGTCCAGGCAGACAGCTGTCTCTGTCATTCTAGATTTTTGGAAGTTGCTTACAATGCACTTCCTGTTTACTTAGGTTATATTGTATCCTTCTGAGGTCTTTGATGCAGTTGAAGACTATATAGTTATAATTATGTTTTTCCTTGGTTATGATAATAGATAAGGTAGAAATAAAACCTTAGACTCACAAATATAGGATAGATATCTTCTTTAATTTTGCCAAATACAAATAGACTAGATATTATAACTATAATTCTTACTTGATAACTGTTTTATATAATTTTACTATGTTAAAGTTAAAATCTTCCTTTTTGATTAGTCAGAAAAGGGGAAATGATGGGTGATATCACTCTGTATGCTGTGAATGTGTTGTTCTGATTGCTTGATAAATAAAATGCTGATTGACCAGTAGCCAGGCAGGAAGCATAGTCAGGATAAGCAGACAAGGAGAAAACTGCGAAGAGGAAGGACAGAGTGAGGAGTCACCAGCCAGACACAGAGGAAGCAAGATGACAAGGCAAAACTGAGAAAAGGTACCAAGCCATGTGGCTAAACATGGATAAGAATTATGAGTTAATTTAAATGTAAGAGCTAGTCAGTAATAAGCCTGACCTAATGGCTGAGCAGTTATAAATAATATTAAGTCTCTGTGTGATTATTTTAGGAAAGGCTGCAGAACTGAGGGTGAGAGATTTGTCCTGACCTCAGGCCAAGAGGGACACAGGAAAACTTCCAACTATAGGAGCCTGAGTAGGAATGACCTAGGTTCTCTGAATATATCCTACAGCTCTATGGCTTGGTCCTCTTATGTGACTCCTAACAGTGGGGACAGGGCCTATCTCTGATTCTTTTACTAACTTTTGGAACCCTACTCCTCATAGTGGGTTGCCTTGCCCTGTCTTTATATATGGGGAAGTGCTTAGTCTTACTGCCATGCTTTGTTGATACTCATGGAAGCCTGCTCTATCCTGGATGGAGCAGCAAGAAGAGGAGGAAATGGGAGCAGTGGGAGAGGGAGGTAATGTAGGGGGAGGGACTGTGAGAGGAGGATGAGGGGAAGGCTGCAGTAACGATGTAAAATAAATATTTGAATTAAAAATCAAAACAAACCAAAAATAAATAAATAAAGGAACTTCCCTATTTGATTTTTGTCTTAGAAATGAACAGTCAATTATTTATTGGATTTTTGAAATTTTTAATAAACATGTAATTTGAAACTTTATTCTTGTTTTACTCTATGTCACATTAATTTTTATAACCTAACCAATTAATGAATTTTTTTACAAAAGCTAAAATTTTTCTTAGCCTCTTTACTTTTCATTTTACAGACTGTTAAATCTTATTATCTTAAGTCTCTTAGTGTTCTTCAGAATGCTATTTTAAGCCTTAAATATTTTCAGTGCATACATTTGACAAGTAATTAATTATTTTCTCTTTGAATTCCTTTTGGATACCTAATTCTTTATCTAGTGAAAAAGCATATGTCTGTCAGACAAAATAAAGTTAATAATTTGTATTATTTCAAATTATTTCAGCTCTGATTATCTGAATGTTTCCTACTACATTGACTGCTACAATGTCTATGGAATAAAACATCCTCAACCACCATTTGTTTAATTCAATTTTATATTAAGAGTGTTATTTAAATCATAAAATAAATACGTGAATTAATGTATTAATTCACACCTATGCCCATTTTATTGATGCAGCAAATTAACTTCTAACTGAAAGGAGCTCTGCAAGATGGAAAGGGAGAAAAGCCATCATTAGTTCTTCCTAGCTGCAATGCTAATGGCCAGAAAACACAGGGTTACAAAAGGTGCAATAGGACCACTTCTACCCTGGACATAACCAACAGACATCTAACTGGACTCCAGGTCCCCTCTACAGGATGCAGTCTGTGCTCAGCACTGTAAAGATGGCCCCTTACCAGCAGAACTTAGAGAGGACCTACTGCTGTCACTTTTCCAAACCAATACATTTGTAACTGCAGTCTCAGTACACATTCTTATATCCACTAATAAATACAGCTCTTACCTCTCACCAAAGAAGCTTTGTTCTGCAGCAGGTGACAATCATTAGAGAAATTCACAACTGGCCAAAATGAATGCAGAAAACAACTGACCATGGTGAGCACAGCTCCAACTGATTCAGCTACAGTACAACTTCTTCACAGGGAATATCACCAATGGTCAGAAATACTGTAAGGATCAGGACCCCCACTTGTAATATATTTGTTTCTGTGTATGACAAGGGAGCTCAGTCTTTGAAATCTCAACCATAAAGTTGACTATAAAGACACGTATAATGACAACAGTAGTTGCCATCCAATGATGGATGAAGGAAATCTCACAAGGCCCAACCCCAAGATGAAGAACTACTGACAATTGATGGCTGCTGTTAGAGGAAGCATGGTATCCTTTGGGATCATGAAAACTGATAGTTTATCCAATCCTGTGCACTAAGCCCTAAACACATATGCATAGGAGCCATAAATAACCCTAGATTGGTGTGCATACCTCTGTGGGAGACTTGGAGTACCATGAATGCAGTGAACAAGCTCAGGCCAATTGATGGAGCGAACATAGCATGTGATGCTGTAAAAATAAAATGCCAAGTTCCTGGGGGTTGGGGTGGGGAGGAGAGGATGGGGAATGGGGACATGAGGGATCAGGTGGGTAGGTTGGGGACAGGATGGAGTGGGGGAGTATTGAAAGAGATGTCTTGATGGGAGGGTACATTTCAGTGTTAGGGAGAAACCCGGTCCCAGGGAAACTCTCAGGAATCAACAAGGGAAGACCCCACCTAAGACTCCTAGTAATAGTGGAAAGAGTGCCTGAACTGGCCATTCCTCAAAATTAGATTTGTGAGTACCCTAATTGTCATCAGAGAGCATTCATCCAGTAATTGATGTAAGCAGATATAGAGATCCACAGCCAAGCACTGGGCTGAACTCTGAGAGTCCTGTTGAAGTGAGGGAGAAGGGATTGTATGAGCCAGGGTGGTCAAGGTCATGATGGGTGAACCCATAGAGACAGATTACCTGAGTTTCTTGGAGCTCAGACTCTGAACCTACAGCTAGGGAGCCTGCATGGGACTGTCCTAGGCCTTCTACATGGGTGTACCAGTTAGCTTGATCTGTTTGTAGGGCTCCTAGAAGTAGGATCAGGACCTGTCCTGGTGTTTGAGCTGGCTTTTGGGTACCTATTCTCCATGCTAGGCTGCCTGGCCCAGCTTTGATTCAGGGGGAAGCACTTGGTCCTGTCTCAGCTTGAAGTGCCAAGCTTTGTTAATGCCCATAGGAACCCTTCCCCTTTCTGAAAGAAGAGGGAGAAGAGGGTGAAGGAGGAAGGGTAAAGGGGACAGAGAGAACAGGAGGAGAGGAGGGTGGAGAAACTGTGATCGTGATGTAAAATAAATGAAAATTTAAAAATAATTAAACAAAACAAAACAAAACAAAACAAAATGATGGGGTCTGTGTTGATGTCCACAGCCCTTGTCACAACAGAGGACCATAGGAACCATGCGTATGGAAATCTGAAGGCTGAGACCTCAGCCGGCCCCACCCTTCACTGGTCCTGGAATAGTTAGTTGGTCCTCCCTCTTTCTGGACACTACAGCTGGACACCAGGACCGATCAGGAAGAGATGACCCCACACCACACCAAGGGCATAGGATTGCTGGCTCCACCCCTCATCTGACTGAGCAACTCAGCTACCACCCAGGCCCAGATCGTGGGGTTTGGATTGGTCCACCCTAACATCTACCCCATCTATGACCTGTATATGAAGGGACTGCTCCTACGGAACCATAGCTGCAGGATCTTCATGACTTGTAAAAGAGCAGGATATCCTAGAAGAGTTTCAGAGAGGGTCCAGTGATGATGGTGTGTCAAAGCCAGAGGCTTTGAACCAGACCAATGCCTCATTGCAACGTCCATTTGTAGGTAGGGCTGATTGACAAAAGGGTGTACTGCATGACATACCACAGCTCCCAGTGCCACTGGAACAAATCAAGAGATGTTGGAGGGGTGGGAAAGATGGAGGAAGAAGGTGGCTTTTTTGTTTTGTTTTGTTTTTAATTAATTTGGGGGACTTTTTTAGGTAGGGATGCTTCAGGGATTAGGGGACGTTATTGAGGGACTGGGAGGTATGCAGTATTGGGGTGCATGATGTGAAATTCCCAAAGAATCAATAATTGTTATAAAAATGAAATCTCCCTAACCACCCTCCAAAAACCATAAAATCTCATCATATTTGCCTCATCTATCTCCCAAGGCAACTAAGCTTAGTGCCCAAAGAGAACTCTTTGACATATGATTCCCTCAACTACAAAAGGTAAAATAAAAATGCTCAATATGTCGATTTCCATTTTTTCTTAGTTTGTAAAACACTACCCTTGGGACTTACATCTTTTTACAACTACACAGAACAGGGAGGGTATCAGCAATCAAGAGAAGAAAGGAAGTTTGTGAGGAGACACAGAAGTCAGGGTTTGAAACTCAATAAAGAGACAGTTTACCTACAATTAGGAGGTCTGTCTACAAAGTACATAAGCTTCAACAGTGGATTGGCCCCTTATAAATTGTGCATAACCTCAGTGGTGTATGTATCTCCTTCATTCCTTGGAGACAGCATTCTTTTTGGACTTCTGAGAAGGAAGTTCAGGCCTTTAGAGAGGGTTCATGGGCATGGACAATTAGTGCAACTTGACTGTAAGGAATTGGAAAAAGCAAACATAGCCAGTTGTTACAGGATTCTGCCTTGTGGAAACCAAATTAGAGATTTTTAGAACATTGACAGCATAAAAAATTAAAATCATATACTTCAAAAATTATGCTTCCAAAACTAGTAACAGAGGTGAAATAGGTGTATTCATGAAGAATGTATGCAAATGTCTCCGAATTCCCAGCCTACTGACTGAAAATGGGTGTCTTGCAAAAGATGGTAAGTAAAGACTAAAGGAACAGACTCCTTCCTTAAATATCAAGAAATGGATGAAAGATTTCAAAGAATATATCAAGCTTAGAAGCATGCAATGAAAGAAGAATGCAGTATGTTTCCCAGGAACTAACCCAAAGATCTCTGTGTGCATGTGAGTGTGTGTGTGTGTGTGTGTGTGTATAAATCGCTAAGACACTTAACAAATTACTCAAAATAATTATTTTAGGTAATAATACTGAATTTTCTTAGCCAGGAAATGAGCACATATACATGAACATGGAGTAAATGAAAATACTAATGGAAAGAAATGAGTCATTTATAAAGACATCATTCAAAAATAGAATTATCATTGAAAAACACAACGACTGAGGTTTAAAATGTCAGTAAAAGCCTCATCAACTGACTTGAAAATTCATGATTCAAAGAGAAAAGATTTGAGTGAACTCTAAGAAAAATGCATATTAAATAGAAGGGAACTTTAGTTGGACTAGTCACATATTTCCTAGCAAATACTTATATCTGAAAGAATATAGAATCATACATCCAAAGTGTCAAGGGAGCAAAGTTTTCACCTGAAAATACATCACCCATACAATATTATTTAGAAATAAGAGAAAGATAAAGACTTCCCCAGGAAAGAAAAGCTAAGAGACTTTATTACCACTTAGATTTACATTAAAGCAAATGCTAAAGAGGACTTTTTAAAACAGGGAATACTAACTGGAAATATGAATGCATGTGGAAATATGATGTTTATTGGAAATGATAATTATATACTAAATATCAGAATACTTTACTAATGAAACTAGCAAAATGGTTAAAAGAAAAATTGAAACTACATTAATTTATAAATAAATGGCACAAAATAGATGATATAAAAATCATAAAAATTGGGGAGCACAATGAATTTATTTTTATTAAAGTATGCTATGAGCTTCAAATAGATTGTCATAAATATAAGATGTTTTACAGAATTTCCATAGCTACCACAAGAGAAAGAATAATAGATACACAAACTGGAAGAGAAACAAATCTTTGCACTACTCCTGAAAAGGGGATGTATAAAACATTAATTCACAAAAGAAGGCAATAATAAGGAACAAAAATGCAATATAAGAATGAATAAAAAAACAGCAAACTCTTACCTATGAACAATTTCTATAAATATAAATGGCTTATCTTCTCCAGTTAAAATAAATCTTGGTGCTAATTTGTTTAAAAGCAAAATTTAACTACATGCTGCTTAAATGAGATTTGATTTAGGTTTAAATGCATGCATTATATGAACATTAAGGGATAGTGAAAGATATTTCACAAAGGGACACCAAAGTGAGAAGTGAGCTATGCTTATGCCACAAGAAAAAGGTTATGTACTACAGCAGCAAGAAAGGCCACCATAAAATAGAAATAGGGTTGATTCATCAACATTGCTACAAGTGCAAATAAACGTATATCATCAGTAAAAAGCAAACATTAGCAGTTTGGAAAGAGCAATTAGAAAATGATATTGTAACAGCAAAGAACTTTAATCAAAAGAAAAAATAGCCAGAAAGATATAATTCTAAAGATCTGAACCAAACTGTAGTGCACTCAATTTTGTAAAAACTTTGCCACTAGATTTGAAGACACAGAAAATCCAAATCCAACAATAGTAAGCAAATCCAAATCAGTAATAGTAGGTGATTCCAATACTCTACTTTCTAAAATAAACAGGATATTGTGACATGAAAATAAACAGAGAAATATCAGAATTAGGTGAGATTAAGTCAAAGAGAACTAAGAACTATCTAAACGACATTCCACCCAAGCAAGAAAGAAAACATATCCTATTCAGCAGCCTATAGAAGCTACACTGAAACACAAAGCAAAACTTAACAAGTTCAGAAAAACATTAAATAAATCCATGAATCCTTTCTGACCAGAAGAGAAAAAGCTAAAATTTAACAGCAAATAAACCTGTAGTAATCACAAAAGCTTATGCAGAGTAAATAACACATTACTGAATGATGAAAAATCAAAAGAAAATATCAAGTAAAATAATAATGCTTAGAAATGAATAAGAATGAAAACACAAGACAACAATGCCTTGGAGACACATTAAAAGCAGACCTAAGAGCAAAATACATGCCTCTAATAGCCTACAAAAAAAATCACTCTTGATTCAATTACCCAAAGGAAAGAAAGAGATAGCTCAAATTAAAAGAATGAGATATGAACGTGGAAATATTACAAAAACACAGGAAATTCAGAATCACATGGGGAATACTTTAAAATTAGAAAATCTCAAACAAATGCAAAAGTTTCTAGATTCATCCAAACCATCAAATTTAACCAAGAAGAGATTAAAAACTTAAAGTTAAAAAACTTAAAGAGTCATAATAAGGAGATTGAAACACTAATAAATGCTTCCCAAGTAAAAAGCACAGTCTTGGATTTAAAGGAGAATTCTACCAGATTTTCAGTGAGGATCAACAACTAATACTTATTAAATTATTCCAAAAATATAAATAAAAGGAGTACTTCAAACTCCTTGTACAAAGCCAGTTGTTATTCTAAAATTCGTATGGTCCCACAAAATCTTCCAGCTAGCCAAACAAACCCACAACAGAAAAAGATGCTGAGGAACTACAGTTTCCACGGTGCATTATATAACTACAGTAAGAAAAAATACATGGAACAAGCATCAAAATAGACTTGTAGATCCATGGAACAAAATACAAGACACAGATATAAATGTATATGATTACAGCCATCTGACATTTGACAAAAATGCCTAAAGTGCATAATGGAGACAAGACCATAAAATGGTGCTTGAAAAACTGGATGTCACACACACACACACATGCACGCACACACACATACACACACACACACACACACACACACACACACACACACACACACACACATAAATATTCCTGCACATCAGTCAACTCAGAGTGGATCAAATACCTCAGTTTGAAATCTGGAATAATAAAACTGCTAGAACAAAACACAAAACATAGGTAGTACTCCAGTTTCCCAGTGATTTATACTAACAATTAACTATACATCAAATAGAACAAACATTTGAATGAAGCAGAATATCAAGCAGTGGGAGACAATCTTTACCAGCTCTCCATCTGATAGACTAACACATAGAAATAAAGAAATCATAAACAAAAGATCAAGAAAAGGAATGACTTGATTAAAGGAGGCCTATGGCTCTTAACAGAGAGTTCTCAAAAGAAGAAACAAATATAGCTAAGAAATGTCTCAAGAAGTCAAGGAGCTGGGGAGGTGAAGAATATGATCAAAGTATACTACATAAAAAAATGTAAACTGGAAAAATATTCCTGTGTAATTAGAGAAAAATGCCAAATTCTACTTTGAAAATTGATCCTACAATAGTTAGAATGGCTAAGACCAATTAATCATTAGTAAATGTTCATTAGAATGTGGGGAGAATAAATCTCCAAGTCTAGAGTGTTTTCTATTGCTGTGATAAACATTATGAACAAGAGCAACCTGGAGAGAACAGGATTTACTTGGTTTCAGAAGATGACAATGCATTACTGAGTAAAGCCAAGACAGCAACTCAAGCAGGGCAGGAGATTAGCAGAGATCACTAAAAAACACTGCTTATGGGCTTGTTCTCATAGCTTTCTCACTCTGCTTTAGTTTGCAACCACTGACTTGGGGGTGGGTACCACTCAAGGTAGATGGGATTCTCCTATGTCAATTATTAATCAAGAAAATGAAGCCCATCCCCTTTTACCCTATTTCTTTTCTTTTGTATCAGTAACCAGTTCAGAGAACAACTTTCTACTAGGGACTCCAGTGCTCACACTCAGGTAGTAGTTGGACCATCACTATCCTATTTGAGTTCAGATCTTTCAGACCCACTCCTATTACAGTAGTTTGAACCCCTTCTACCACCCCAAGTGCATTCCCTAGGGACACTACCTCATGGTGAGAACCCAGGGTCACCTGATGCTTTTACCCATTTCTCCAAACTTCCTCTTAGTCTTGCTGAATCGTGCATTCAGGAGTCTCTCCTCCCAGCCGACTATGATTCACTTAGGACACCTACTCTTGGTTCTAACCCAGATAATCCCTTTTCTTCCCTCTCAGACTTCCCTTCTGTATCTCCATTCCTGTATGTCAGCCACCGATTCTAAGAAACATTTCCTACCAGGCACTCTCAGCGACCACACTGGGCAGGGAATCATATAGCAGGCTATTCACTATCTTTCCTGTCTTTTATCAGCATCTCTCTAGACTTCCTCATAGTCCTGTAGCAGTCTTCTCTAGGTCCTCTCAGCATTTTCTCGAAGCCCATCATTTTTATTCCTTTGTGTCACCCACCAACATGCAGAAGCACACTGTATCAGGTACTCCACAGCTCTCACAATTCTTAAGATTCATAGTGGGCAAAAGCAACCAAAGAACAGAACAAAGACAAGTCTAGATATCTACACACACACACACACACACACACACACACACACACACACACACACACACACATCATAACTCCAGATGCCTAAACACCAGTGTAAAAGTACAATAATGAACAGCCAATACAGTATGCCTCCACCAGAAACCAGGAACCCTGTGGTGATTTAGCTTAAGCACAAAACAAAGAATTCAAAATATCAAATAAGATTTAAGACTTTAAAGATATTATGAATAAATGACTTATTTGAAAACACAAATAGTTGAATGAAATAATGAAAACAATTTATCATATGAAAATAGAAATAGAATCACCAAAGAAAACCAAACTGTAATACAACTGGAAATCAAAAAATTAGGATGTCAAACAAAAGCCACAGAAGTAACCTCATCAACAGATTAGAGAACATGAAAAAGAGAATTTCAGGTCTTCAAGAGAATGTTAAATCTAAAAAAAAAAAAAAAATTGGCATACAGAAGAAATCTGGGACACTGAAAAAAAGGCACAGAAAATATGAACAAACTCACAGAAGAAAAATATTTCTCCAGACTAAAGAAAAAGCTGCCTAGCATGGTATAAGAAGCATTCATAACTCCAAAAAGACTGCATCAAAAAAGAAATTCCCCTTGACATATAATGATCAAAACATTAAATGTACAAAGCTACAAAAGGATACTACTAAAAGCTGCAAGAGAAAAAGGCCAAGTAACATACAAGACAGGCCTATTAGAATACCGACGCATGAGTTTTTAATGAATATTCTGAAAGCCAAATGGGCATGGACAGATGTTCCTCAAAATAAGATACCACAAATGCCTGCCCAGATTACTATACCCAAAGAAACTATTCAAAAAAAATTGCATGATAAAACCAAATTTAAGTAATTTCTATATACCCATGCAGCTTTACAAAAGGCCATAAAAGGAAATCTTCCATTTGAAGAGGTTAACCACATACAAGAAGACCTAAGAAATAAACATTGAGCAATAAATCAAAAGAAATGGAAAACCCACAACATAACAACAAAACAATATGAATCAATATGCACTTCTCATTGATAACTTTCAATACTAATGGTTTCAATTCCCTTAGTAAAAATATACTTTACTCATGTGACTCTTTTTAACTCTCAGAGTATAAATTGTCTGATGTTGTAAGTAAAGTTGGCTTTGCATGAGGTTTTAGTCTGCCTCATTTTTTTTTTGGGGGGGGGAGTGGTTCACAGGGTTTCTCTGTGTAGTGTTTGGTGCCTGTCCTGGATCTCGCTTTGTAGACCAGGCTGGCCTTGAACTCACAGAGATCCACCTGGCTCTGCCTCTCAAGTGCTAGGATTAAAGGAGTATGCCACCACCACCCAGCTAATCTGCCTCATTTTTAGGATCCATTCCCCCAGATCCCACCATCTCTAGACCAGTGAATAGCTAGGAAATGGAAATGTCCTTCAACTGGTAAATGTATAATGAAACTGTGGTTAATGCACAATGGAATCTAATCAGCCATACAAACAATGCAATCACGAAATATATAGGTAAACAGATAACACTGGGAAATATTAAGTCGATCAAAATAATACAACCCCAGAAAGGCTACAATTTCTCTCTTGTATGTGATCCCTAGTTTCAAAAATCAGATGTGAGTCTATAGCTTGGAGTGACCTCAGAAATCAGAAAAATAAATAAAGGGTCATGACTGAGGAGGTTTGCTGTGGATATCACTCTATATAAATAAACACTGATGGCCAGTGACCAGGCAGGAAGTATAGGCGGGACAAAGAGAGAGGAGAATTGGGGAAACAGGAAGAAGGGGGAGAGACACTGCAGCCACCGCCAGGAGAAGAGAATGAAGAGATGCCGGTAAGCCACCAGCCACGTGGCAAGGTATAGATTTATAAAAATGGGTTAATATAAGATAAAAGAACAGTTAGCAAGAAGCCTGCCACGGCCATACAGTTTATAAGTGATATAAGCGTCTGAGTGATTATTTTATAAGTGGATTGTGGGACTGCGGGGCTTGGGGAACCTGGAGAGAAGCCCTCCAGCAACAAATGGCGCCCAACGGCTCGAGTTTCCACCTTAAACCTGAGAATATTTAATAACCAATTCTAAACAGAGCCAAAACCAGGTTCCTGCTTCTTGTCTCATACAGGCAGCTAGATGCGGCAAAACGCAAGTTTGGACACTGGCGGGTTCCTGGCGGGTGCGTTTAGTCTTTACTAGTATTAAAAAAAAAAAAAAAGAGGTTTCTGGGCTACATGCTGCTTTGATAAAAGCTTAGACCCACTATTTCTGAGACTTGATGACTCCCAGAGCTGGCGGAAAACGTACCACTGCCATGTTGGAAGCTGAAGTGGGTGGAGCCATCAGCCACAGCGCCATTTCAGGCTTACAATGGTACAGTTTAAATCAATAGGCTCAAGGCTCAAGGTAATATAAAACATAAGCCACATAAAGATGGCTACCACACAGAGAATCTGGATTATGTTCTCTTTGATATTCATAACTAAAGAAAAACATTTGATTACAAAACCTGTTGAGTTATGCCAAAATGTATATTTTAAAGGTACCTTGACTTCAAAATTTGGATATAAGGATATGTTACTTTGGAAAAGAGGTTCTGCTTTTGTTTCCACAAAAAGCCAGAGGCTGTGGACTTGTTCCAGATTAAGATACATCAGGTTTCACCAGCCAAGACCCCCTGAAAGGACTCCGATGACACCATGGCCCAGATGATCCAACATCCAGATCGGTTTCAAGGCAACTGGTTCACACAATACAGCCTCACGGACTACCCCATAGGTCTAAAATTTTCTTTGCGTCCCCATAAGATACAGCGCCCCCTCCAGCAGGAAGTAGTAAGAGATGCTACGCCCAAATTCCCAAATATACCAAGCTGGCTTTAGAGGTGGAATTGGCTCACTCCCCCTCTAAACCCAGACATATTGCTTTAAAAAAAAAAAATGGTTAAGGGATTCTTGTGTCCCAAATCAGAAGAGCCCTCTGGTGTGGGACAGAGAAAAACCAATATTTTTATTTAAAACAGGTTAATTATAAATGTGATCTCTTTCTAAAAAAGAAAAGGGGATATGATATATAGGAGGATATGGAGATGATAAGATAAAAGGGTAGATTAATGAACCTACTTTTAAAGAATAACTTGTTTAAAATGTTTTACATTGGTATAGATTTTAGTTTATGTTTAAAATGTTTTACATTGGTATAAATTTTGGTTCATTGATACAAACTTGAAGTTAATTTTGTTATACTCTCTCTATATATGTATATATTTCTATTCTTGTTTGAGGTGTTGTGTTTATATAACTCATTTAAAATTGTAATGGATAATTAAAAATAGATTAATAATTAGTCATCTATGATAATCATATCTGTATCCATGTTAGTTAAGTCTTCTAGGTATACATAGATATATTTCAGATAGATAGGTAATCTTCAAACACTTCATAGACCTGGAGAATATGGCATTTAAATAACTTAAAATTCTGTTGACGTGAGACACAATTGCTCCTGGCTGCACCAATTTGATCCCGAGAGAATGTTGGGCTTCTAAGACATTTCCATTTGGAAGTTTGTCTTTTTGGCACAAAATGGCCTACTGGGCAAAGAACTGCCCTTGCCTTGATGGCTGACAGTACAAATGCAATGCTGTCCTTTCTGGACAAGCGGGACACAAGGAAAGCGACCACTGTACTCTGCCAAGACAGGGTAAGATGGTCTTTCAGAAATCCTGCTTCTGAAAATGGTCTGTCAGATACTCTAGGCCTGTAGCCAATTTGAATGCACCAACAATGCTGAAAAACATTAGGTGACTGTCCAGGCTGCCAGCTGTCTTGGTCTACTTTTGCAAGATTCCCAAAAGTTGCTTGCATCCATCTACCATTTCTCAGGTACCATTATGTTCCTTCTCAGGTCTTTGATGTGGTTGAAGACTAGATAGTCGTAATTTCCTCAGTTATGATAAAAGATAAGTTAGCTATAAAACCTTAAACTCACAAATATAAGATAGATAGGACATCTTCTTTAATATTGTAACTATAATTCTTGCTCGGTAATTGTTTTGTTATATGTAATTTTACCATGTTAAAGTTAAAACCTTCCTTTTTAAAAAAAGAAGAAAGGGAAGTGCTGTGGATATCACTCTATATAAATAAACACTGATGGCCAGTGACCAGGCAGGAAGTATAGGCGGGACAAAGAGAGAGGAGAATTGGGGAAACAGGAAGAAGGGGGAGAGACACTGCAGCCACCGCCAGGAGAAGAGAATGTAGAGACGCCGGTAAGCCACCAGCCACGTGGCAAGGTATAGATTTATAAAAATGGGTTAATATAAGATAAAAGAACAGTTAGCAAGAAGCCTGCCACGGCCATACAGTTTATAAGTGATATAAGCGTCTGAGTGATTATTTTATAAGTGGATTGTGGGACTGCGGGGCTTGGGGAACCTGGAGAGAAGCCCTCCAGCAACAGAGGTTGCTTGAGAACATAATATCAGGGTCAAAATGATATGAAGGAGGAAATGGGGAAATTGGAAGGGAGAGTTTTAACTAGTGAGGGGAGAGGAAGGTCAGTACAGAGGGAGATGAGGGAGGGAGGATAAATACATTGATGGGGTTGGCAAAAGTCTTAATGGACCCTCTTTATGAAAGGGAGTCTATGCCCCACACTGCTTGAGTAACCAAGAACCTGAGATTAGATAGCTCAGAGAAGTAGGGTAAAACCAAGCACTATTGGTCTAAAAAAGAAAAAAAAGGTGTCAATAAAATGACTCCCAATGATACTCTGCTCTGCTCATGGATCAGTCCCTTCTCCAGTCATTTTATGGCAAGCTTCCTCTGGAAGCAGACCGGATCAGATGCAGAGGCCCACAGCCAGATATTACCTGGAGAGAAAGAGAGAGAGAGAGAGAGAGAGAGAGAGAGAGAGAGAGAGAGAGAGAGAGAGAGAGAGAGAGAGAGAGAGAGAGAGAATGGAATCCTAGGAACACACAGCTCTAAATAAGATGCCTTCATCAAATACCCTCCCCTCATAACTCAGTAAACCCATTGAAAGAGTAGTCAGAAAGATTGTTAAGACTCATAAGGGATGGAGGACACCAGGAAAACAAAGCTCTTTGAATCAGCTAAGCAAGGTTAACTTTGAATCAGCTAAGCAAGCACACTAACTCACATATACTGCAGCAGCAAGCACAAGGCCTACATGTGTGTGCAGCAGGTCTTCTGCTTTCAGCTTAGTGTTTTTATTGGGCTCCTGACCATGACAATGAATGGGTCTCTGACTCTTGTGCCTGATCTCTTGAAACTCTTCTCCTCCTGTTGCTTTGCATATTCAACTTCAATATGATAGGTTTTGTTACAGCTTACTATATTTTATTTCATCATGTTTGGTTGTTATCTCTTAGAAGCCTCTTCTTTCTAAAGAGAAACAGAAAGGGGATGGATCTGGAAGGGAGGAGAGGGGAGGGGAGGAGTAACTGGGAGTCATAGAGGGAGTGGAAACAATAATCAGAATATATGAGAAAATATTCAATTGCCATATATTGAACCTATGAACAACTGACCAGTATGGAAAAATATCCCTAGCGTGCAACAGTGGCACTCATATCTGGGAAGTAACCAGCTCCTATCTAATTGGATTTAAGGTCCTCGCCACATAAAGGAAATCATACCAGATATTGGAAACATAGCCAATTCTATGCAGACTAATGAGGTCACAGATCAAAGAGTACAAACTACTGGTTGCACTTTACTAGATTAATGTAATTCCTAACAGCCTTCTAAATATATATCCATGTGTCCACAGATAAGCGTAGGTCTCTCTCTTCATCAATGAATCATTTTTATGAAACATACAGAGATCCAAAACTGGTCAAAACACAGAGAACAACTGCCTATTAGATGCTCATGCTCAGTTGATTATATTTGCAATACGACTCTTCACTTAAGGCTCAGAGAAATTGTGGGAGAGTAATTGGAAATACTGCAAAAGCCAGAATTCCAGGACAGTTGCTGTGTGATTATGCCTTCTACATATTACAGGGGAGTTGCACTTGTGATACTTAACAATATGTTTGTGTAAACAAAAACTGAACAATAGCAATATTATTTGACATACCAGTGGGTATGGGGGAAAGTATCACAAGCCAATACTCCTAGGAAATCTATAGGCAATTTATCATTATTAAAAGTGGGTAAACCACTTTCAATGGTGTTCACAGATGAACTTCATACAAAGTTGTCATCCCTAAACTTATATACATATAGGCAAGACTAAATTGATCCAATAGATTGTGTGTGTGTGTGTGTGTGTGTGTGCGCGCGCGTGCGCGCGCGCGCGTGCGTGCATTGCTGGTCCCCAAGACTGACCATTCTCTGTTCTGAAAACACTGGGATTTCAGTACCATATTTACACATGGCTCATGGCTCTCATGTGAGTGCTAAGAATCTGAACTCACATGCTCATGCTTTCAAATATGTATTTCACCGGCCCAGCCATCTCCCAGTTCATATTAAGAAGTGATTTAATTTTAGTATTTCTTAACTTTCCTTCATTAATGCAATGTAGCTCTCAATGTGCTAGTTTCTTCTTAAATCTATTCCTACTATAATTCTTTTGGTGGTATAGTTTACACAACACTTCAAAAATAGTTTATCAATGGCATAACTATAAGAGATTATTGCATTTTTCATTATTCCTCTATTTTTATTTTGGATAATTTTATATATGAGTACTGTATTGACACTAAGTTCACCTTCTCTCCTCCCAAATCTCCCCAGGCCATCTCCCAAATACTGAATTCTTATTCTTCTAATTCTCTTATGCATACATGTGCACACACACACACGAGAGAGAGAGAGAGAGAGAGAGAGAGAGAGAGAGAGAGAGAGAGAGAGAGAGAGAGAGAGATGAGAAAAAAGAAAATAAATTATATGTTAGGGTCAGAATAGTTTTAAATGTGTGTACAATACAAATGACTTCCAGATATGCTGATTCCCATATCATTTCATTCATTCATCAAAATTCCTATAGAGATTTTCATAAACATAAATCAGTCCTAATATGCATATGACTCGAAAAAGTTTCTCACTAAAACAAACCTGAGCCAGAAAAGAAAAGTATTAACATACATTTTTCAGATTCAAAGTGAAAATATGGGGCTCCATAAATCAATGCGTGATGGTACTGGCATGAGAAGAGACTCGAACTAATGGAACAGAATTGATGTTCCAGAAATGAGTGGATACTTATGAAGAGCTTTGCTAAAATTGAAAATAAATTATAATAAAAAATGGTAGTCTATGTAATAAATAGTGTTGGTTGAACTGAATGTATCTTTTTACCATTCAGAAAAAGTAGTTCCAACAGATTGAAGACTTGAGTACAATAAACTGTAAAAAGCCAGACTGGAAAAACAAACAACAATCAAAAACAGAAGGAACTTTGACATAGGTTTGTCAATGATTCTGGATGTAACCCTCTAAAGCCGAGCATGTGTGGCTACCTCACATCAAACTGTTTCTGTCTTGCAGTGTAAACCATCAAAAAAATGAAAAGTAAATCTACAATGTAGGCAGTTTTAGTGAGTATTTGTAAAAAATCATTTTATCAGGGGATTAGTGTTTAAAATATATAAGGAACTGACATAACGATAATAAAAGCACAAGTAACGTAATCTTAAAAGTTGAGCAGAGAACATCAGTAATATTTTTTCTTGAAAATTCAGGTATTCAGCAGGTATACAGAAGGCTATCTAAATTACAAATTACAAGGGAAACATTAAAAAAAAGGCAAAAAGGTACCTTTTCATCTTTGTCAGGATGGCTATTACCCAGAAATCAAAAGATAAATAATTTCACAGCTATGAAGGATAAGAAACTTATCAATATCAATAGGAATGTAAATAGGGATGGCCTTCATGGAAAATACTATGTATATGGCTCTGTTGAATCTTCCAACTCCATTCTGGGTGAAATCAAATCATGCCTTAAAGAGGCAGCAGAATTTCTACATTACTGAAGTGTCATTTTTAGCAACCAGGTTACAGAAGAAGGTTACAACAGGTTATAGAAAAGCCCACCTACAGAGGAGTGGGTCAAGTATACATGGTACTAAAACCCCAGAAAATTAGCCTTAACATGGAATTTTACAGTATTTCACAACATGCAAGACATAGGATATTCTATGCAAAATTAGTCACAGAACACAAACACTGAGAGTTCTAATACGTGGAATAGAAGGAATAAACTCATGGAACTAGATACTGAATGGTAATTGGAAAGGACTAGTAAATGGAGCTCATTTGGTCAAAGGGAATAATGTCTTTAAATCAAATACACTAAGGTATCTGATGCACAGTCCGGTGACTCCAGTTGATGCCCTGTGTTTGTTGAAATGTGTTGGGTAGATCTTAAGTGTTTCCTCCACTCACCATAAAGTGCTTGTCTGTGTGCGATGAGGCTTACCTGATTGTGCTGACCATATGCTCAATATAATACAAACAAAACCATCAGCTTGCACATGCATAAATTCATTTTCAAAAAAGAGGGTAGATATTATGAGAAACTTCCTCCAAATTTTGATCTAGGTGTGTCACCAAATCGCTTCATGTCACATCTTCAAATGAGTAGATCGGACCTGCTTGGTACTGAATGAAAAAAAAAAAAAAAAAAAAAGTTGTCTGAATCTTGGAACTGATAGGGCATCAGCAGCATGATCCAAGTTGTAGCCACCTGAATAACATCAAATAACATCACATACTGTCTACATTTAGTGCTGTTTTACCTCAACAAAATACTATTATTTTTTATTAATCTTAAGGACCAATAGATAAAAGACATGTAAATGAATTTAAAGTGGTGGGAAATGTCAAATATAGCCAAATGAAATTAAATTTTAAACCGTTAAAGGAAATAGTAGTAATTAATTTTATTTGGAAGGGCTGTGTGCTCTGAATTTATTTATTTTTCATATTTCTTTTCGTTTTGCTATATCATACCAATTATATTTAGACCTCAGAATGTACAGAATGATGCATTTACTGCCATCACTAAGTCATTACTTTAGCTCACACGAGTCGCATCATCTCATTTAAGAAATGGCGTGCACAATCTGATTACTCCAAGCAAGAAGCTGGTTTCTGCAGCACTCTGCTCTTAAGGCACCTTGTAATAGTTGTGCTTTCTGCACTGAAGCAATCCCCTCCAAGGCGCTGTTTGTTTCCAAAGCTTCCTATACATAATGTGCAAGCCTTTTCGATTGTGAGCAGTGTAGTCATAGTAGTTAGGGCTTTATTACTTAATTCTAATTTGTATTGATGGCCTAAAAAAAAGTAGCATGCTTTGCAGTTCTATGAAAGAAAAGATTATAAATGGAGATTAATTATAATTTTGCTAGCTCAGTACTTGTAAAACTAAAGCAATTTATATTCTTTCTCTTAATGATCTCCATTCGTGATTGCAGTAATGTAATCTAATTGTGATTATGATAGTATCTGAATCATGTGGGCCTCAATGTGATTGAAACTACTCTTTGCATTAAAAAGTAATTTTGGAGTAATGATGAAAAGTTACTGTGGAAAATTGGCAAGTAATATATTTTCCTCTGTATCTTAAGATTCTGCTTTCATTTTTGATTATATCTTGAAGCATAGATAAGTATGATATTATATCAAGGATTTATTACATCAAAGCCTTATTGATGATGTGTAAGGATCATGGATAAGTATATTATTGAAATAGCAGTAGTGTTTCAGTCACAGGATTGACTGAGAGATTAAAATACTAGAATATGTTTACTGAAAGTAGAAGGCTGAGGGGGGAAAGCAACGAGTGTTTTAGCTGACTCAGCAAATACAGTTTGGATCAAAACTAAGGAAATTAAGAATAGTCCAGTGATTTAGGAATGTTGAAACATAGTTCCATGATATATAGAGAAAATTGAGTAGTATATATATATATATATATATATATATATATATATATATATATATATACACTCACGCACATATATATGTATATATGTATGTATATATATATTTGTGTGTGTGTATTTTCTTTAAAAAAACGATTTCTGCAAAGTTGAAACTTCTAAGGAAAAAAAAAGGAACAACTTACCATTGTGATTTACTAAGGAAATAACTTGGAAAGTAGTACTTAAAACTCGGGAAAATATGAAGGTAAACGTCTGCTTTTTGAGAGGTATATACTACTAAAACATAGCTTTCTACTTATTGTGAAAATAGATGAAATTGGGGTAGTTTTTGTATGAAAAACTATAGCAATGAAGATACAAAACATGCTTCTCCAAATGTCATAAATTACAGACATTTTATTAGAAAAAAATTACAACTAAAATGTTTTCATGCATTAATATTCATTTTGAATTATGACAGGACAGACAGTACATAATTTTATGATATAAGTCTAAGCAAAACTCTCCTTAGAAATCTTGAAACAGATTAAGTAATGAAAATTGAATCTAGAGGGAAGCTGATTGTTAGACATTTGCAAAATGTTTAAAGGACAGGGCAGTCATGCTTTGGTTATTCTCTTTTCAAACTATAGGACAGTTGCATAATTCCTCAATGGGTATGGATGTAGTGGGAGCAGCAAAGCACACTGTCACCCCTCTAGTAGCACCAAAGTTAGGGAAGCATGTATTTTAACCTGTTCTGGGGTAGTATTCCAGGGAATAGTAGAAAAACGGGAGAAATATTTCAAACTTCTTTTGTGGTTAGTACTGACATGAAGAAACTCCTCCTATCCCATCCTTATTAGAGTCCTTCAAGATCCATTTCAGATATCCCTTTGCATCAGTGATGTAGCTCTGGAGAGGAGAAGGGATTGCCCCATACCAACTGCTGGCTGTCTCCAGCTGGAAAATACACATTAAGTTTTTCAGGCCAGTACAGTCAATTTACCAAATTACTTTCCTTTCCTTTTTCTTTTCTTTTTTTTTATTGCAACAAATTGTATTGAAGAAGTAATGCAACTCCATGAAGTGCATCATTTACTCCCATTCTGTCTTTGATGCTTATATACAGATAAGTGCCTCAGCTATTGCCATTTTTAGACTCTCCCTTTAAGGGGAATATACTGTGAAATAGATACTCTCCAGGCTCAGTCAAGAAGAGAACATCTAGAGCCTCTATGGTACATTACGGTCAGTTATAACAGAGCAGGGAGGGAAGTGATCCCCTGCCATAATGACTGTAATATGACGACCCCCTGAACGATGGATGCATCCAGGGATTGCACGAAACATTTTTGCAGTTTTTCTTAATCAGAGATAGTACAGCTGTAAAAATGTTTAAGATAGAACAAACATTTATTTCTTCTCACCCTTTTGATGCACTTACACAAGAATCTAACAACTATCTTACTACAATACTTCGCAGTGCTCTCTGAAGGCAGGCTGACATAAAGATTCATTTTTCATAAGAACAAAGGATAGAAATTTCCCTCCTGAATTCTTGTCAGAGAGGAGGAAGCAGGTGAAGCAGGCACATCTTCTTTCCATGTCAATGTGTAAAGGCATCAGCTCTTCTCACCAAGATTTCTAAAATGTCAAACCTTGGTGGGAACAACTCATTTATATGTAGCAAATGTATGATAGTTAAATGCCTGAAATCAACAAAGCCCAGGTCAGCCCCAGGGAATAACAAAGTTCACTCTGCTTGGATATATGTGTAGCTGGAGTTTTCCTGTGTCCACTTGGCTCCTGTACTTGCTCAGACCCAAGTAAACACACAGAGACTTATATTACTTATAAACTGTATGGCCGTAGCAGGCTTCTTGCTATCTAGTTCTTATATCTTAAATTAACCCATTTCTATAAATCTATACCTTGCCATACAGCTCATGGCTTACTGGTATCTTTACTTCTTACTTCTCATGGCAGCGACAGCTGGCAGCATCCTGACTCAGCCTTCCACCTCCCAGAATTCTCCTCTCTGCCTATCCCACCTATACACCCTGCCTGTCTATTGGCCAATCAGCATTTTATTTATCCAGCAATCAGAGCAACACATTCACAGCAAACAGAAAGACATCCCCAGCATATATGTGCATATATGCTATATATTATGATATATATATATATATATATATATATATATATATATATATATCCTGTTCCTGTGTGGTCAGTACCTCTGCTCAATTACTCTCTTGCTGGAAAGGGAGCACTGAAAGAAATTTTAAAAGTACAAAATCTCATATCTAAATCACTGGTGGTGAAGTTGGGGAAATTTATAATAGAAAGGGAGGAGTAGCTTCAAGTTTCACCAGAAAGAAAAACTTCAAAATTAGCCATTTTTTCTCCTTTAGGGTGTGTATATATGGGCAATTACTTAAAGAAAACTTTATAAACATGGTGAATAAATGAAAAGTGATATCACTTGTCCAGGGAGCTTCTGTGAGTTGCTGATTATCAAGAAGAAATGGGTGATCAAAATGTAATGGCTTTTGATCTTGCAGATTCCCATTTCTCTGAAATCTCAGCAGCTTAATTTTGTTTCCAGCAGTTGAATGATTTCCTCTTTGCTGCAATATTTAATTTTTTTTCTGCATAGTATGGTCCTTGGCACATAGTATATTTTATGGAAAAATAATAAGTAATTAGTGTTATTGTTTTTGCTAATCTAGGGCAATAATGATAAATTTGGTTCTGAATATAGAGTCTGTGATGGACTTCCAAAATGGTGAAGTTCTATACACATACTAACAAAAACAGGAAACTAGGCAAGCTAGCTAACCAGTAGACTCCGCGCTGAAATGGAACAACATTTACAGGGCAAGGAATATGTCACCCACTCATGCCAAAGCCAGTAACTTACCTGTATAGCAAGAAGGGATGAATGGCACCAACACCTATCTGTTCTTACTCGTTTGACTAAGAATTTACATTGGTAAGCTAATGTCAATCAATGTTTCAACGTTTCATTGGTCCCTTTGGTATTCTGACTAGAGGGTCTCTTTCCAACTCTCAGGACTGCACTGATTTAGCCCCAGGTAATAATCCTTTCAGTTTCGAAATTGGCAAGTACAATTTTTGTCTTAGAATGGTAATTGCTTAATGTCCATAACAAATAGCCACAGTCTAAGCTTCAGTGACATTGGCTGTGAAGATTCAGGATATATTTGGTCAATCTGAGTAATAATGCATAGGACTTGCTTTGCTTTTGTTCTAATAAATATAGTACGTCTTTCCCACAGAAATCTCATTTTACATACAAGGAAGCTTTCTGACAGAGAAGTTTTAAGCCTTGCTAAGACAACACAGATTGCAAATGGCAGTATTTATCTCTAGCATCTCTTGATACACTGCCCCCCCCCCCACATCAAGCATATCTTTTGAAAAGTCAGATGGAAGTTTACTCTTCTGCTACGGAAAGGCTCTATGACAGTGATTCTCAACCTGGGGGTTGAAAGACTGTTTCACAGGAGTCACCTAAGACCATCGAAAAACACAGATATTTGCATTATATAACAGTAGCAAGATTGCAGTTATGAAGTAGCAACAAAAACAATTTTATGGATAGAGGTCATCACAACATGAGGAACTGTATTAAAGGGTCACAGCATTAGGAAGGTTGAGAACCACTGCTCTCCAGCAAGGGACAGATAACTGCTGATGTAGTCACACAGCAACCCAGTTATGTTTGACAACAGCTCATGAAAAAAAAAGACCCCTTAAAGTGAGATTAATGCCATCTAATCCTTTCACTCAGACCTACACCTGGTTTTACAAGTGGCCTTTCACATACAGCCACCAAAATCCAGCCTCTGGAGAGAGACGCGTGAAGTATTTATAGTGATATTGAAAGTTTTACAGCCTGCAAGCCACACATATTGGAAATGCATTTGAAAATCTCTCTCCTGACATCTTTGGAGGGCTCACTGCTCTTCCAAAGGATGTTAGGGCTTCCTGTGTATAGGGCTTTGCTTAGAAAAGCACTCATACTGTGGATGTAGCCAAATTGTTTTCTTCAATTTGAGCAACAATAACAAAAACTACCTGCCATATTGAGTCATTTCAAATCAATATCAGAAACAATAGACTGCTTCCTTAGCTTTTAAAACTATACAGCCAAATATGGTTCCTGTTATTTTGACTTCTAAGAGAATGTTGAAAATCAGAGACACAACTAAATGAAAGACTGGATTAGCAGTCTCTTGAACTGATAGACTGAGGTCAGTAACAAGTGGCCATCATGGCTTCTGAATGATTTCTCTACAAAGAGGAGGTAGACTCCAGCAATGACAGTACTCCTACTGGAGAGATATAACAGATTCTGTTTACTCTATGTTAAAAAAACATAATGTCTCTCTCATTACTTCCTACAATATTCAGATTTCTAAAGAGTTAATGTCCATTATTTTTAAAAAAAAGGCAAATGACTGGTATTATAGTGGTTTCCTTTGATTATTTAAGGATTTGAAACATCTGATTTGATTTCTCCTAAAGTCTGGCACACACACACACACACACACACACACACACACACACACACACACACACTCACTGATTTCCAAACTACAGAAATGCTAGTCTTTGAGAGTCAAAGAACCAAGCAATGATCTGCTTAGCATTTTTTCATGGAGTATCTTATTTTTATAATAGGTGAGTCTTCTGCCCTGAGAAGACTGGTACCTTAACACACTTCACACCGCAGCAGAGCTGCGGGAAAATCCTATTGCCAAAAGCCAGTTTCTAAGCAACAGCACCCTCTCAATGTGTCACAAAGTCTGAAGCCCTTTGGCCCCTCAAAGGAAGTTCCTTAGGTGTCTTTTACACATTGAATGCTTTGTGATAGTTGAGGCCTGCTGGCTGTCAACTCCGTCCCTTAAGGGAACTTGACAGATCTTAAAAAAAATCAATTTTAAGCTCACATGCCCCAGTGGGTGCCAAAGCCACTTCAGAGTGCCTGAAAGATGGCTGAGTCGACAGGATTTGACTTCTCGAGGTAGAAAGGTGACAAACTCTATCATGAGAAAGGGGCAGCTCCAGGCCTCCGAGGCCTAACCTGCTCCCAGGATCTCAGGCCTAGTGTTGTATTGAACCTATTTATCTCTTTCAAGGGCCTAAGGTACCACAGGGAAAGAAAAGTTGTTCAAAAAATGCTGGCAGAATTCAGGGGTGTAAATGATGAATTACTTTTCATCAGCTGAAAGGAAACATACTCCGGAACAATACTGAAAGGGAGCAAGAGAGGCTGACCCCCTGCCTCAGAGCAGCCAATATCTTCATTCAAGAAGACAACCATGAAATTACACAGAAAATGGGATTGTCATGAACAGCCCCTTGAAATCTCAGTATACAGTCATTACTGCATGGGAAAAAGCCTTCATCCACACATCATAACTTGTAACAGACAAGGAGGGTGAAAAAGGCGCAGGGAAAAAGGCTGTGGAGTTCCAGGAGGGATGTAGAAAGCATTTGTGGACTCTCACTCCCCCTGCATCCTTCTCAATGCTTCTGCGTAGCTTTTTACGGAGTCTTAACTTTGTGCTGAGTGATTTCTTTTCTTCTCAGCTATTATGGAAAAGATTGTATGGATTTCAGAAAAATGACAGAGGGAGAAATAGTTGCCTTTATATTAATAAGATCTTAGTGCTTTAAAATGGCCTTATTTAATAAGGTCTAAAGCTATTGCATGATTACTATTCTAAAAATCAACTGTATCTATTACCTAACTAATATAAAATTCTTCAATATGCTTTCAACTTTGAAAGATTAGCTGATTTTCAGGTCTGTGTATGAACCATAATACAGAAAAGTCTTATCAAAATATGAATATTTCATAGGGTACCATGAGAGAAAATTAGTAGGAATCCAAAATAATTAAAATTAAGTGTTACAGCAGTGTGTTTACCTTGCTGTCCTGGTTATTTAGTCCACTGAGTTTAACTAACTTTTCTCTAGGCTTTTTCTTTACTCCTGGAAGTTTTATTCATTATACTAGCTCCTTCCACTATATTCCTTCCAGTGGTTAAAATGAGTAACCCTTATGAAAATCCAAGTGACATATTTTGTCACAAGTCCAATTGCAAATGAATTGGAAACTATGACTTATTTGTGTGTGATGCACTT